>NC_071506.1:203915294-204218324 GCF_027887155.1 Malaclemys terrapin pileata | reverse complement strand
TCCGCCTCCGCCTCAGGGGGATCAGCCCAGAGGCGACCAGCACCCAACTTCCCACTTGCTGGCCCCGAGCCGAGGCTGGGACTGCTCCAGGCCCGCAGGCAGCCTTCCCGGGCAAAAGGGCCACCTTAGGGCAGCAGCTGCCTCTCCCTCCTCCCACCTTTAAAGGGCCAGCTGCCAAGGAGGCGTGCTGCCAAAGGGCTTCCCTAAAGCAGCCACCCCCAAAAGGCCCGGGCTGCGCCTTGCGGCTTTCCTTTCTCCCAGCCGCGGAGCTGAAGCGGCTGGCAGCGAGCGCCAGCGCAGGCAGGCCTTGGGGCGCCAGCCGCCGCTGCGGCCAGCTGGCCTCCCACCCACACCTGCCGCCAACAGGGGCCAAGAGCACCGGCCGGTGAAAAAAAGAAACGCCCCACGGAGCCGGGTGCCCAAAGCCCTCGCCAGCGGCGGGCGAGGCGGCTAGGGCCTGGGAGACCTTAGCGGAAGCAAGCCAGGACGAGGCGGCAAAAGCGCGTGCCCGAGGCAGTCCTGCAGGCGGGGCGCGTCAGAGAGCGTGGCGAGGGCAGGCAAAAAGCCTACAGCACCCAGTATTCCCAGGAGGTCTCCCATCCAAGTACTAACCAGGCCCGACCCTGCTAAGCTTCCGAGATCAGACGAGATCGGGCGTGTTCAGGGTGGTATGGCCATAGACGCTGTTGCCTGCCGCTTTGCCTGCCTTTAAGCAAGCCCGCAGACGAGCCCTGCTTGCTCCGCTCACACGTCTCCCTCCCCCCCGCGCAAGGCACGCGACGACAGCCTCCGGCCTCGCACCCCTCCCTCGCCACACCAACGCTCCCGCCCCGCACGACGAGCCGCAGACCCCGACCCCGGGCCCGCACACACCACGCCTAAGCCTCCTCCCCACCCCCACGCACCCTCTCCTCAGACGGGACCCTCACAAACCCGACACACCCACCCACCACACAAAAACCCCGCGCGCCGCCACACCCTGCCGCGGCTGCCCCCCCCACACACCCGCTGCCGCTCCGCTTTCCTCACGGCTCCTGCTGCTCGCCACACCTCGCGCCTCCCTGGGGACGCCCTCCCGCACTGGGCCTGCCTTTTGCTCGCTCCGGGAAACCCGGCACGCCCGGCCCGGAGGCCTCGCCCGCGCCCTGCCCCGTCTCCCGCTTCGCAGGGCCCCGGGGGACGCAGGATGGCCCGCCGCCTCCGCCTCCGCCTCCGCCTCAGGGGGATCAGCCCAGAGGCGACCAGCACCCAACTTCCCACTTGCTGGCCCCGAGCCGAGGCTGGGACTGCTCCAGGCCCGCAGGCAGCCTTCCCGGGCAAAAGGGCCACCTTAGGGCAGCAGCTGCCTCTCCCTCCTCCCACCTTTAAAGGGCCAGCTGCCAAGGAGGCGTGCTGCCAAAGGGCTTCCCTAAAGCAGCCACCCCCAAAAGGCCCGGGCTGCGCCTTGCGGCTTTCCTTTCTCCCAGCCGCGGAGCTGAAGCGGCTGGCAGCGAGCGCCAGCGCAGGCAGGCCTTGGGGCGCCAGCCGCCGCTGCGGCCAGCTGGCCTCCCACCCACACCTGCCGCCAACAGGGGCCAAGAGCACCGGCCGGTGAAAAAAAGAAACACCCCACGGAGCCGGGTGCCCAAAGCCCTCGCCAGCGGCGGGCGAGGCGGCTAGGGCCTGGGAGACCTTAGCGGAAGCAAGCCAGGACGAGGCGGCAAAAGCGCGTGCCCGAGGCAGTCCTGCAGGCGGGGCGCGTCAGAGAGCGTGGCGAGGGCAGGCAAAAAGCCTACAGCACCCAGTATTCCCAGGAGGTCTCCCATCCAAGTACTAACCAGGCCCGACCCTGCTAAGCTTCCGAGATCAGACGAGATCGGGCGTGTTCAGGGTGGTATGGCCATAGACGCTGTTGCCTGCCGCTTTGCCTGCCTTTAAGCAAGCCCGCAGACGAGCCCTGCTTGCTCCGCTCACACGTCTCCCTCCCCCCCGCGCAAGGCACGCGACGACAGCCTCCGGCCTCGCACCCCTCCCTCGCCACACCAACGCTCCCGCCCCGCACGACGAGCCGCAGACCCCGACCCCGGGCCCGCACACACCACGCCTAAGCCTCCTCCCCACCCCCACGCACCCTCTCCTCAGACGGGACCCTCACAAACCCGACACACCCACCCACCACACAAAAACCCCGCGCGCCGCCACACCCTGCCGCGGCTGCCCCCCCCACACACCCGCTGCCGCTCCGCTTTCCTCACGGCTCCTGCTGCTCGCCACACCTCGCGCCTCCCTGGGGACGCCCTCCCGCACTGGGCCTGCCTTTTGCTCGCTCCGGGAAACCCGGCACGCCCGGCCCGGAGGCCTCGCCCGCGCCCTGCCCCGTCTCCCGCTTCGCAGGGCCCCGGGGGACGCAGGATGGCCCGCCGCCTCCGCCTCCGCCTCCGCCTCAGGGGGATCAGCCCAGAGGCGACCAGCACCCAACTTCCCACTTGCTGGCCCCGAGCCGAGGCTGGGACTGCTCCAGGCCCGCAGGCAGCCTTCCCGGGCAAAAGGGCCACCTTAGGGCAGCAGCTGCCTCTCCCTCCTCCCACCTTTAAAGGGCCAGCTGCCAAGGAGGCGTGCTGCCAAAGGGCTTCCCTAAAGCAGCCACCCCCAAAAGGCCCGGGCTGCGCCTTGCGGCTTTCCTTTCTCCCAGCCGCGGAGCTGAAGCGGCTGGCAGCGAGCGCCAGCGCAGGCAGGCCTTGGGGCGCCAGCCGCCGCTGCGGCCAGCTGGCCTCCCACCCACACCTGCCGCCAACAGGGGCCAAGAGCACCGGCCGGTGAAAAAAAGAAACGCCCCACGGAGCCGGGTGCCCAAAGCCCTCGCCCTCGGCAGCGGCGGGCGAGGCGGCTAGGGCCTGGGAGACCTTAGCGGAAGCAAGCCAGGACGAGGCGGCAAAAGCGCGTGCCCGAGGCAGTCCTGCAGGCGGGGCGCGTCAGAGAGCGTGGCGAGGGCAGGCAAAAAGCCTACAGCACCCAGTATTCCCAGGAGGTCTCCCATCCAAGTACTAACCAGGCCCGACCCTGCTTAGCTTCCGAGATCAGACGAGATCGGGCGTGTTCAGGGTGGTATGGCCGTAGACGCTGTTGCCTGCTGCTTTGCCTGCCTTTAAGCAAGCCCGCAGACGAGCCCTGCTTGCTCCGCTCACACGTCTCCCTCCCCCCCGCGCAAGGCACGCGACGACAGCCTCCGGCCTCGCACCCCTCCCTCGCCACACCAACGCTCCCGCCCCGCACGACGAGCCGCAGACCCCGACCCCGGGCCCGCACACACCACGCCTAAGCCTCCTCCCCACCCCCACGCACCCTCTCCTCAGACGGGACCCTCACAAACCCGACACACCCACCCACCACACAAAAACCCCGCGCGCCGCCACACCCTGCCGCGGCTGCCCCCCCCACACACCCGCTGCCGCTCCGCTTTCCTCACGGCTCCTGCTGCTCGCCACACCTCGCGCCTCCCTGGGGACGCCCTCCCGCACTGGGCCTGCCTTTTGCTCGCTCCGGGAAACCCGGCACGCCCGGCCCGGAGGCCTCGCCCGCGCCCTGCCCCGTCTCCCGCTTCGCAGGGCCCCGGGGGACGCAGGATGGCCCGCCGCCTCCGCCTCCGCCTCCGCCTCAGGGGGATCAGCCCAGAGGCGACCAGCACCCAACTTCCCACTTGCTGGCCCCGAGCCGAGGCTGGGACTGCTCCAGGCCCGCAGGCAGCCTTCCCGGGCAAAAGGGCCACCTTAGGGCAGCAGCTGCCTCTCCCTCCTCCCACCTTTAAAGGGCCAGCTGCCAAGGAGGCGTGCTGCCAAAGGGCTTCCCTAAAGCAGCCACCCCCAAAAGGCCCGGGCTGCGCCTTGCGGCTTTCCTTTCTCCCAGCCGCGGAGCTGAAGCGGCTGGCAGCGAGCGCCAGCGCAGGCAGGCCTTGGGGCGCCAGCCGCCGCTGCGGCCAGCTGGCCTCCCACCCACACCTGCCGCCAACAGGGGCCAAGAGCACCGGCCGGTGAAAAAAAGAAACGCCCCACGGAGCCGGGTGCCCAAAGCCCTCGCCAGCGGCGGGCGAGGCGGCTAGGGCCTGGGAGACCTTAGCGGAAGCAAGCCAGGACGAGGCGGCAAAAGCGCGTGCCCGAGGCAGTCCTGCAGGCGGGGCGCGTCAGAGAGCGTGGCGAGGGCAGGCAAAAAGCCTACAGCACCCAGTATTCCCAGGAGGTCTCCCATCCAAGTACTAACCAGGCCCGACCCTGCTAAGCTTCCGAGATCAGACGAGATCGGGCGTGTTCAGGGTGGTATGGCCATAGACGCTGTTGCCTGCCGCTTTGCCTGCCTTTAAGCAAGCCCGCAGACGAGCCCTGCTTGCTCCGCTCACACGTCTCCCTCCCCCCCGCGCAAGGCACGCGACGACAGCCTCCGGCCTCGCACCCCTCCCTCGCCACACCAACGCTCCCGCCCCGCACGACGAGCCGCAGACCCCGACCCCGGGCCCGCACACACCACGCCTAAGCCTCCTCCCCACCCCCACGCACCCTCTCCTCAGACGGGACCCTCACAAACCCGACACACCCACCCACCACACAAAAACCCCGCGCGCCGCCACACCCTGCCGCGGCTGCCCCCCCCACACACCCGCTGCCGCTCCGCTTTCCTCACGGCTCCTGCTGCTCGCCACACCTCGCGCCTCCCTGGGGACGCCCTCCCGCACTGGGCCTGCCTTTTGCTCGCTCCGGGAAACCCGGCACGCCCGGCCCGGAGGCCTCGCCCGCGCCCTGCCCCGTCTCCCGCTTCGCAGGGCCCCGGGGGACGCAGGATGGCCCGCCGCCTCCGCCTCCGCCTCCGCCTCAGGGGGATCAGCCCAGAGGCGACCAGCACCCAACTTCCCACTTGCTGGCCCCGAGCCGAGGCTGGGACTGCTCCAGGCCCGCAGGCAGCCTTCCCGGGCAAAAGGGCCACCTTAGGGCAGCAGCTGCCTCTCCCTCCTCCCACCTTTAAAGGGCCAGCTGCCAAGGAGGCGTGCTGCCAAAGGGCTTCCCTAAAGCAGCCACCCCCAAAAGGCCCGGGCTGCGCCTTGCGGCTTTCCTTTCTCCCAGCCGCGGAGCTGAAGCGGCTGGCAGCGAGCGCCAGCGCAGGCAGGCCTTGGGGCGCCAGCCGCCGCTGCGGCCAGCTGGCCTCCCACCCACACCTGCCGCCAACAGGGGCCAAGAGCACCGGCCGGTGAAAAAAAGAAACGCCCCACGGAGCCGGGTGCCCAAAGCCCTCGCCAGCGGCGGGCGAGGCGGCTAGGGCCTGGGAGACCTTAGCGGAAGCAAGCCAGGACGAGGCGGCAAAAGCGCGTGCCCGAGGCAGTCCTGCAGGCGGGGCGCGTCAGAGAGCGTGGCGAGGGCAGGCAAAAAGCCTACAGCACCCAGTATTCCCAGGAGGTCTCCCATCCAAGTACTAACCAGGCCCGACCCTGCTAAGCTTCCGAGATCAGACGAGATCGGGCGTGTTCAGGGTGGTATGGCCATAGACGCTGTTGCCTGCCGCTTTGCCTGCCTTTAAGCAAGCCCGCAGACGAGCCCTGCTTGCTCCGCTCACACGTCTCCCTCCCCCCCGCGCAAGGCACGCGACGACAGCCTCCGGCCTCGCACCCCTCCCTCGCCACACCAACGCTCCCGCCCCGCACGACGAGCCGCAGACCCCGACCCCGGGCCCGCACACACCACGCCTAAGCCTCCTCCCCACCCCCACGCACCCTCTCCTCAGACGGGACCCTCACAAACCCGACACACCCACCCACCACACAAAAACCCCGCGCGCCGCCACACCCTGCCGCGGCTGCCCCCCCCACACACCCGCTGCCGCTCCGCTTTCCTCACGGCTCCTGCTGCTCGCCACACCTCGCGCCTCCCTGGGGACGCCCTCCCGCACTGGGCCTGCCTTTTGCTCGCTCCGGGAAACCCGGCACGCCCGGCCCGGAGGCCTCGCCCGCGCCCTGCCCCGTCTCCCGCTTCGCAGGGCCCCGGGGGACGCAGGATGGCCCGCCGCCTCCGCCTCCGCCTCCGCCTCAGGGGGATCAGCCCAGAGGCGACCAGCACCCAACTTCCCACTTGCTGGCCCCGAGCCGAGGCTGGGACTGCTCCAGGCCCGCAGGCAGCCTTCCCGGGCAAAAGGGCCACCTTAGGGCAGCAGCTGCCTCTCCCTCCTCCCACCTTTAAAGGGCCAGCTGCCAAGGAGGCGTGCTGCCAAAGGGCTTCCCTAAAGCAGCCACCCCCAAAAGGCCCGGGCTGCGCCTTGCGGCTTTCCTTTCTCCCAGCCGCGGAGCTGAAGCGGCTGGCAGCGAGCGCCAGCGCAGGCAGGCCTTGGGGCGCCAGCCGCCGCTGCGGCCAGCTGGCCTCCCACCCACACCTGCCGCCAACAGGGGCCAAGAGCACCGGCCGGTGAAAAAAAGAAACACCCCACGGAGCCGGGTGCCCAAAGCCCTCGCCAGCGGCGGGCGAGGCGGCTAGGGCCTGGGAGACCTTAGCGGAAGCAAGCCAGGACGAGGCGGCAAAAGCGCGTGCCCGAGGCAGTCCTGCAGGCGGGGCGCGTCAGAGAGCGTGGCGAGGGCAGGCAAAAAGCCTACAGCACCCAGTATTCCCAGGAGGTCTCCCATCCAAGTACTAACCAGGCCCGACCCTGCTAAGCTTCCGAGATCAGACGAGATCGGGCGTGTTCAGGGTGGTATGGCCATAGACGCTGTTGCCTGCCGCTTTGCCTGCCTTTAAGCAAGCCCGCAGACGAGCCCTGCTTGCTCCGCTCACACGTCTCCCTCCCCCCCGCGCAAGGCACGCGACGACAGCCTCCGGCCTCGCACCCCTCCCTCGCCACACCAACGCTCCCGCCCCGCACGACGAGCCGCAGACCCCGACCCCGGGCCCGCACACACCACGCCTAAGCCTCCTCCCCACCCCCACGCACCCTCTCCTCAGACGGGACCCTCACAAACCCGACACACCCACCCACCACACAAAAACCCCGCGCGCCGCCACACCCTGCCGCGGCTGCCCCCCCCACACACCCGCTGCCGCTCCGCTTTCCTCACGGCTCCTGCTGCTCGCCACACCTCGCGCCTCCCTGGGGACGCCCTCCCGCACTGGGCCTGCCTTTTGCTCGCTCCGGGAAACCCGGCACGCCCGGCCCGGAGGCCTCGCCCGCGCCCTGCCCCGTCTCCCGCTTCGCAGGGCCCCGGGGGACGCAGGATGGCCCGCCGCCTCCGCCTCCGCCTCCGCCTCAGGGGGATCAGCCCAGAGGCGACCAGCACCCAACTTCCCACTTGCTGGCCCCGAGCCGAGGCTGGGACTGCTCCAGGCCCGCAGGCAGCCTTCCCGGGCAAAAGGGCCACCTTAGGGCAGCAGCTGCCTCTCCCTCCTCCCACCTTTAAAGGGCCAGCTGCCAAGGAGGCGTGCTGCCAAAGGGCTTCCCTAAAGCAGCCACCCCCAAAAGGCCCGGGCTGCGCCTTGCGGCTTTCCTTTCTCCCAGCCGCGGAGCTGAAGCGGCTGGCAGCGAGCGCCAGCGCAGGCAGGCCTTGGGGCGCCAGCCGCCGCTGCGGCCAGCTGGCCTCCCACCCACACCTGCCGCCAACAGGGGCCAAGAGCACCGGCCGGTGAAAAAAAGAAACGCCCCACGGAGCCGGGTGCCCAAAGCCCTCGCCCTCGGCAGCGGCGGGCGAGGCGGCTAGGGCCTGGGAGACCTTAGCGGAAGCAAGCCAGGACGAGGCGGCAAAAGCGCGTGCCCGAGGCAGTCCTGCAGGCGGGGCGCGTCAGAGAGCGTGGCGAGGGCAGGCAAAAAGCCTACAGCACCCAGTATTCCCAGGAGGTCTCCCATCCAAGTACTAACCAGGCCCGACCCTGCTTAGCTTCCGAGATCAGACGAGATCGGGCGTGTTCAGGGTGGTATGGCCGTAGACGCTGTTGCCTGCCGCTTTGCCTGCCTTTAAGCAAGCCCGCAGACGAGCCCTGCTTGCTCCGCTCACACGTCTCCCTCCCCCCCGCGCAAGGCACGCGACGACAGCCTCCGGCCTCGCACCCCTCCCTCGCCACACCAACGCTCCCGCCCCGCACGACGAGCCGCAGACCCCGACCCCGGGCCCGCACACACCACGCCTAAGCCTCCTCCCCACCCCCACGCACCCTCTCCTCAGACGGGACCCTCACAAACCCGACACACCCACCCACCACACAAAAACCCCGCGCGCCGCCACACCCTGCCGCGGCCGCCCCCCCCACACACCCGCTGCCGCTCCGCTTTCCTCACGGCTCCTGCTGCTCGCCACACCTCGCGCCTCCCTGGGGACGCCCTCCCGCACTGGGCCTGCCTTTTGCTCGCTCCGGGAAACCCGGCACGCCCGGCCCGGAGGCCTCGCCCGCGCCCTGCCCCGTCTCCCGCTTCGCAGGGCCCCGGGGGACGCAGGATGGCCCGCCGCCTCCGCCTCCGCCTCCGCCTCCGCCTCAGGGGGATCAGCCCAGAGGCGACCAGCACCCAACTTCCCACTTGCTGGCCCCGAGCCGAGGCTGGGACTGCTCCAGGCCCGCAGGCAGCCTTCCCGGGCAAAAGGGCCACCTTAGGGCAGCAGCTGCCTCTCCCTCCTCCCACCTTTAAAGGGCCAGCTGCCAAGGAGGCGTGCTGCCAAAGGGCTTCCCTAAAGCAGCCACCCCCAAAAGGCCCGGGCTGCGCCTTGCGGCTTTCCTTTCTCCCAGCCGCGGAGCTGAAGCGGCTGGCAGCGAGCGCCAGCGCAGGCAGGCCTTGGGGCGCCAGCCGCCGCTGCGGCCAGCTGGCCTCCCACCCACACCTGCCGCCAACAGGGGCCAAGAGCACCGGCCGGTGAAAAAAAGAAACGCCCCACGGAGCCGGGTGCCCAAAGCCCTCGCCCTCGGCAGCGGCGGGCGAGGCGGCTAGGGCCTGGGAGACCTTAGCGGAAGCAAGCCAGGACGAGGCGGCAAAAGCGCGTGCCCGAGGCAGTCCTGCAGGCGGGGCGCGTCAGAGAGCGTGGCGAGGGCAGGCAAAAAGCCTACAGCACCCAGTATTCCCAGGAGGTCTCCCATCCAAGTACTAACCAGGCCCGACCCTGCTTAGCTTCCGAGATCAGACGAGATCGGGCGTGTTCAGGGTGGTATGGCCGTAGACGCTGTTGCCTGCCGCTTTGCCTGCCTTTAAGCAAGCCCGCAGACGAGCCCTGCTTGCTCCGCTCACACGTCTCCCTCCCCCCCGCGCAAGGCACGCGACGACAGCCTCCGGCCTCGCACCCCTCCCTCGCCACACCAACGCTCCCGCCCCGCACGACGAGCCGCAGACCCCGACCCCGGGCCCGCACACACCACGCCTAAGCCTCCTCCCCACCCCCACGCACCCTCTCCTCAGACGGGACCCTCACAAACCCGACACACCCACCCACCACACAAAAACCCCGCGCGCCGCCACACCCTGCCGCGGCTGCCCCCCCCACACACCCGCTGCCGCTCCGCTTTCCTCACGGCTCCTGCTGCTCGCCACACCTCGCGCCTCCCTGGGGACGCCCTCCCGCACTGGGCCTGCCTTTTGCTCGCTCCGGGAAACCCGGCACGCCCGGCCCGGAGGCCTCGCCCGCGCCCTGCCCCGTCTCCCGCTTCGCAGGGCCCCGGGGGACGCAGGATGGCCCGCCGCCTCCGCCTCCGCCTCCGCCTCAGGGGGATCAGCCCAGAGGCGACCAGCACCCAACTTCCCACTTGCTGGCCCCGAGCCGAGGCTGGGACTGCTCCAGGCCCGCAGGCAGCCTTCCCGGGCAAAAGGGCCACCTTAGGGCAGCAGCTGCCTCTCCCTCCTCCCACCTTTAAAGGGCCAGCTGCCAAGGAGGCGTGCTGCCAAAGGGCTTCCCTAAAGCAGCCACCCCCAAAAGGCCCGGGCTGCGCCTTGCGGCTTTCCTTTCTCCCAGCCGCGGAGCTGAAGCGGCTGGCAGCGAGCGCCAGCGCAGGCAGGCCTTGGGGCGCCAGCCGCCGCTGCGGCCAGCTGGCCTCCCACCCACACCTGCCGCCAACAGGGGCCAAGAGCACCGGCCGGTGAAAAAAAGAAACGCCCCACGGAGCCGGGTGCCCAAAGCCCTCGCCCTCGGCAGCGGCGGGCGAGGCGGCTAGGGCCTGGGAGACCTTAGCGGAAGCAAGCCAGGACGAGGCGGCAAAAGCGCGTGCCCGAGGCAGTCCTGCAGGCGGGGCGCGTCAGAGAGCGTGGCGAGGGCAGGCAAAAAGCCTACAGCACCCAGTATTCCCAGGAGGTCTCCCATCCAAGTACTAACCAGGCCCGACCCTGCTTAGCTTCCGAGATCAGACGAGATCGGGCGTGTTCAGGGTGGTATGGCCGTAGACGCTGTTGCCTGCCGCTTTGCCTGCCTTTAAGCAAGCCCGCAGACGAGCCCTGCTTGCTCCGCTCACACGTCTCCCTCCCCCCCGCGCAAGGCACGCGACGACAGCCTCCGGCCTCGCACCCCTCCCTCGCCACACCAACGCTCCCGCCCCGCACGACGAGCCGCAGACCCCGACCCCGGGCCCGCACACACCACGCCTAAGCCTCCTCCCCACCCCCACGCACCCTCTCCTCAGACGGGACCCTCACAAACCCGACACACCCACCCACCACACAAAAACCCCGCGCGCCGCCACACCCTGCCGCGGCTGCCCCCCCCACACACCCGCTGCCGCTCCGCTTTCCTCACGGCTCCTGCTGCTCGCCACACCTCGCGCCTCCCTGGGGACGCCCTCCCGCACTGGGCCTGCCTTTTGCTCGCTCCGGGAAACCCGGCACGCCCGGCCCGGAGGCCTCGCCCGCGCCCTGCCCCGTCTCCCGCTTCGCAGGGCCCCGGGGGACGCAGGATGGCCCGCCGCCTCCGCCTCCGCCTCCGCCTCCGCCTCAGGGGGATCAGCCCAGAGGCGACCAGCACCCAACTTCCCACTTGCTGGCCCCGAGCCGAGGCTGGGACTGCTCCAGGCCCGCAGGCAGCCTTCCCGGGCAAAAGGGCCACCTTAGGGCAGCAGCTGCCTCTCCCTCCTCCCACCTTTAAAGGGCCAGCTGCCAAGGAGGCGTGCTGCCAAAGGGCTTCCCTAAAGCAGCCACCCCCAAAAGGCCCGGGCTGCGCCTTGCGGCTTTCCTTTCTCCCAGCCGCGGAGCTGAAGCGGCTGGCAGCGAGCGCCAGCGCAGGCAGGCCTTGGGGCGCCAGCCGCCGCTGCGGCCAGCTGGCCTCCCACCCACACCTGCCGCCAACAGGGGCCAAGAGCACCGGCCGGTGAAAAAAAGAAACGCCCCACGGAGCCGGGTGCCCAAAGCCCTCGCCCTCGGCAGCGGCGGGCGAGGCGGCTAGGGCCTGGGAGACCTTAGCGGAAGCAAGCCAGGACGAGGCGGCAAAAGCGCGTGCCCGAGGCAGTCCTGCAGGCGGGGCGCGTCAGAGAGCGTGGCGAGGGCAGGCAAAAAGCCTACAGCACCCAGTATTCCCAGGAGGTCTCCCATCCAAGTACTAACCAGGCCTGACCCTGCTTAGCTTCCGAGATCAGACGAGATCGGGCGTGTTCAGGGTGGTATGGCCGTAGACGCTGTTGCCTGCCGCTTTGCCTGCCTTTAAGCAAGCCCGCAGACGAGCCCTGCTTGCTCTGCTCACACGTCTCCCTCCCCCCCGCGCAAGGCACGCGACGACAGCCTCCGGCCTCGCACCCCTCCCTCGCCACACCAACGCTCCCGCCCCGCACGACGAGCCGCAGACCCCGACCCCGGGCCCGCACACACCACGCCTAAGCCTCCTCCCCACCCCCACGCACCCTCTCCTCAGACGGGACCCTCACAAACCCGACACACCCACCCACCACACAAAAACCCCGCGCGCCGCCACACCCTGCCGCGGCTGCCCCCCCCACACACCCGCTGCCGCTCCGCTTTCCTCACGGCTCCTGCTGCTCGCCACACCTCGCGCCTCCCTGGGGACGCCCTCCCGCACTGGGCCTGCCTTTTGCTCGCTCCGGGAAACCCGGCACGCCCGGCCCGGAGGCCTCGCCCGCGCCCTGCCCCGTCTCCCGCTTCGCAGGGCCCCGGGGGACGCAGGATGGCCCGCCGCCTCCGCCTCCGCCTCAGGGGGATCAGCCCAGAGGCGACCAGCACCCAACTTCCCACTTGCTGGCCCCGAGCCGAGGCTGGGACTGCTCCAGGCCCGCAGGCAGCCTTCCCGGGCAAAAGGGCCACCTTAGGGCAGCAGCTGCCTCTCCCTCCTCCCACCTTTAAAGGGCCAGCTGCCAAGGAGGCGTGCTGCCAAAGGGCTTCCCTAAAGCAGCCACCCCCAAAAGGCCCGGGCTGCGCCTTGCGGCTTTCCTTTCTCCCAGCCGCGGAGCTGAAGCGGCTGGCAGCGAGCGCCAGCGCAGGCAGGCCTTGGGGCGCCAGCCGCCGCTGCGGCCAGCTGGCCTCCCACCCACACCTGCCGCCAACAGGGGCCAAGAGCACCGGCCGGTGAAAAAAAGAAACGCCCCACGGAGCCGGGTGCCCAAAGCCCTCGCCCTCGGCAGCGGCGGGCGAGGCGGCTAGGGCCTGGGAGACCTTAGCGGAAGCAAGCCAGGACGAGGCGGCAAAAGCGCGTGCCCGAGGCAGTCCTGCAGGCGGGGCGCGTCAGAGAGCGTGGCGAGGGCAGGCAAAAAGCCTACAGCACCCAGTATTCCCAGGAGGTCTCCCATCCAAGTACTAACCAGGCCTGACCCTGCTTAGCTTCTGAGATCAGACGAGATCGGGCGTGTTCAGGGTGGTATGGCCGTAGACGCTGTTGCCTGCCGCTTTGCCTGCCTTTAAGCAAGCCCGCAGACGAGCCCTGCTTGCTCTGCTCACACGTCTCCCTCCCCCCCGCGCAAGGCACGCGACGACAGCCTCCGGCCTCGCACCCCTCCCTCGCCACACCAACGCTCCCGCCCCGCACGACGAGCCGCAGACCCCGACCCCGGGCCCGCACACACCACGCCTAAGCCTCCTCCCCACCCCCACGCACCCTCTCCTCAGACGGGACCCTCACAAACCCGACACACCCACCCACCACACAAAAACCCCGCGCGCCGCCACACCCTGCCGCGGCTGCCCCCCCCACACACCCGCTGCCGCTCCGCTTTCCTCACGGCTCCTGCTGCTCGCCACACCTCGCGCCTCCCTGGGGACGCCCTCCCGCACTGGGCCTGCCTTTTGCTCGCTCCGGGAAACCCGGCACGCCCGGCCCGGAGGCCTCGCCCGCGCCCTGCCCCGTCTCCCGCTTCGCAGGGCCCCGGGGGACGCAGGATGGCCCGCCGCCTCCGCCTCCGCCTCCGCCTCAGGGGGATCAGCCCAGAGGCGACCAGCACCCAACTTCCCACTTGCTGGCCCCGAGCCGAGGCTGGGACTGCTCCAGGCCCGCAGGCAGCCTTCCCGGGCAAAAGGGCCACCTTAGGGCAGCAGCTGCCTCTCCCTCCTCCCACCTTTAAAGGGCCAGCTGCCAAGGAGGCGTGCTGCCAAAGGGCTTCCCTAAAGCAGCCACCCCCAAAAGGCCCGGGCTGCGCCTTGCGGCTTTCCTTTCTCCCAGCCGCGGAGCTGAAGCGGCTGGCAGCGAGCGCCAGCGCAGGCAGGCCTTGGGGCGTGTGACAATGCCGTTCTGGCGGAACCCAACCGAGAGTGCCAACTCAGGACAAATTGCTCAAATAGGGCAGCTACAGCCCAAGGCCGGGGCTTTTCCACCTCTAAGGCAAACCAAACCAGCCAGACTAAGACTTCGGTCTCACCCCACTGGCCAACCGCAAGTCTCACAAGCAATCTCCCAAGACACTCCAGTTTCCCAGTATCACCGCCAGTGCCACACGTTATGGGGACAAATGGTTATAAAACCACTACCCCAGTAAAAGAAAAAGGTTCTCCTGATCCCAAAGGACCAAGCCCCAGACCCAGGTCAATATACAAGTCAGACCCTACCCACAAATCACGCTACTGCCAATCCTCTAGAATCCAAAATCCAAAGGTTTATTCACAAAAGGAAAAAGATAGAGATGAGAGCTAGAATTGGTTAAATGGAATCAACCACACACAGCAATGGCACAGCTCTTGGTTCAGGCCTGCAGCAGCGATGGAACAAACTGCAGGCTCAAATCAAGTCTCTGGAATACATCCCCAGCTGGGATGGGTCATTCAGTCCTTTGTTCAGAGCTTCAGTTTGTAGCAAAGTCCCTCCAGAGGTAAGAAGCAGGATTGAAGACAAGATGGAGATCAGGCATCAGCCTTATATAGTCTCTTCCAGGTGTAAGATCACCTCTTTGTTCTTACTGTGGAAAGTTACAGCAAAATCGAGTCTGGAGTCACATGGGCCAGTCCCTGCATACTTTGCTGAGGTACAAGGCGTATCTGCCTTCTCTCAATGGGTCCATTGTATAGCTGATGGTCCTTAATGGTCCATCAAGCAGGCTAGGCAGAGCTAATCTCAGCTTGTCTGGGATGTCCCCCAGAAGCATAGCATAAGTTTGCCATACAGACAGTATAGAGCCAATATTCATAACTTCGACTACAAAACTGATACATACATATAGACAGCATAATCATAACCAGTAAACCATAACCTTGTCCTAGACACCCCATTTGACCCCCTTTATACAAGATTTGGGTGCCACTACAGGACCTTGGTTGCAACAATGATCTATATGGTCCCAGTTTATGTCAATAACGTCACACCCCCAACGCAAAATTGATGCAGGAAGGGATGACACAAACATCACTGACTGCATCCCAAGAGCTCCCCATCCTGGGTTCTGTCTCACTACAGCTAGTATTGGGTTAGAAGCCGTACCAGTGTATAACAGAAATGGTTTATCAAAATCATGTTCAACCACATGATTGAACCTCTTTACAAACTCAAGGTAACACTTAGTTAGAACAATAGTGGATTGGATCTGCTCTGGCAGCATGGTTCCTGTATGTGCCATGTGATCTTGCCAAGAGCTAAAGAAGACTGCTACTTTATCCATACAAGCTCGGGCAAATGTTTGGAACCCAATTAACATCGAATAAATGCAGATATTAATGTTCTTCATAGTCCAGGAATCTTGGCATTTAGCCATGAAAGCAATATGGTAGTGTGCCTCAGTCTTCCTTTTCATACAGCACATTAGGTCTGGAATGTCTTTTCCCCTGTGAAAAGTTCCCATATTGTTTATAGGCATTACCTGTGAAACCCCAGTGTAACAAGGCCTTTTAACATAACGTGTGTTTTCATGTATTCCTTTTAACATGTTCAAGGGATTCTCCAAAAGATTAGGCACATTGTTAATTACAAAATTTAGCAATAACAACAAGTTCATTGCAAGTGTCCATCTACAGTCATGTTTGTCATGCCACACCTTTGGCTCAATACCATTGGAGTTGGGGCATTTTAGGGTTAACCTGTGGCTTCCCTTTGCAAAATTCAGCGTTCTCTTTCCTCCTTGTCCTGCAGGATCAAACCCCGATTTCTCTTGCTTAACAGAATTCACTGGCTGATGGGGTGGGCCCTCTGTGCTAACAGCTATTAGCAAGTCCTTCCTTTCCCAGCCAGGCAAGTAATTTGCACTACCCCAGACCAGAGCCAGTCCACCAGTTTTCATATTCGTAACTGCTATCATCTCCAAGGCTGGACTCTGTCTTAAAGAGATACCACACAAATCCAAAGAGTCTGCAGGTGAGAGTTTGCTTGCTCTCCCCCGCATCCTCAAGCATTTAGCCATAAAACTGCTCTGCTCTGACACATCAGTAACCAAATCTGTCCTCAAACCCTGAAGCACAAACTGCTCATTTAAAGAATCAGAAAGGAGACATTCCTGTTCCAACACCATTGTCTCCCCAACAAGTTGGCCCCACACAGCCACTCGGTTATAGGGATGCCTCAATTCCTTAACAACTTTTACTTCCTCTGAGACCTTCTCAAAGCTACCCACACTGGATCTTTTAAAAGGAAAGTCAGAGGATCCATTCACAACAGACAATTTTTGGCTGCTAGGAACTGAAACTTCCTTGATTAAATCACTCTCACACCCTTCAGTTGCAGGGAACTGCTTGCACCGAGTACCATGAGGATTCCTTTCTCCAGGAGCTTTTCTAAGCAGCAATTCACCCCTCACAGAAATTCTGCCCTTACCCTCTTCACCTAGGGCTTGCTCTAAAGGCACACTTTCCTGAGCAACAACAGACTCTGTCTGGGTCTTACTTACATTCAGGATCACCTCTGGCCCATCAGGCAGATCTCTACACAATCCCCTTTCAGGTGAACCCATAGGCTTCCTAGTTAAAAGGTTAGAAATACTTCCCTTCTCTTTGCCACACACCAGCTTAGGAATTTTTTCCTTTTTGCTACAAGTTGTTAAACTGTCCGTAGGTAACACAACCAAATTACCTTTCTGCTCTCCTTGTGCCCTGGCTAGGGTATCACCCGGATCAGACAGAGTTGTTACACCCTTCTCCAACCACACATGAGCAACAGGCCCAATACAAGCATCAGAATTGTCTGGTCTCTGGGATTTTGCTAAGACACTAACTGGATGCAACCTAGCTACGGTGCCATTCTCCCCAGCAGATGCAAACTTAGGACCATTCCCTTCCTGGGCTTTAGTTGAATCCAGAACCAACTCTGAGACAACTAAATTACTCTCAACCATCATAGGCCGAAAGGCACCTTCTGTCTGCTCCACAGACAAAAAAGAGCTGGAGACGCATTTTTCTTTACTGGACATATAGTTTGGGATTTCATTTCCCTTGTCCCAGCACACCGGGCTGTTCACAGACAACTGCTTGGAGACTGGGGTAGCTTCCTCCATAGGCAAGTCAATACCCCTGACAGACACAGGCACATTTCCTTCACTGTCACTATTCTTCGCACAGGAAACAGACAAGGTATAGGGACACTCATCTTCCACTCTCCTTGCCTTCCCAAACTGCTGACTAGATAAAGCCATCAGCTCACAAGACTGCCTAGGCTCATCCAAAATCTCCTTGTTCTCCTCTCCCTTCGCTTGATCTAATTCCAGATTTACTTCTGAGACATTAGATAGATATTCAGAAACTCCATTCACAGCCAAACAGCTACTTTCCAAAGACAAACTTTTGGAGAAACCCTCCATAGGCACAACCTTAGGATCAATCCTCTCTTGTGCCTGGTTTGTATTAACTTGACTGACCATAGCTTTAATATCATTTCCAATCATAATATCCTTAGGGATTATGTCTTTTACTCCCACAACCATGGTGCCCTCCAATCCCTTCCATTTCAGGTGGATTTTAGCCAAAGGCACCCTGACAAAATACTTAGATAAGGCTACAACAGTTACATCTTCACCTGGCAAATAATCTTCCTTCCTGACCAGACTTGCTTTAACCAGAGTAATATCTGCTGCGGTGTCCCTCCATGCCATACACCTCACTCCATTTACTTCTGCACTGCTAATAAACTCTGCATTATTTCCCCCATATTTAGCTCTAATGTGAGTTTTAAGGTCAGATTCTTCCGAGACCACAGAAACAGCATTTGCACACAGGGCACCAATGCTGGGCTCTGTGTGGCTTGCCTGTGAGTTTACAACAACAGGGTTAGCATTGGCCGTGGCATTTGGGGTTGCTGGTTTTGGGCTGCCCTTCAGTGTCGGGCAGTCTGGTCTCATGTGGCCCAGCATACCACAGTGATAGCATGTAACCTGTTCCGTCCTGGGATGTGAGTTCCTACCCCCCGGATCCCCTTGAACTCCTTTAGAAGAGTCAGGTTTATTTTTAAATCCTTCCCTCCTCTTGAACTGGGGAGAATGGTGATCAGTTTTCCCCGGGGTTTTACACCCTTCTTGAGCCCTGTTTTGGGTATGGGCATCCGCAATCTCTGCTGCCCGTAGGACTGACTCAGGGTCCCTGTCACACACAGCTGCTCTCACATTGTCCGGCACAATGTCTAAGAACTGTTCCAAAGTTATTAAATCCAGCAGTTTTTCAAAACTCCCATGCGCCTTGGCCCCCACAACCCACTTTTTAACAAAACCCATCAGCTTATGAGCACATTCTACAAAAGTACAATCCTTAGGCATTTTAAACTCTCTAAACTTAACTCTGTAAGATTCAGGAGTAACCTTGAATCGCCTTAACACAGAATCTTTAAACTGCCCATAATCCAAGGCTTCTTGTTCCCCCAAGTCATTAAATACCTCCCTGGCTTTTCCAGTCAGTCTGGTCAGCAGGACAGGCATTCGCTGACCCTCGGGGATCTGGTACAGATTGCAGAGGCGTTCAAAGGTAGACAAAAACTCCTCTATATCCTCAGTATCATTGTAAATGGGACACATCCTTTCCCAGTTTTTCTCATGGCGGGGGGGAGGTGGAGTACCAGGTGGGGATGACTTTCTCCGCTCTTCCATTACTTGGAGCTGAAGTCTGGCCGTCTCCTGTTCCATCCTGTGAGTCTCCTGCTCAGCAGCGAGCAGCTCTAGACGTCCCTTACGAGCTCTCTCTTCTCTCTCATCAGCCTCCTTCTTTCTTTGATCGGCTTCTTTCTCTCTCTCAGCAGCCTCCTTCTCTCTCTCTCTTTCTAATTCTGCTATTTTTTGCTTCTCCAGCAATCGAAGATCTGCTAGCTTCTGTTCATGCTCAAATTGCAGTTTACTTGTCACCCTTTGCATCCTAATTTTTTCCGCATCTTCTGCAGCCTCAGGTAAGGGCTGTGCTCTTGCCCCCTGATCACTGGCTATTAACAGATTTCTCAGTTCTTCCTTTGTAGCTTTCTTTCTAAAGCATATCCTCTTTTCTGAACACAAATTTTCCAGGGCTATTTTGCCAAGTCCCTCATATGCTCTTTGCTCAGCCATTGCAGCAGTTCTTTAACCAACAAAACTCTCAATCCCAAAACTCAAATTTGGACAGCGTGGGGTTCTGACCCAAAGCTTAATTGACCTGGTTCTGTGGATCCAAGCACGACTACGCCACTGTGACAATGCGGTTCTGGCGGAACCCAACCGAGAGTGCCAACTCAGGACAAATTGCTCAAATAGGGCAGCTACAGCCCAAGGCCGGGGCTTTTCCACCTCTAAGGCAAACCAAACCAGCCAGACTAAGACTTCGGTCTCACCCCACTGGCCAACCGCAAGTCTCACAAGCAATCTCCCAAGACACTCCAGTTTCCCAGTATCACCGCCAGTGCCACACGTTATGGGGACAAATGGTTATAAAACCACTACCCCAGTAAAAGAAAAAGGTTCTCCTGATCCCAAAGGACCAAGCCCCAGACCCAGGTCAATATACAAGTCAGACCCTACCCACAAATCACGCTACTGCCAATCCTCTAGAATCCAAAATCCAAAGGTTTATTCACAAAAGGAAAAAGATAGAGATGAGAGCTAGAATTGGTTAAATGGAATCAACCACACACAGCAATGGCACAGCTCTTGGTTCAGGCCTGCAGCAGCGATGGAACAAACTGCAGGCTCAAATCAAGTCTCTGGAATACATCCCCAGCTGGGATGGGTCATTCAGTCCTTTGTTCAGAGCTTCAGTTTGTAGCAAAGTCCCTCCAGAGGTAAGAAGCAGGATTGAAGACAAGATGGAGATCAGGCATCAGCCTTATATAGTCTCTTCCAGGTGTAAGATCACCTCTTTGTTCTTACTGTGGAAAGTTACAGCAAAATCGAGTCTGGAGTCACATGGGCCAGTCCCTGCATACTTTGCTGAGGTACAAGGCGTATCTGCCTTCTCTCAATGGGTCCATTGTATAGCTGATGGTCCTTAATGGTCCATCAAGCAGGCTAGGCAGAGCTAATCTCAGCTTGTCTGGGATGTCCCCCAGAAGCATAGCATAAGTTTGCCATACAGACAGTATAGAGCCAATATTCATAACTTCGACTACAAAACTGATACATACATATAGACAGCATAATCATAACCAGTAAACCATAACCTTGTCCTAGACACCCCATTTGACCCCCTTTATACAAGATTTGGGTGCCACTACAGGACCTTGGTTGCAACAATGATCTATATGGTCCCAGTTTATGTCAATAACGTCACAGGGCGCCAGCCGCCGCTGCGGCCAGCTGGCCTCCCACCCACACCTGCCGCCAACAGGGGCCAAGAGCACCGGCCGGTGAAAAAAAGAAACGCCCCACGGAGCCGGGTGCCCAAAGCCCTCGCCCTCGGCAGCGGCGGGCGAGGCGGCTAGGGCCTGGGAGACCTTAGCGGAAGCAAGCCAGGACGAGGCGGCAAAAGCGCGTGCCCGAGGCAGTCCTGCAGGCGGGGCGCGTCAGAGAGCGTGGCGAGGGCAGGCAAAAAGCCTACAGCGCCCAGTATTCCCAGGAGGTCTCCCATCCAAGTACTAACCAGGCCCGACCCTGCTTAGCTTCCGAGATCAGATGAGATCGGGCGTGTTCAGGGTGGTATGGCCGTAGACGCTGTTGCCTGCCGCGTTGCCTGCCTTTAAGCAAGCCCGCAGACGAGCCCTGCTTGCTCCGCTCACACGTGTCCCTCCCCCCCGCGCAAGGCACACGACAACAGCCTCCGGCCTCGCACCCCTCCCTCGCCACACCAACGCTCCCGCCCCGCACGACGAGCCGCAGACCCCGACCCCGGGCCCGCACACACCACGCCTAAGCCTCCTCCCCACCCCCACGCACCCTCTCCTCAGACGGGACCCTCACAAACCCGACACACCCACCCACCACACAAAAACCCCGCGCGCCGCCACACCCTGCCGCGGCTGCCCCCCCCACACACCCGCTGCCGCTCCGCTTTCCTCACGGCTCCTGCTGCTCGCCACACCTCGCGCCTCCCTGGGGACGCCCTCCCGCACTGGGCCTGCCTTTTGCTCGCTCCGGGAAACCCGGCACGCCCGGCCCGGAGGCCTCGCCCGCGCCCTGCCCCGTCTCCCGCTTCGCAGGGCCCCGGGGGACGCAGGATGGCCCGCCGCCTCCGCCTCCGCCTCCGCCTCAGGGGGATCAGCCCAGAGGCGACCAGCACCCAACTTCCCACTTGCTGGCCCCGAGCCGAGGCTGGGACTGCTCCAGGCCCGCAGGCAGCCTTCCCGGGCAAAAGGGCCACCTTAGGGCAGCAGCTGCCTCTCCCTCCTCCCACCTTTAAAGGGCCAGCTGCCAAGGAGGCGTGCTGCCAAAGGGCTTCCCTAAAGCAGCCACCCCCAAAAGGCCCGGGCTGCGCCTTGCGGCTTTCCTTTCTCCCAGCCGCGGAGCTGAAGCGGCTGGCAGCGAGCGCCAGCGCAGGCAGGCCTTGGGGCGCCAGCCGCCGCTGCGGCCAGCTGGCCTCCCACCCACACCTGCCGCCAACAGGGGCCAAGAGCACCGGCCGGTGAAAAAAAGAAACGCCCCACGGAGCCGGGTGCCCAAAGCCCTCGCCCTCGGCAGCGGCGGGCGAGGCGGCTAGGGCCTGGGAGACCTTAGCGGAAGCAAGCCAGGACGAGGCGGCAAAAGCGCGTGCCCGAGGCAGTCCTGCAGGCGGGGCGCGTCAGAGAGCGTGGCGAGGGCAGGCAAAAAGCCTACAGCACCCAGTATTCCCAGGAGGTCTCCCATCCAAGTACTAACCAGGCCCGACCCTGCTTAGCTTCCGAGATCAGACGAGATCGGGCGTGTTCAGGGTGGTATGGCCGTAGACGCTGTTGCCTGCCGCTTTGCCTGCCTTTAAGCAAGCCCGCAGACGAGCCCTGCTTGCTCCGCTCATATGTGTCCCTCCCCCCCGCGCAAGGCACGCGACGACAGCCTCCAACCTCGCACCCCTCCCTCGCCACACCAACGCTCCCGCCCCGCACGACGAGTCGCAGACCCCGACCCCGGGCCCGCACACACCACGCCTAAGCCTCCTCCCCACCCCCACGCACCCTCTCCTCAGACGGGACCCTCACAAACCCGACACACCCACCCACCACACAAAAACCCCGCGCGCCGCCACACCCTGCCGCGGCTGCCCCCCCCACACACCCGCTGCCGCTCCGCTTTCCTCACGGCTCCTGCTGCTCGCCACACCTCGCGCCTCCCTGGGGACGCCCTCCCGCACTGGGCCTGCCTTTTGCTCGCTCCGGGAAACCCGGCACGCCCGGCCCGGAGGCCTCGCCCGCGCCCTGCCCCGTCTCCCGCTTCGCAGGGCCCCGGGGGACGCAGGATGGCCCGCCGCCTCCGCCTCCGCCTCAGGGGGATCAGCCCAGAGGCGACCAGCACCCAACTTCCCACTTGCTGGCCCCGAGCCGAGGCTGGGACTGCTCCAGGCCCGCAGGCAGCCTTCCCGGGCAAAAGGGCCACCTTAGGGCAGCAGCTGCCTCTCCCTCCTCCCACCTTTAAAGGGCCAGCTGCCAAGGAGGCGTGCTGCCAAAGGGCTTCCCTAAAGCAGCCACCCCCAAAAGGCCCGGGCTGCGCCTTGCGGCTTTCCTTTCTCCCAGCCGTGGAGCTGAAGCGGCTGGCCTCGCACCCCTCCCTCGCCACACCAACGCTCCCTCCCCACACGACGATCCGCAGACCCTGTAGAACTGATGAATTAAATTGTTTTTAATTCTTCACTTTATTAATGTAACTTCATAAGTAAAGTTTTATGAATGAAACAATATTCATTCATATAACCGGTTAGCCCAATAACTGGCTAATTAACAATTAAGATGCTTGTTAAGAGCCATACCTGTTCAGTCAATTGCCTTTTTAAGTTTCACTATCAATCCAATTCCTGCTTAAATCACTGAGACTTGCACTGTTTCAGTATTGTAACTTCTGTTCCCATTTATTACATTTGCCTACAGTGTAACTTCTGTTCACTGTTTGCCATCCATTATACTTGTCTATAATATAACTTCTGTTCACTGTTTGCCATATTGTAATTCCAACCCCATTTCACAACGCCTACTCCATTTTGTAAGGGCTTGCTGCAACCTTCATTTTTGCAAACCCTGCTGTAATCTTATTAGTTTAGTTTAGATGTGTGAATGAGGTATATATGGATAATGGAATCAACCTCCAGCCCCAGCCTGTCCTGATTAAATAGAGTTCAAACACCAACGGCTGAAGATGCAGACAAGAGCCCTAACAAAGTAAGAAGAATCCACCCTAAAAAGAAAAGGTACAATAAAAAAAGATCCAAGCCTGGTCCGAGTCTGAAAGTCATGTCTGCAATTGACAGGTGATCAATCACCAAATCTGGAGGCAGCGTGACACAGCAAGACCTATAGACTCTGGATTCAAACTAAAGCCTACAAAAAGGATGGGTGAGATGGAAAACTTTGGAGGAGGGTAACATTCTGCTGCCAACATGGAAGGGCATCGGTGCATGCCCAACAGAGACCCAGCTCGTCCTTGTGCCCAGCTTTCCTGGCCAGTTAGCCGCACAAGCTGCAAACTCAAACCACAGACTCAAGCAGGACTGGTAACTATGCAGCAGCTGCAGAACATCTGATGGATGTGTGTGTATAAGGACTAAAATATTAGTTATTGGTCATAAATCAAATTATCATAATAAATGTGGCATCTTTATCTTGTCCCCTTTAATAAGATCCTGCTAGTTTTTATTGGTATAACACCAGCCACAACCACCAGCCCTGCTGGGAGGCCACTGTGTCTGCGGGTTTGAGCCAGCAGCATAGCCAGGGCTGGTCCCGGGGCCAGGAATAGATCCAGGCCATTGGGAGTGGCCCAATCAAACAGCCAGGGTCTGCCTGGGCTGGGCTCCCTGAAGACACAGTTGCCTGGAAGGGCCCAGCCAAGCCCCCTTACTGTCTCCAGCCCAACTCCCACCTGTCTGAGCCTGGCCAGGCTTCTGCACCAGTCCCAGGCAGCTCAGCTCTGGGAAGACAGCAGGTGGTGCCACACAGTGGGTAGGAAGCAGAGACTGCCCAGAGCCAGAGGTTCACTGGGGTCTAGCCAGCGGGCAGAGAGGAGCAGGGGTGTGTGGCCAGGCTGAGAGGAGTAAGTGCCAGGGGGTGAGCCAGCAGGGTCTCAGGGCACAGTGCAAGTGGAGCAGGCCAGGGCCCTTTCTGAGCACAGGTTGGGCTCCATGGAGCCACTGGTGCCATTGTAAACCCGGCATTGAGCCGGTCCTGTATTGAGGTGTCTCTTGGTATGTAGGAGCAGCAGTGAGGCTGCCCGACAGTTCCCCTACATTTGGCTCTGACACCTCATGTGCTGGGCGGGCAGGCGCAGTGCTTCTTTCCCCTCCCCTGCTGCATGCCGGCTTGGGGCCCGTCTCCTCCCCCCGTGCAAAGGGGCCGGCCGGCCCATTGTCCATTTTCCGAGGTCCCGCCTTGCCCGCTCTTTGTGCTTCCGCCGGGCTGGTAACTGTCCCGTGGTGCCGGGTCGGGGTGCAGCGCTGGCGGCGGGCAGGATGAGCTGCGAGCGGCCGGGAGTTCTGGGGCTGGGGCTGCTGCTACTGCTGGCCGGGGCGCGGGCGCAGTACGAGCGCTACAGCTTCAAGAGCTTTCCCCGGGACGAGCTGATGCCGCTGGAGTCCGCCTATCGCTACGGCCTGGACCAGTACAGCAACGAGAACTGGCCCGAGAGCGTCAGCTACCTGGAGGTGAGCATGCGGCTGCACCGCCTGCTTCGGGACAGCGAGGCCTTCTGCCACCTCAACTGCAGCGCCGCCCGCCTGCCGCCGCGCGGCTCCCCGGCCCGCTTCGCCGGCTTCCCGGAGCTGCGCCTCTTCGCGGACGTGCTGCAGCGGGCGCAGTGCCTCAAGCGCTGCAAGCAGGGGCTGCCCGCCTTTCGCCAGTCCCAGCCCAGCCGCGAGGTGCTCGACGAGTTCCAGAGGCGAGAGCCCTACAAGTTCCTGCAGTACGCCTACTACAAGGTGAGGCCGGCCTGCCTTACCATACCCCGTCCACCCCCAGTGCCTCACTGCCCTGTCTTACAGCCAGTGCCCCACTGCCTAAGCCTTACCATACCCCATAGTCCCACTGCCCTGTCATACACCCAGTGCCGCACTGCCTCCCACTGCCACACCATACCCCATAATGCCCCACTGCCCTGTCATACACCCAGTGCCGCACTGCCTCCCACTGCCACACCATACCCCATAATGCCCCACTGCCCAGTCATACACCCAGTGCCGCACTGCCTCCCACTGCCACACCATACCCCATAATGCCCCACTGCCCTGTCATACACCCAGTGCCGCACTGCCTCCCACTGCCACACCATACCCCATAATGCCCCACTGCCCTGTCATACACCCAGTGCCGCACTGCCTCCCACTGCCACACCATACCCCATAATGCCCCACTGCCCTGTCATACACCCAGTGCCGCACTGCCTCCCACTGCCACACCATACCCCATAATGCCCCACTGCCCAGTCATACACCCAGTGCCGCACTGCCTCCCACTGCCACACCATACCCCATAATGCCCCACTGCCCAGTCATACACCTAGTGCCGCACTGCCTCCCACTGCCATACCATACCCCATAATGCCCCACTGCCCTGTCATACACCCAGTGCCCCACTGCCCAGTCATACACCCAGTGCCCCATTGCCCTAGCTTAAACCCAGCGCCCCACTGCCAATCCATACCCCAATGCCCCAGCATACACACAATGCCCCACACACTTTCTGCCTCCATTACATCCCTGTGCACCCGGAGTGCCCTCTGCTCTATCATGCACCAACTATCCCATCATTCTCCGTAGTGCCCACTGCCCTATCATACACCCACCATCCCCGTTGCACCTCCATGGCCCCCACACCTGCTGCCCCATGACACTCCAGTGTTCCCTCTGCCCCTCACTGTCCCATTACACCCAGTGTCCTGACACACTTACTGCCCCATCACACATACTGTGCCCCCACCTGAGTGCCCATCTCACCAATGTGCCTCCACTGTCCCCCCACCCCTCACAGACCCACTACCCCCTGTGACCACTGCCCCATCATATTTTCAGCGCTGCTCACCACCTTATCATACTGCCACAATACACACACCATGCTCGCTGCTGTGTCATGCACTCACCACCCTACTTTGTGCCCATTGCCTCCTCACCCTGTCATACACCCAGTGCTTCCTGGCCCTGCACCCCACTACCTCCCCCATCCCTATACCACAGTCTCATTTTGCAGTGTAATGTCTTCTACACCTTCCTTCACCCACATACTCTCTGCTTGCACTCACATCCCTTCCACTCTGTATTTCAGTGTAATGCTGCACCCGCCCCCCCATACCTTCCCTCTCCCAAGATGTCCAGCCGCCTCAGTGCACACCTCAATGTGCACCTGCATGCACACCCCCACACACCCCTCCCTGTACTTGGGTTGCTTCCTCCCTATTGCCTGTCCCCCAATCACCTTCTTCAAGGTAATAGTGCACCCCCTGCCCATTATCTCCCTTCATATATCCTACTACTGGCTTCTTGTACACCCCATGCCCAGGATGTATACCAACTATCCTACCAATCACGCCCCAACCTCAGCCAACTATCTTTGCCAGGACATCCCATCCTACAGTCTATTGCATCATCTCATTCTTCGCTGCCTTCACCCAGGCCATCCCATTCCAGTTTGCACTGCCTCCCCCAGGCCAACTGAACTTCAAATAACTTAGTCTACTCTCTCATACATTCCCCCTCCCCGCCATTTCAGATTATCCCACCCCAATCCCCACAATTCTCTTCTTCCACAGATTATCCTGCTCCATTTCTCACTGCCTCATCTACATGTTAGCTCCCCACTTGCTCCCCCAGGCCATCCTACCCCTTGCCCCCACTCTTGACTTCCCTGTGCCATCTCACCCCCAAATCCTGTAGCCCACTCCTACCATATGCTCCCATCTCATGCCCCTATAATATAATGCAGCTCTGATCACAACTCCATGTTTTCTCAGTCTTCCCCCAAATCATCCCACCTACTTGCCTGAATTACACCATTTAGCTCTTCTCTCACCAACTGCCTTACTCCTGCTGGACTTCTGCACCACTGCACAATGCAGAATTTGCGCAGAATTCATGTTCCTCACAGAATTTTTTTTTTTTTCATGCAGAATTTTTGCTTTCCCACCCCCTTGGGCATCCCTGTCCCCGTCGCTCCTCAACCCAAGCTAGGCAGCATAGCAGGCCCAGGCCCCCAAGGTGGGGCAGGGGAATGGCTTTCCAAGCTCTCATTCCCTTGGCTGAATACAGTGAGAGCCAGGAAGCTCTCATTCTGCCCTGTGCAGGGCAAGATGCGGCCATTTCACATTTCCTATTTCAAGGAAATGGGACAACAATATCAAAAAGAAGAGGAACTTATTTTTCAGAGACATCACCCTATAATGTTTTATTCAGCAGGGTTACTTGTATTACATTATATGATTTTTTTTTTTTTTTGGTGGTTGCTGCTTGAAAGCATATTCTTTATTGATAAAGTGCTTTTTAGCCTTCTTCTGCATGGGAAATTTCTACCATTTACACCAATATAACACCCTGTGTGCACACTCTTATTCCATTAGAAGAGTGGCTTCTTCTAGTATAAGCTAAACCCCTTGTGAAGTAACATAATCTAAACCAGAAATCTTCCCAGTTGTCATGAAATAAACTGGAAAAAAAACTCTTATGCAAGAATAAGAGTGTTCACACAGGGGTGGGGAGTTATTTCAACATAACTAGGTTGATTTAAATTCACACCTAATACAATCAAACGAAAATTACCATGTAGATCAGTAACTCCTTATTAGATACAAGTTGCAGTACATGAGGTACCAAATACATCTCTTTAAAAATGAATGGGCAGTAACTCTACCCTCAACTCATATTCACTCTCCTAATTCCCAAACCAATATATACCTGACCATACCAGCCCTGATTTATCCTCCCGTCCCCACCACCTGTCTTCACCACCTGTTCCCTTTACAGAGCATGCAGTATTACAAAGTACTTATGATCACGATAGCAAGCATGCCTGATACATAAAATATTTATGCGTAAAGTATTCAGTAAAAATTCCTAGCAAACACGGCAGTGCCTTAACTCAAGCAACAACAAAAGTATATGAGAGATCATTTGCAGAATATATTATAATTTACAATTTGATTCAATCATCAGATTTAAGAGCTTTACGTGGCTTCTGCATTCTAGGTATCTTGCAGCTATAAATCACTGCAGGCCCCACAAACCATTTCTTGGCTGACGGGTTTTGTTAAGGAAGGAATGTTTGTCATTTATTTTCTCCATAACATTGCTGTCAGGGGAAACTTTGGATAAAATTTTTCAGGTGACTTAGTATTTACTCATGTGAGTGTAGAAGAGAAACTTTGCCACGTCTCAGATCTTGGGAGCAAATATTCTTATTCCTGCATTTGCTCCTTTGAAGGGTCAGGTTTGTCTTTCTCATTTCTGCCAAGTTTACTTTCTTCAATATGTATACAACTTTTTTTTTAAATGTAACACACTGAGATTACAAATAAATCATGGACTAAGCAAAAGAGAAATAAATATCAATCTAACCAGCAACCAGGTTTGAAGAATAAAGAACAAGACAGGAAGCAGAACTGGACATTTGACGAAAGTGCAGCTGAGTTATTCTTGGCCTTTGCTATGTCTGGCCTGATTACAGATATAATATGTGGAGAAGACTAGTAAATGCTATTGGCAACATTCCAGCTCTTTGACAGTTATAGCTTCACAGCAGCCAGGCTATACTTAAGGGTGGGATTGGCAATTTTGTGCCCTTTCTCGTCTTGATTTAGCCAGTGGGAATGAAATTTTTCCTTCTATAAGCAAAATGTTGGGGTTTTGTGCATGTTTGTTTTGAGTGTTTTGTTCATAAGTATATTTGCATAAGCTACTTCAGACATTGTGAAGAGCCCACTGGATTGTGTTGGCCAGAATCTTAGCTTATCATAGCATGGGGAGAAAATGGTTTAGCACTTCCAGAAATGTCAGATGATTCCCTTCCCCTCCCCCCTGCTACCCTCTCCCCCTCCAGCTAAGTTGGCATGTAAATAGTTCTGGGTACCAAATGCATACTTTGCTAAATATCTCTAATGTGGCTCAAAGGGACAATGTCAGTTTGAAATCAGGTCGATTAAATAAATGACCAGGTAGAGTATTGGCCTATCTGTCCACCATCCAATTGTTGTGGTTTTATAACAGCATTTTCGCAGGTGTTTTCATATATATATTAAATTTGTAATTTGTCCCCTGTTGCTGTGTGAATGATTACATAAACAGCAGAGAAAGCTGGCAGACTGAGCCCAATTTATCAGCCATTTATGCACAAAGGTGGTGCAGGATTGGGCCCTATGCAAAGGAAACTGTAAATTTTGTGTATTGACCGTTATATGAATTGGGAGGGGGAAAAAATAAAAATTGCTGGTCTCTTTGATTTATAATAATCATAGCTGTTATTTGTAACAATAGGTGGTAAACATTAAGACAAAATGAACAGTTCAGAACTGTGTTGGTAGCAGTAAAACTAACTAAACTAATCAATTTTACTCTGCTGATGCTTGGGAATGCTTTTGAGTGGCAGAACAGACCCACTGGAGCTGTGACCTCACTAATTGCCCTCCTTTCCTGCCACTATCATTTGTTCTCTGCATAGTGGGTGTCTGATAAAATTCTTTATGTCCCAAAATATAGCACCTTACTGCAGTTTTTTTAGATTGTAAGCTCCTTAGCTCACAGACAGTGTTTTTTCTGGGTCTTGTACAGTAGATTGTAGAGCAGATTATCAGTGGTTAAGAAATAAAAAGTAAGACACCAGAGCAAATGTAATACTTGAATTACAAAATGGCATCCATAAATCTAACGATCTGCAGTACGTGGCTTTTAGGCAGTCAAACAGTGGAGTGATTTATTGTAATTGAGCAATATGGTATGTCCTAGTGCCTTGCAACACTTAGTGTGTGAATTCATGGTAAATACACTTTTTTTTTTTTTTCTGCAGTTTATGCCAAGAATCAGTCACTTTTTTTATTTAATAGTGTAACTCCACACCACATAGTTTTGTTGAAAAAGAATATTGGGGACGATTCCTCTTCAAACCTGCAAAGAAAATGTTTAATGTGTGTTTTATTCTGCTTATTTCAGAGTTGAATTCAGTTCTCTTTATTTAAATAAATAAATCTTTTCGTTTGATGTTCACCACTAAATCTACACTCTGGTTCTCATAGCCGGACAGTTATATGAACTTGCTGATTCTAGAGCTGTAGTGAAAAGTCTCCAGAGGTCATTCATTGATTCTGCAAAGTGGAAATAAACGTGTACAATGAGATGGAAGGAAAGTTTGCTGGCAAAAATCAGATAACTTAAAAAAGCAGCTTTTCCATTACGTGTATTCTCCTTGTTTAGGCTGATAACTTTCCAAAAGCCATTGCAGCAGCTCATACATTTCTGCTGAAGCACCCAAATGACGAGATGATGCAGAGGAATATGGCTTATTACAAGAGCATGCCTGATGCCGAGGAACATATTAAAGACTTGGAGACAAAGCCATATGAGGTAAGTTCTCTACCTGCAGTCTGCTCTCCTTGAATACCTCCATTGACTTTCTCTCTCAATGCATTAGATTCAAGGTTCTCATTCTTCTTATAATCTTGCTCTGAACTCTATCCCTATTTTCCATCTCATTCCTTCTCAGCTTCTCAATCACCTGTTTGCTACTTTCTGTTTCTCAAATCCTGTTACATTACCCTTTGTGCTTGGGGCAGTCTCCTTTTTTTTCATCTGCCAACAATCTTCTCTCTCCTCTGTCAAATCCCTTCTTAAAACTCATCTCAAGATCGCTCTCTTGTACCCTCTCCTCATTACAGTAAATATAGCTACAACACTAGCACACTGATTTGAAAGCTTACTCCTTTTGACCTGGAACTTTATGCCTGTAGGTATGTCATCCAGCTAGTTTATAGTAAACGATGAAGTCAAAGCAGCCTTTATATAATAGTGTCCAAGCTGAGGGCCAGATCCTGCTAAGATTTAACCACCATTTAATTTTGTGCATGCGAGTAGTGAAATCAACAGGACTAGGCAAGTATGCAAAGTTATTCAGGTATGTAAGTGCAGGATCAAAGCCTAAAACAACTAGGAAATACATCTATGCTGCAAAGGAAACCCATAGCACCAAGTCTCAGAGCCGAGGTCAATTGATTTGGGCATGGATTGCGGGGCTAAAAACAGCAGTGTAGATGGTCCCGCTTGGGCTGAAGCTGGGGCTCCAAGACCCTCCCCCCCTTGCCAGGTTTCAGAGTCCAAGTTCCAGCCCAAGCAGGAACTCCATACTGATGTTTTTAGCCCTGAAGCCTGAACCCTGCAAGTAGGAGTCAGTTGACCTGGGCTCTGAGACACAGTGACGCAGGTTTTTCTTTGCAGTGTAGACATATCCTAGAACTCTCATTAGGTCATTTGGACCTTGTTGAAAAAATATATTTTTAAAATTTGATTGTGGCTCAGGGTCACACTGAAATCTCTCTTCCACAAACTTATCTATCAGCTATCTGAAATAGGATCATGTCCCCACTCTCTAGTAAATACCTTGAAATCTCTCTTGATTATCTAAATTTACTTATTCCCACGTGATACTTGAGTAAATGAGGTTGTATTAAGATTGAGAAATAAATGGCATTCATTGTATTTGAATCCCCATAATTCAACATTTTATTTTTATTCACTGGAGCCCATAGTGCCACTACTTTTTCCACAGATTAAAAACTGCTACTTCTCACTCCTGCTTGTTTTTCAGACTCTCTTTGTCAGGGCTGTGAGGGCATACAATGGGGATAACTGGAGGACCTCCATCTCTGATATGGAGCTGGCACTTCCTGATTTCTTCAAAGCCTATGATGACTGCCTTGCAGCCTGTGAAGGCTCCCGGGAGATCAAAGATTTTAAAGATTTTTATCTTTCAATAGCAGGTTGGTGTTCGGCAGCACCTTAGCTCTAGGACAGGGATGGGCAAACTTTTTGGCCCAAGGGCCACATCTGGGAATAGAAATTGTATGGCAGGCCATGAATACTCACAAAATTGGGGTTGGGGTGCAGGAGGGGGTGAGGGCTCTGGCTGGGGCCAGAAATGAGGAGTTCAGGATGTGGGAGGGGGCAGGTGGGGTGTGGGCTCTGGGGTGGGATTGGGGATGAGGGGTTTGGGGTGCAGGAGAGTGCCTCCGGGCTGGGATCAAGGGATTTAGAAGGCAGGAGGGACCAGGGCTGGGGCAGGGAGTTGGGGCGTGGGGGGAGGCTCAGAGTTGCAGGCTCTGGGCTACACTTACCTCAAGCGGCTCCCGGAAGCAGTGGCATGTCCCTTATCCGGCTCCTACGCAGAGGTGTGGCCAGGTGGCTCTGCACGCTGCCCCGTCCACAGACGCCACCCCTGCAGCTTCCCTTGTCCGCGGTTCCCAGCCAATGGGAGCTTCGGGAGCGGTGCTTGGGGCAGGGGCAGCGTGTGGAGCAGAGCCTCCTGGCTGCTCCTATGTGTAGGAACCGGAGGGGGAGCCATGCCGCTGCTCCCAGGAGCCGCATGGAGTGGCCCCTGACCCTGCTCCCTAGTTGGAGCACTGGAGCGGGGCAAGCCCCAGACCCTGCTCCCCAGTGGGAGCTGGCAGGCAAGATCTGGCCTGCGGGTCATAGTTTGTCCACCCCTGCTCTAGGACAAGGAGTCTTGAATACGTATTTTAGTTTCTAAATGAGTGTTGTTGGTGTGTGCTTTTCATGCTCCTCATTCCGCATGGTGACTTGCATGATGCTTCATCAATGCCAGATTGGGGCTCATGTTAAAGAAGAGTTATAGTTGGCCTCATCAATAGCTATCTTGTCCTTGGAAAACATAGGTACTATAGGAAATCCATAATGGAGGGTGTTCATATAGAGAAAACTATTAAAGTGAAATGTGTTGGTGTTTCTAAATATCTGAGTAGCCTTCTAGGAAATGGTAAGAATTTCTCCGTCTAATTAGCAGTATTAATCCAGACCCATTTCTCACCAGTAACTTTGTTTGCTATTGAGCCTCTGTCACACTGTCTGGTACGGCTTACAACTCAGAGTGCCAGTCTCAGGTCAGACTGTCAGGAAACAGGGCAGACACCCCAAACTGGTGATACACCTCTACCTCGATATAACGCTGTTCTGAACTTGCTTTGATCCACCGGAGTGCGCAGCTCCCCCCCCCCCCGAGCACTGCTTTACCGCGTTCTATCCGAATTCGTGTTATATTGGGTAGCGTTATATAGAGGTAGAGGTGTATATTCTATAATTAAATTTTACCAAGCCAGTAACAAATGTGCACTTATGGATCACTATATTAGTTTTACCATGGAGCCACAGAGAGACCCCTTTCCACTAGACTTTGTGTTGAAATAAAATCACCTCACTTTAGGTTATTTCCAACCCCAAGGGGTTGATTACTTACCTCAGGTCAATGGATACTCTGGATCTCACACCAAAGACAACACCGACAGCCAATTTCTCTAGTAAACTAACTAAAGATTTATTAGCTATGGAAAAGAAATTAGAGTTATTGAGAGGTTAAAGCCGATAAAATACATTAATAGGTGAATCCAAGTTTGTAAATTCAAAGTGATAGCAGAGATGTAGTAATCTGCTAATTTTCTATACGTCTCTCAGGCTCACCCAAAATAACTTTGGGGTCTCTGTCCAGTCATTCAGTATTCCACCGTGTCAGAATCCATCAGTCCAGAGATACAGTATCATTCCCTCAAACCAGTATTTATAGATCCTCCTCACAGAAGACCATCTGAACAGTTCTTCACCCAAGTGGGTTTTGATGAGTAGCAATTGCAGATTGAGCCTGTGAATTTCCATTATTCAAAGCAAGGGTCATTGTGTTCAAGTCAGCATTCTATTTCCTGGCATTCACAAGTAATTTAGTTAGGCTATGTCTATACTACGGACCTGACAGCAGCACAGCTGTACCGCTAAAGCTATGCCACTGTAAGGTCTCCCATGTAGCCGCTCTTTAATTAAACCACCCCCAATGAGTGGCATTAACTATGTTGGCAGGAGAGCCTCTCTTGCTAACATTAGTGCTGTCCACACCAGCACTTTTGTCAGTGAAATTTATGTTGGTCAGGGGGTGTATTTTTCCCCACCCCGATTGACAAAAGTTTTAAGTGTAGACAAAGCCATACCGTGATATAACAATGCCGTTGCCTGCCATTACATTATAATAGGGATAGATACGTGAAACAATACAAGTGTCTATCATTCATTAGCATTCATAAAGTTCTAACACCTGAATACACACACACTTTAATCCGGGGTTATTTAATTACAGGGGCATACATAATGTAATGCGTCAACCGGTTTATAGATAAGTGAAGACAATGCCATTAACATTCCCTTTCAACTCAGCTAACAAGTGAATTGGCCTTTGGCTCTGATTTGAGCTGGCAACCTGCTAGACAGCATCACAGCCTCAACATTTGACCTGGCAAATTTCTCTTCTCCAGCCTGTATTGTGAATCTCTGTTGCATGCTCTGCAGTAGAGATATGCACTGTTGTTTGAGGAGGAATATTTTTCCTTACATAACTTTTAAAAAAATTTAAATGCTGCATCGCAAAGGATATAATTAGAAAAGCCATAGTTTTTGTGTTATCAAAATGGCATATGTAAGTTTTCCTTGCTCCTCAGTAACAATGACAATAAGTATCATCCCCAGAGCTACGTCAACCTCAGTAAAGGGGTTGCAGAGACACTTCTTTTCAAAGGTAGGTGTCTGGTAACACAGCACTAGAAATGCAGCAGAATTTCTAAATTGCCTGAAGGACGGCTAGCTTGACCTTGTATCCTGAAATGTCTCAGCACCACCAGTGAAGATAACTTTTTTTAAATTGAATTATAATTGACTGCAAGTATGGTGAAATGGGTTCCTAATTTTATTAGTAACACTTTTATATTTGAGCGTCCTGAATTATTGATAATACTTGTATACAGATATCAGTCCCAGAAATACTTTCGCTGTTTGCCTCATGTCATTTAGATAAGACATAACACCAAATTGCTAATTGCTGCGGTCAGAGATTCCATATCTCTTGTGAAAGTAGGAGTGATAAGCCCTGATGTCCTAATCAATTTCCGATGTGGGTAATTACGTTCTGCCTTCCCATGTTCACCCTGCATTTTCAATGGATACAGTAGTCTTCACTTCTGGGAGGAAAGGGGGCTTCGTAGATAGAGAAAAGGAATGGAGGGGCTGAGTTCTTGATCTTTTACTGTCTCTATTGATGATTCAGTGCATTACCTGTCAGTTCCATTTTGTTGACAAAGGAACTGAAGCGCCAATATCTACTTTACCTGGGTGTTGAGTTTTAAAGAGTTATTACTGTTCAGGACTTTGAGATCATTTAAAAGGCCCGTAAGAAGTATATCTCAAAATTATTTATTACTTCTGGTTCTAGCCTGTTTTGAGCTGTTGGGTGGTTTGTAAATGAGTTTGTGAACTTGAATTTAGGATCTTATAGGATGAAAGACATTCTGTGAATAAGTTATATTTGCATTTATTTCTTTGAGACCAAATACCGGAGAGAGGCAAAAAGCTACAATTTGTAAGATTGTTTTGGAATACCTTTTACCTTTCTCCTTGGCATGACAATATCCAGCAGTATCCGCTTTTATTTTGTGACAAAACAATTAAGTAAGACTGCAAAGGTATCAACTACTTTAAAAAAAAATCTCTATTAAGGTGGAAATACAGCAGTACTCCATTTCAATCATTTAATAGATAGAAATATCACTGTATATAAAATGTGTCAACACAGGCTACCTTTAGGTGTCTGTAAAACATAACATAGCTGTTTACTGTGACTGAAACTTTTGGTCTGAAGTCACTGGGGCCTGATTTCCAGAAGTGCTGAGCATTAACACTTCTCATTGACTTCAGCTGGAATTGTGAGGGCTAAGGATCTCTGAACATCAGGCAGGACCTTGGTGCCTACGACCCAGAGGAGCAGTATGGAGCCATAGTGTAGGGGGGCTGGCTGCAGGAGTACTTCTGAAACAGCTAACTGTGTTCTATCCAGTTCTATCTCTTTTTTCCTTTAGATCACTACATTGAAGTCCTTGAATGCAAACTGCAGTGTGAAATCAACCTGACACCAGTCATAGGAGGCTTTGTTGTGGAGAAGTTTGTGGCAACCATGTACCATTACTTACAGTTTGCCTATTATAAATGTAAGTAGTGTGTTGTGTTTTTTAAATAAGCTTGGGATGGTGCTGGCAAGCCTCCTTCAGTGCCCTTCACTTCTAGTGACAATGGTTTAGAATATTTTATTTATAGCATCTTGAAATTGCAATTAATCTGTTTTGGACCTAAAAGTCTGAGATGTCTAGTCTCCTTTCTCCCTGGGCATGTGTAAGTGCTGTTGATATCTGTGGGAGACAAACATATGTGAGGAGAGGTGAATAGCCCCCATATGAAAGTGATATGGGACAAAAGTATTTTATGGCCCGATCCTGCCAAGTGCTGAGCCCCCCTCAACTGCCACTGAAGTGACAGAAGTTGTAGGAGGTGCTTGGCTGTTAATGGTCTCTAATCAGGTTTCTATTAGAGAAATGAAGACTTACATCTTAGACAATTACAGAATAAGCATGATTTTATTTGTCACATTCTGCTGCGTTCCTTTATCTCCTGTTGGTACAATCTATTGGTCCTTCTTAGCACTTGTCTCCACTGGGGACTTTTTTGTTACACAAGGAGATCCAACTATTTCAGCTAGGAAGAAGAGAAATTGTGACCTAGAGGCAGTGCATCAAATATAATGCAAACCATTGAAAATTAATTTTACAAGTAGTATTTTTTCCATCACAAAGGACTGCAAACTGTTTCATACATTTGTTTCTTTTCATAGTAGGACCTCATTCATCTGACTAGAACTGGGGACATGCATAAAGAGGGAACCTATTATTGTAAACTCTCTCAGGAATGATAATTCTTATAAAGGGGTTTGGGCAAACGAGGTATGCATGGGGTATACTTGGTATGGGAACTGCTGATATGGCTACAATTTTGTATGGAAGCTTCCTTGCAGACTTTCTATGATATTTTTTCATGTGTCTTTGGCTGGCTCTGTGAACACTCCTCAATTATTAAAGTGCAGTTGTACTCTTAAAAGTGACTTTGTAAACATTGCCCCCACTTTCTCAGCAGATCTGCTTCTTGCATGTATTCAGAATCACATCTGCTGACTGCAGTGATTAGAAGAATTTTCCCTGCTTTTTTCCCTAAACTTTTTAAACTTCTGCAGAGACAATACAGCTGAGAGACAGAGCTAGGTTCTGTTCCTTGTTTAGAAAATAATTGTTTACTAATTTCCAATCAATTACACCTTTGCAGCTCTCTGAAGGCAGGTGTAACAAAAGCCTAATTTGACCAGTTGAACTTTTATTGCTGTGGATATGTGAAAAGGTGTAGAAGGGTTGACTTACTGTGCACCCATTCATGGCTGGACATGGCACAGCAGACACCACCTCTAGCACTTATTGCTGACAGCCACTCTGGCCTTGTAGTAGTCTACCTCTTCTTGTGACAGCCCTCCGGCCAGGTTATGCTTTAGTTCCACCATTTCCAGAGTAACAAACAAAGTCCAATGGAAAAAGTCTAGCATCCTTACAAAAGGGCTTTGCCCCCAATGGGCCCCTGTAGTCCTCACCACCTTTCTCTTGGGGTGGTCAGGGGCCTCTCATTGCCCTCCCCAGAAGCTGGTAGAGGAACCTAGGCCTTCCCACTACACCGAGTTTCATTCCAGGGACCCTGTAACCAGCAACCAAGGTCTGCTCTATCAGATTCCTTGCTGCTCCCTCATTGGACTTCTTCCTGCCATAGCTTGTCAGCAGGCTTCTCCACATTTACCCTTCTCTCAGGGCCAGGACTCTCTCCCACCCCAGAATCCCCCAACAAAATCCCGAAGCTAAGAGTACCAACTTAAACCAACTTCTGCCCTCTTCAAGTGTGACATTCCATCCCTCTTTGCTCCTCAGTGGGACACCTTGCAGGGCTCTCTCTGAAAGTTCAGATCCTGCCTTATTATCAGGCTTCTTCACCAGAGCTTGTGCCACCCCAATGTCTGCTCTGTATTTTTCCTGGCCTCTTGCTAGACTTTGCTACTCAGGAGAGAAGGTGCTGGGTCAACTCTTCCCTTGGCCTTCATCTGTGACCTTGCTGATCTCTCCATTCTCTAATACCAAGAAAAGGATGACTGTCTCCTTAAAAGATGTGCTTCCTCTCTTTATAGTCACTGTGACTAGCTCTTTCCCCAGCTGAGCTTCATCTTTAATTAAGCCAGGCCCATCTTCAGGTGCAACCAGGTAATATAATTGGCTTCTCAGGCCCATATTAATCCATTCCTTATCTGTATGGGGGTACATACCCCATGACAAAAGGAAAGAGTCTGGCTTGACTTTCCAAGACCACATTGAGGTTGAAGGGCTGGCCGTTAGAAGGAACACATTTGATAAGAAGATCACTGAGAATTTTAGTCTCTTTTTAGGTGTAGACCTGCATTTTAAGAGCCAAATTCTAACTTTGGATGCATGCCTAGCTCTTGCTGGCTCCTATCAGAGGGTAAAATTCAGGCTTGAGTTGGGGTCTTTTTTGCCTCTTGTGTGTGCTATTTGATTATCTACCTCCTGTTTGCTTTTCCCTCACTCTCTTAACACTGTTTTACCATAAACAATGTCACAGAATGGGGGAAGATACTGGGCCAATACTGCCCTGGTTGTTGGAATGCAAGGAAGAGTTTTAGGTTATGTTTTTTGTTTTTTATAAGATTATCTCTTGCATTTTTATGGTGAGAGAATTGCAGATCTTTCAAACAATCTCCACAGTTAAGAAGTGGGCTCTTTGGAGCATGTCTGGCATATTGTCACCTTATGAAATAACCTCTGAGTAGTACACATCATTCATCCTGTTACTTGAGCAAAGTTGTAGCTAGGTAATGTTCTGTCCAAGCTTTTCAGAGTAGGCCAGGATGGGGATTTGTTTTTGTTTTTTAAGTATGTCCTTGTTGGGGGGGTTATTTATTTTATACAGTTAAGAGGGAAGAATTTAGGAGGAATACTGCGCCTGATGTCACCTGAATTTCCTGAGTTTGGATAATAAAGGGAAATGTGGGCTGTTTGCTCATTTACCTTCTCTGCAGGCTTATGTTTGTTTTGTTAATTCAGTGAATGACATGAAGAATGCAGCCCCTTGTGTTGCTAGCTACATGCTCTTCGACCAGAAAGATGAAGTGATGAAACAGAACATGGTCTACTATCAATACCATAAAGACAAATGGGGACTCACAGAGGAAGATTTCCAGCCTAGACCAGTAAGTTGAGTGGGTAAATTGCTTGCAAGATGTCCCCTAATATTACCCCTGAATCCAACAGAGTGGAAGTTATGGCAGAGAAGGATTGTTTAAAGGTTTTTTTTGTCAAACACAATTCACTTACTAGAATCAGAGAGTTGTGGAAAATATCTGTATAGTGTGTTGTCGTACATGTGTAGAGAAGGGATTTTACAATTCTTCCCTCTCTGCTGGAGCATGCTGATGCACACATTAATTCACTGAGATATCAAACATGCCTGTTTACCACCTTATCTACACTTGTTTATTTTATCTGCCTGCAAGGGCTATCTAACCAGTCACTGAAGTCTGGAAGTCTCTAGATCTAAGTGGCACCACAGTAGCATTGGGACTCTTGTTGGTCACTTACTGTTTGTCAACAGATCACTCCCAGGTCATGAAGGCTGCCTGTTTATTTTTTCTAAGTTCTGTAAGCACTGGAATGTAGCTATGTTTGATAACCATATTTACGCTATTTTCCACAAACTATTTCAGAACACATTTGGTTGCTGTGGACAGGAATAACCACATTAAAAAGGTTTTTGAGAAAGCAATTTTATAGCCAGGGTGGTTGGGATATACCTATGCTGTATTACACCTAGCCACCTAACTTAGAATGCCTTCTGAAAAACCTTTTAACATGGCTTTCTTCCAAACAGGCCGGCCAAGCCATGTTATAAACCAGTTTAGCAAGGAACCAAGATAAAGTGCAGCTATACTTTGAAAAGTGACTCATTAAAAATGGCATAATGGGGCTCTGTGCTGTTAACGTCAGCTTGACTTCCAGATCCAATGTTCCTAGTTTACAAGTAAAAAAAACTTGTAAACTGCTTGCTCTGCAAACTCAGCCTGGGAACCAAGAATGAAGCTTGGTTCTTTCTCATGCCTTCTTGCCAGTACTATGGTTCTGCAGGCAAAATATGTCATTAGTGACACATGCACAACCCCATCATCTTCAGTGGGTTTGCACATGTATAACTGACTGGAATTTAGTTAACATTTCTGTTGATGATGCATGATCCAGAATAGAATCTGGCTCACGCTCACTTAGGGTCTATCTTCATTGCACAGTTAATTTGAGTTAGCCTAGCTGGAGTGAGAGCAGCCACTGTGAAATAACACTCAAGATGCTGTATCCACACTGGGGCCACACTCATTCATGTGTGGCACTTAGACGTGTAGGTGCATGTCCTATGATTCTTAATACTGCAATAACCTGAACCGCTCCGTGAATTGTAGAGAATTTGTCTGTCCTTTCTGGGCACTTAGGGGAGAATTGTGGGAAGGCATTGGAGGACAAGCAGCATTCAAATGACACTAGCCTGAATCCACACTGTAGTGATCATGTTAGCAGCTGTCAAGTTGTGTTCACTTGAACTTTGAGCCTATATCCCCTCTCAGGTCAACAAACTCAAGTTAAAAGCAGGGCTACTCGAGTTTAAGGGTTTTGTGTGTGGATGAGACTTGAATTGGAGCAACACGCGAGTTATTCTTTGACTTAACTTTGTAGTTAAGACAAGCCCTGAACTGTGTTGGCTTTGCAGGGCTAACAGGAGCAAAATGCAGTAAAATCTTTGTCTCAACAGCCAGCAGATATGAGTCTGAGCTCACACAGGGAACAGATCTGGTGTGTGAGACGGTGCCATTTTTATGTAGTCCCCTTTCAAAGTAGAAGTGAACTTCAACAGTGGTCTTCAGCATGGCTGCAAGATCCATAGGGAGTGACTTATGTAATGGCCATAAATGTAAAATTTCTAAGAAATTAGCCATCTGCAAATACATTTGGGATGTGGAATGCAGAGAAAGAGGCACAGACACCCATACTTTGACACTGTAGGATTCATTGACTACTTTCCAGGAGCTCAAAGCCTGCATCACCTGTATGTTTATGTACTATTTTAAATGCATACAACTACATTGTGCTTATACTTTGATCCTCCAAAAATGATTGGAAATTGCTTGTTGTTTGAGTTGCCCAGCAGAAAATCCCACGGTTGACCTGCTTTGCATTCCCCTAGCAGTTACACAGGGTTAAGTTGGCCAGGGGCTGCATTTTGACCGTACGCTATGCTTGGGACACTCTTGTGAAAGAGGAGGAGTCTTTTCTCCTGTTACCCTCCATGAAAGTTATATGGGACAAACATTGCAGATGGTGATAATACCACCAAACATAGCAATTGTTTACTATAAGATAAATTGTGATGTTCAGCCACCACTCTGGGTAGAGGGCAATGCACTATATCTCAACATGCATAGGCACAGGAACTAGGGGTGCGGCAGGTGCTGCCGCGCCCCCAGGTTTCACCGTGAAAAGTTTACTGGTGCTGTCAGAACAAAGCTAGCATTATTTAAAAAAACAAAACAAAAAACAGGAGTACTTGTGGCACTTTAGAGACTAACAAATTTATTTGAGCATAACCTCTCAAAAACCAGTAGGAGAACACCTCAACCTCTCTGGTCACTCAGAGACTTAAAGGTGGCAATTTTGCAACAGAAAAGCTTCAAAAACAGACTCCAACGAGAAACTGCTGAACTGAAACTCTATGCAAACTAGATACCATTAATTTAGGCTTGAATAGAGACTGGGAATGGCTGAGTCATTACACAGATTGAATCTATTTCCCCATGTTAAGTATCCTCACACCTCTTGTCAACTGTCTGAAATGGGCCATCTTGATTATCACTACAATAGTGGGTTTTGTTTTTTTTTCCTCCTGTCGATTATAGCTTATCTTACTTAATTAGCCTCCTAGAGTTGATATGACTACTTCCACCGTTTCATGTTCTGTGTGTGTGTGTGTATATATATATCTCCTTACTATATGTTCCATTCTATGCATCTGAAGAAGTGGGCAGTAGCCCACGAAAGTTTATGCTCAAATAAATTTGTTAGTCTCTAAGGTGCCACAAGTATTCCTGTTCTTTTTGCGAATACAGACTAACACAGCTGCTACTCTGAAATCTAGCATTATTTTGTGATTCTTGAGAATCCCAGAGCTGTGCTGCACCCGTGTGGTATGAGCGGGAATTGTGCTTTTTCACATTGCTTTTGAACACACATGGTTTGCAGCTTCATTAGCTGGCTTTCAGCACACCCACTATAAAAAGTGCTCCAGAGCACTGTCAGCATGCATCTCACTCCATGGCTGGCCAACTCCATAGAATGGTGTGGAAGGAGACCTAGGCTCCATCAAGCATACTAACCACTCACTTTGTGCCTCTTCATGAACACGTACACTAAGGCCAGCTATGGTTTGACCCTATAGCTGCTTACTTTGGGATCTCGTTCATTTAGTCTCAAACTGGCTAATTTTTAAGACATCAAGAAGATTCAAAAGGATGACACAATTGGAAGGATTCACTGAAAATATTAGATATTCTGATTAGCGTATTTGTTCATTCGTTACTTCCATCTTCCTTTTGCAAATATGGGGCAATCTTGAAATTGACCCAGAATAGTGCTGAGTTTGGAACTGGGCTTGCTAGAATAGTCACAGGTGATATCTGATGCCTTGGGAGAAATTCAGAAATATGTTCACAATGTCTTATTGGCCTAAAAAATAATCTGGAAATTTTGTTATCCTGATAGGAAGCAGTTCGATATTCTAACATAACCACACTTCAGACGGAAATGTATGAATTTGCAAAGCAGCATATAATGGATGATGATGAGGTGAGTTTTTGAGAGCTGAGGGTATAGTAATATATACCACTAGTGACACGAAAATAAATGTGATATGTGACATATTTATAAGGTATCATAAATATAATCCTGTTGCATGTATAGAATATGACAAAATGCTCTTTTGTAAAGAAAATAATTATCTAGATTATCACAATGTTCTTTGATAAGTGAAAATAGAAAAAAACCCAGAAAATCTAGTGTATATATGTGCCTTTTTAAATAATATGGGACAGTAGCACTGTTGACGACACAAATGTAGAAGTTTATGTGTGTTCAGCAAACAAAAATGACTTTATAAGATCTTCTGCTCTGCAAAACAGGAGCACCAGGGGGCACAAAAGTGGTGCTTATATATCTAAACTTGAAATTTTCTTAATTTTTAAATCTAGTTTTAAGTAGATTAAAAGACTATTCTAATTTTTGTCTAGAAATAACCACTTTAAAAAATTTAACTCTTCTTCAGCAGATAGTCCTGTTATCTTTGCTATTTCTTATTACAACATTAAATTTTGGTCAGCGTCTTATTTCTTAATTGCTTAAAATTCATGAACAAATGATACATAATTGATTACTATGAGGTATGAAATTTATTTATGTATTTTCATCAGTGCAGGAAAAATGGCTAAATTTCTGAGAGACCAATTTTTTTCTTCTCCACAGCTGGAGTTAAAGTATAAATCATGTGTTTAAAGAAAATACTTTTCAGGCAGAAAGGGTTTGTTTGTTTTAATTTTCTGTTAAAGTTAGGGAACGGCCCACTGGTGGCATCAAAATAACATTTGGCCTAGGACTAGGATAAATATTCCTTGCAATGACCACTGTTAGGCTGTGCTCTAGTTAGAACTGAAAATAGAGGGAAGGTATACCATTTTATAAAATGAAATTGTTACCTTGTGATTTTTGACTGTGTGTGACACAAAGGAACGGATACATATTTTACATCTTAGAAGCAATGCCACCTACATGAGCGACCTAAACCTGTACTAGAAGTAAAGCTCCATTCCAAGATTAGACTCTAGAAAGGGTTGAAAAGACACACACCACACACACACATCCCCAGAAGATGTCTTTTGTGATCTAACTCTGTGATGTGTACTTGGTAAGGCTCTCTATAGGGTTAAGTTTAGGTAAGGTTTAGAGATCTTGCTTGGTTAATACCTTTTTGAAATGGTTTTTTTTTTTTTTTTTTTTTTTTTTTTTGTTCATGTATCCATAGAGTGTTTTGGTTTTCTCAGAGATTGCAAACATTTGGGCACTTTTTATGTTGCCCAGTTGACTTGCAAACTATTAGCCCATGAAGTTTAATGTTAGACATAAGAATACATTTCTTTTGTAATTTTTTTTCTCACTTTGCATCTGCTGTTATAACTGAAAGGAAGAGTAATGAAGAATGTGGGGAAACATTCCACCGTGATGACCTTCAACATGTGTTTTTAGAACAGAGATTATAGAGACCAACTATAGCGCTGGGCACGGTACATAGAATAAATGGGAGTGAATAGCTGTTGAATGTTATTCCTTGAATTTGTTCAGTAATGTAATATATTCATTACATTTTCCCCTAAAACTTCATGCTTTAAAAGGGCCAATTTCACAAAACTGGATAAACAATAGTGAGGTAAATCAGCTGGGAGGAAGAATATGAGCAGAAAAATGTGAGTGATAATTGGAAATTGATTAAGAGCACTTTACTAGATGCTCAAAAACCACCAATAAAGGAAGAAGGCCATATTAGAAAACCAGCCTTGTTTAGAGGAGAAGTGAAGGCAGCTATTTAAAAAATGGAAGAAAGGGGAAGTTGATAGTAATGAATATAAAACAAGCTAGGAATTATAGAAAATTGATAATGGATGCAAAAGGACACAAGGAGAAATCTATGGCCAGCAGAGTAAAAGACAATAAGGAGGAGTTTTTAAAGTATATCAGGAACAAAAAGAATCCACATAGTAGTATTGGCCATTGCTAGATGGAAATGGTAGAATTATCAATAATAATGAAGAAAAGGCAGAAGAGTTCAATAAATATTTACAAAACCAAAACCGGTGGCACCTTAAAGACTAACAGATTTTTATAAAAAAAAGTGTGTGGCACAGTCTCTCTCACCATAGTCGGTGTAGTATGTCGAATGCAATGGATTTTTTACCTTCAGTCCATTTGGTATGATGTCCATCTGTTTGCACTTGGAGAGGAAGATGATGTCTGTCTGTATCTGTGCGAGTTATATTAATATTTGTTTACTATTTGGGGAAAAAATAGATGATGCAGTCATATGACTGATGATGGTAACACTCTTTCCATTCAGGAAGATGTTGAACAGCAACCAATAAATTTAGACATTTTAAAATCAGCAGGTCCCTATAACTTGCATCCAAGGGTTTTAAAAGAGCTGACTGAGGAGCTCACTGGATCATTAATGTTGATTTTCAATAAGTCTGACATTGGGGAAGTTCCAGAAGACTGGAAAAATGCTACTGTTGTGCCAGTATTTAAAAAGGGTAGACCCTGGTAATTATAAGTGTGTCAGTCTGACATTGATCTTGGGCAGGATAATGGAGCAGCTAATATGGGAATCGATTGATTAAGAATTAAAGAAGGGTAATAAAATTAATGTCCATCAATATGGGTTTATGGAAAATGCATCTTGTCAAACTAATTTGAAATCTGAGATTGCAAGTTTGGTTGATAAAGGCAAGTGTTGATTTAATATACTGAGACTTCTGAAAGCCATTTGACTTTTATCGCACAACATTTTGATTAAAAAACTAGAACAACATAAAATTAACGTGGCACACAGTAAATGGATTACTGGTTGATAGTTTTCAAAATGTAATCATAAATAGGGAATCCTCATCAAGCAGGTGCATTTCTAGTGGGGTCCAATAGGGATCAGCCCTACACTATTAAAAATTTTTATCAATGTCCAGAAGAAAACATAAAAATAATCACTGAAAGTTTGTCAGATGACCCAAAAATTGGGGAAGAGGTAAATAACGTAGAGGACAGGTCATTGATTCAGAGGGATATGGATCTCTTGAGAAGCTGGCAGAAGCAAATGGTGTTTTGATATCAGTAAATGTATACATTTGGGAACAAAGAATGTAGGTCATATTACAGGATGGGGGACTCCTGGGAAGCCGGACTCTGAAAAAGATTTGAGGGTCATAGTGGATAATCAGCTGAACATGTGACACTATGGCCAAAAGGGCTAATGCGACCCCAGGGTGCATAAACAGGGGAATCTCGAGTAGGAGTAGGTAGGTTATTTTACCCCTCTGTATTTGGCACTGTGTACAGTTCTGGTGCCCACAGTTCAGGAGGGACACTGATAAATTGAAGAGGTTTCAGAGAAGAGCCAGGAGACTGACTGAAGAATTATAAAACATGCCTTATAGTGATAGACTTGGAGCTCAATCTATTTATCTTAAAGAAAAAGTTAAGACTTGATCAGATTCTATGTACCAACATGAGGAACAATAGTCAATAATGGGCTTGTCAATGTAGGAGAGAAAGATATAACAAAAAGTGATGACCTTCATGATCCTGTGGCTGGAAGTTGAACTAGACAAATTCAGACTGGAAATAATGGGTACATTTTTAACAGTAAGGTAATTAACCATTGGAACAACTTGTCAAGGGTCATCTTGGATTCTTCATCACTGACAATTTTTAAATCAAGATTGGATGCTTTTCTAAAAGATTTGCTCTAGGAGCTTACTTTGGGGATGTTCTATTGCCTGTGCTATACTAGATGATCAAAATGGTCCCTTCCGGCCCTGGCACCTATGAATCCAAAACCAGCGAATGACCTTTTTCTAGTTGCATTTGGGTTCTGCAGAACGTGGTCAGGCCAAACTTTGTTGGCAGGTGCAGTAGGATCTTAGTTTAAACTCTGAGCGGGCATTACATTTTGGGTAAAAAGCAGCACTATCGAGGGCCATATGATCTCTGAAGATCACTTAAAAATATCTTCCCCTGCTATCCCCAAATAAATAAATACATCCTCATTGTACAATATGGGGCATCACTCCCCTCCTTCCAGGTTGACAGGGAAACTCTGCAGTTTTTTCCCTTACAGATCTTGAGGCACCTACAGGGGACCAAGGCCATCTACATGGAGTCCATGTGCCTTTGCATTGGTTCTGGCCTCTACTGGTTTACCCCTTATGTCCCTGGATACCAGGAGCTCTCCCTGGCCACTGCTGCTTCTGAGGTCCCCAGAAGGGATCATATGGAAAAGATAAAACAGCATTTCTGCTTGTCAGGGGGAGGATTATGTTTTCTCCCAACCCCTCCAGTCACCACTTCTCCCCCTACACAGATTCTGGGTACAGAGGCTGCCCTTGCAAGGTCTAGAGGAAGAGAGATGGTGCAGTACAGGTGACTGAACCCACCTTCCATGCCAGGAGAAGTTGATTTGCATGTGGGGAGTCCCCTCTGTGCACAGGTCTCTGGGAGGATCCAGGCCAAAGAGTTTGTTTGCAAACAGCCTGTTTTTAAAGAAAATATCTGGTCAGGACAAATGCAAGGCCTGTGGTGCTCCATGTCTTGCCCACCTGATTAAGGATGGCTGGGATGGGAGTGAGGAAGTCCTAACAAAAGAGAACTTGGAAACAAGCAGGCTGGGAAAGTTCAAAAACTTCACCCAGAATTGACAGGACAGTTTATTCTATACAAACATTGTAAAGTAGAAGACCACATTAAATAGGGATGTATTAGAGGAAAATTTGTTATATTAAAAATTGAGCCGGGGGAGAGAACCTTCCTTTTGCTCTTGTCCATCTGTTTCAACTGCAAGTGTCTTATGACATGGACCATATCTTTGAAGTGTACTGGACCAAGCTTGCTGTCTTTATAGTGAGCTATAAGCCACCAACCCTAAACTGTAACCTCAGAAGAAAACCACTTCATCAGTCCTTGAGTGAATGATTCCCAGCCAAAAGAATTAATAGGGTGTAGGTCTCTTCCTAGATGGATGGTGCTCTTTCTCTCAAATCGTTTAGCTCTTTATTTAGATTCTGCAGTGCTCTCCTGTCCAAAACAAAGCACATCTTTTTAAATCCTAGTAGTAAAGCAAGTGCGAACGTGTTGTTTCATTCAACAATATAGTGCAATAGTTAGAGGCCTGAAGATGCACTAATAATTTTTGCATATGTCACTACAAGAAATACTGCCTCATTCTTGTTACTTTTTTTTAATGCTTTTCCACAAGGAAACGAAAACCTGTTTCAAATATTTTATGTACTTGGAGTGACAGAAAATATTAACACCAACTTGCTACAAAGTACTTTCTTTTCTTTAAAACAGATTACTTATTATGTATCATTATTGAGTTTTCCACAATACAGATACAAATACATTATGCAGTGTTGTCATTCCTGAAGAGAGATTCCTAAAGAGCAGTGTTGGCACATGAATTACTGTATCTTGATTTGTGGTCAGACATGTAATGAATATCCTGTGCAGGAGGGATCCTTAGAGGACAAAGTAAATCTAAACCCTAACATTCAAATTACACAGCTTTAAAATAGCAAAGTGAAAAGTTGCTTTACATTGTCATTACAGCACATTATTCCAGCTAAAGGGTAATCTGGTGTAGCTCTGACGCTAATGGAGCTACACTAATTTACAACTGCTGAGGATCTGACCCATAATTCTGTGTTCTGTTGGAGGTGGGGGTTTTTGGGATATTTTTACTTGGCCATTGTAAATTGTGCAACATCCACAAGTATTTGGCTGAGATGATCGTATAACGTCTTTTTTTTTTTTTTTTTTTTTGTACCAAATCAGTAGATGGAAAAATTGTTGGCGGCTTTGACTTTTTTTGTCCCACTCTTTCTATTTGTATAGAAAAATAAATAAATAAAATGGCTGAGGTTCAAATACAAACTTCCTGTGTGTGTGGTGCAAAGGAGAACAATTGCAAATACTGACCAAATGTGGCTGCTGCGTGCAGGAGAGATGGCACAGCATCGGTCAAATTATTATTTGCAAATAATAATCTCAGTTTAGCCAAAACAAGTTTCTGTTTGCAAATTGCACTGGTCTACAATTTTTGACAAGTCGTCTGCTTCAGAGATAAAATGTGCTATTTATTATGTATTTTGATGTGCTGAATTCAAATATGACAATTAAAACAACTGGCTACTGTTTCTAAGATATTTAAGTTTTTACATTTTATGTCTATGTATATTGTGTAGATAGAGTTTTAATCATAAATTGTAAACCTAGGTCTTTTCATGTGTTTATGGTTGCTTTACATGATAATATTTTACCTGTCCTGTTTATGTAACACTTTAAAAAGCAGCAAAAGGGTTATATAAATAAATTTTATTATGAAACAAAAGGCAAACTATTATGTCCATAGTTTAGTCCTATTCAGTGTCTACTCGGCGCTTCTTGGCTTGTCCCTTGTATTCATTAAATGGAGCATCTCTTGTCACTGTCCAGCAATAGTCTGCAAGCATTGATGGGCTCCATTTGCCCTGATAGCGTTTCTCCATTGTTGCAATGTCCTGGTGAAATTGCTCGCCATGCTTGTCGCTCACTGCTCCGCAGTTCAGTGGAAAAAAAATCTAGATGAGAGTGCAAAAAATGTATCTTTAGTGACATGTTGTAACCAAGGCTTTTGTATGCCTTGAGGAGGCTTTCCACCAACAGCCTGTAGTTGTCTGCCTTGTTTTTTCCGAGGAAAATGTATTGCCACTAACTGGAAGGCTTTCCATGCTGTCTTTTCCTTGCCAGGCAGTGCATGGTCAAATGCATCATCTCGAAGTTCACGAATCTGAGAACCAACAAAGACACCTTCCTTTATCTAAGCTTCACTTAACCTTGGAAATTTTCCACGGAGGTACTTGAAAGCTGCTTGTGTTTTGTCAATGGCCTTGACAAAGTTCTTCATCAGACCCAGCTTGATGTGTAAGAGTGGTAACAAAATCTTCCTTGATTCAACAAGTGGTGGATGCTGAACACTCTTCCTCCCAGGCTCCAATGACTTTCGGAGTGGCCAGTCTTTCTTGATGTAGTGGGAATCTCTTGCACGACTATCCCATTCGCAGAGAAAACAGCAGTACTTTGTGTATCCAGTCTGCAGACCAAGCAAGAGAGCAACAACCTTCAAATCACCACAAGGCTGCCACTGATGTTGGTCATAGTTTATGCGCCTCAAAAGTTGTTTCATGTTGTCATAGGTTTCCTTCATATGGATTGCATGACCAACTGGAATTGATGGCAAAACATTGCCATTATGCAGTAAAACAGCTTTAAGACTCGTCTTCGATGAATCAATGAACAGTCTCCACTCATCTGGATCGTGAACGATGTTGAGGGCTGCCATCACACCATCGATGTTGTTGCAGGCTACAAGATCACCTTCCATGAAGAAGAATGGGGCAAGATCCTTTTGACGGTCATGGAACATGGAAACCCTAACATCACCTGCCAGGAGATTCCACTGCTGTAGTCTGGAGCCCAACAGCTCTGCCTTACTCTTGGGGAGTTCCAAATCCCTGACAAGGTCATCCAGTTCACCTTGTGTTATGAGGTGTAGTTCAGAGGAGGAGGATGGGAGAAAATGTTTCATCAGAAGTTTCATCCTCTTCCTCTTCCTCGTCTGACTCAAGTGAGAATGATTCTGGTGCATCAGGAACCAGCAGTCCTTCTCCATGGGGTACTGGGCGTATAGCTGATGGAATGTTTGGATAATGCACAGTCCACTTTTTCTTCTTTGACGCACCTTTCCCAACTGGAGGCACCATGCAGAAGTAACAATTGCTGGTATGATCTGTTGGCTCTCTCCAAATCATTGGCACTGCAAAAGGCATAGATTTCCTTTTCCTGTTCAACTACTGGCAAAGATTTGTTGCACAAGTGTTGCAGCATATGTGTGGGGCCCACCTCTTGTCCTGATCTCCAATTTTGCAGCCAAAATAAAGGTGATAGGCTTTCTTAACCATAGTGGTTATACTGCGCTTTTGTGATGCAAAAGTCACTTCACCACAAGCATAGCAGAAGTTATCTGCACTGTTCACACAAGTACGAGGCATCTCTGCTCACTTTGGCTAAACAAAAATCTGTCCCTTTGCAAAATCAAACACTGACCAGTAAGCACGACACTGTATGATTTCTAGAGCTGATATAGGGCAATTTGTTCAGCAGAGTGATGTAAGCTTCATTATGATTGCATCATCCATGACTTCTAGGAATAACATGATCAGTTCATATCATGTATGATGCAATACCAGCTTCAGATTGTATCATTCATTGTTTTGCCTAAAAAGCAAGTACTGTCCAAACCCAGTCATAGATTTATTCATAGATCCAGTCAAAGATGTATTTTAGTCATTTCTGGTTTAAATTGAGATCCCTTCCCTTTATAACTCACTTATCCTCCGCCATTCCCAAGTCAAGGGTCATATATACTGACCCAATAGCATATCTTGAAAACTAGAGCCAATCAACAATTTTAAGCATCATTTTCATTCTCAGTGACCCAGAATTAGTAAAGTTTGACTACATTTATTTCAGAAGCCTTTTGGCTGTAGAGCAGTGTTGTTAGCAAACAGACTTTTTGAGCTTTATAAGCTTACTTGTTATTTCTAGTTGTTCAAAAGTTTGTGCAGACTAATGTGGTGTTTAAATGCCACCTGTTCGCTTTGACTGTGTACTAGTCACTGTTATTGGTGTGCAGTTGGTCATGGAAGTCACATAGTATTGTTTCTACTCCCTGTTTGGGTGACAATTTTTGAAAAAGAATAGCAATTTCTTGTTTGTTTGCAAATACATATGAAGAGCAGTCTTTCTCCAGGTATTTGTACAAAAAAACCCACTTGTGAATGTTTGTAAATAGTGACTAGAATGACCATGAACATGGTCTAATTGATTAAGCTTTTGGAATTTGAATCAATGTTCTTGCAGTATTCAGCCAGAGATATGATGTACCATGCTAATCCTTCCCACTGCGTAATGTGGGGGGGAGTGTTACAAACACTGCTTTCAATGCAAAAAAAAAAGGGGGATGGGTGGGATGGGGGGATGTTTACATTGAGAGCTATCCTAATGTAAAATCCTAGTGGAGACAAGATACAGATTGCTTTTACTGTGATGTAGCTAGGATTTTGCATTATCCACTAGGATTTTGCATTAAGATAGGCTACGTTGTTACATCAGGAAAAACTGTGGCTTGCTCCATTGAGAAACGTGCTGGGGATTTTTTTGTTGATTATTTTTGTGTTTTTATATTTATCAGTGGAAGCTAATACTGATTAAAGCAGCATTAATTTGTTGTCTGGGCTGTGTAAGCCATATCCAAGGGAGTGTCCCTGAACTAGGGATGTAAAAGGTTAACCGGTAAGCATTAGGCTTACCGTTAACCAGGCCTTAACCATTAACCCCCACAGCTGGCTGCGCCAGGTCAGCCAAATGGTGGGGCCACGGCGGGCCAGCGGGACCCCAGCTGTGCTGGGCTGGACCGGGAGGGCTGGAGCGGCCTCGGCCGCACCCCAGTGGGAGCACCTGTAATTGGAGCACCTGTAGTCAATTAAGACCCTGTCAGGAACCTAATAAAAAACCCTGCTTCAGGCAGACAGGATGGTGCAAGGAAGGAGAGAGGACTAGAGTTGGGAGGTGTGTTGCTGAGAATTGAAAGACCGGAGAACTAGAGGAAGGGAGACCCTGCCCCAGCAGGGCAGGGAGACTCCCTCCCGCAGCATCAAGGACCGAGGGTAACCCTACCCAAGGGGGAAGAGGGTAAGAAACCCACAGGGGTTAAGAGGGGCTGAGCCTCAGCCCAAGGAGCAAACCCAGACTCCTTCCCCGCTTCCCTCCTCTACCACCTTCCCGGGCCACTAGCGGGACCCTTGGCACCCCAAGAGCAGGGGCAAGGGGTGGGTCCTAGCCCCACTCCACCAGCCCGCCAAGAAAAGTGTGGGACCCACCATACCAACATCGGCCATTTTGCCGAATCATACTAATGCATTATTTTAATATTCTGTGATACTGCTGTGCAACCAAACAGGCTTCATGACAGTCTGTATGAAATTCCTGTACAAAATGCTGTCAATGATCTATATGGAAAGTATGGGTTATTACAGAAAAGTTGTTTTCCCCAGAGTCTTTCCAGTCCACAATAAGAAATGTTAAAGCAGATTATATTTAGAGGCAGTAACATAAAAGGGTGACTAATATTTGCCGTGCAGAAGCTGGTGTTCATTTTTGGCAGCCAAAGGAAAAGCATCTGCCCTGTGTGCCTAATGGACCTGCAAGAGGGTGGGGGGATAAAAGTGCTAATGGTCACTATTACAATGTTTAAGTGCACTATACTGGCCAAAGAAAAGTTAGTGCTGGACCATCAGCCCCAAATGGACTGTGACAGCCATATTGACAATTTTTTTTGTTTTTGTTTTGTTTTCTCTATCCTGTTAATTTTAATAGCTAGCTGTTTCTCCTAAAAGGTTGTATTTTATTTCTTTCTTTCCTTGTGTTGTATGTGTAATATTTAATACTATTGTATTGGAAATGGACAGCAGTGACACATGGACATGGGGTAAAACTTCAAACCCAGTGTGTTACCCTATCCTTTGCAGATTCTGAGTTTTAGCCCACGAAAACTTATGCCCAAATAAATTTGTTAGTCTCTAAGGTGCCACAAGTACTCCTCGTTCTTTTTGCTTCTACAGACTAACACGGCTACCATTCTGAAACCAAAGGGATCTGTATCTTTTTTTTTTTAAATTTTTTTTGTTTTAAACACTGGCCACATTTGTCATGCCAGTAAGTCTCATCAAATTGGATTAGATTGTGCAGAGACACTAAGCAATGTAGTTGGATTTTAAACAAACCTCTCACATTTCCCATTTTGAGAATTTCATGGACAACTTGTCTGTTTGGTACTGTCAAGATATGTGGTGTGGCCCCATATTTCCTCAGTCTTTTATTCTACCATTTAGCAGTTGATTAGGAATCTGGATAGCATGTTTGTTGATTTAAGAACCATATTTGTGTAACCCACATTAATACAGTGTGATTTTTGTCCCCACTACGAAGTGGGTAGACTACAGACAGAGGTTTATGAGTTTGCTGTTGCCTCTGCATCAATGGGCTTAATCCTTTTAGCTGAATCAGTAGAGGCTCACAGACAACCTGACTAGGGGTATCATTACATTTATTGTCTTACTTTATTATTTATGTTCTATTAGTATCCAGAAGGCATAGAGAGCATTGGGAATTGAGGGCATCCAGCATCTTGCTGCAGGTATTAAATATTTTGCTGCATCCAGGCCCTTGGACTCAGGCCAGTAGGAAGCTATTAGAGCTCTGTTGACAAGCAACTTTCCCAGGAATTAACACCTGTGAAGTATTTGCTGACCTCAATAATTTAAAATGCCTTCTTTTATTTCAGCTCTGCATTCCTAACAAAGGGATGATGCCCTGTCATGAGGGTGCTAATGGGACAAGGATAGTAATCTGCCTATTCATAGCTTTAACATGACAATCTAATGAAATCTTCTGACATACCATTGTAGCCTAGATAGCCTTTTAATGTGGATGCAATCCACAGACTATAATATGCACAACATATAAATGTTTTACATTTTTGAGGGTGGGGCAGACAGAGTTTAGGTACAGTTTTTAGTCTTCTTCAAACATAATCTAGAGTTGCTGCTTTCTCAAAAGAAAAATTAAACCAGTCTTCTGTTGCACTGCAGCAGATTTTTCTGGGTATTTATTTTTACATGTTGGGCCAAATCTTGTTCTCCATTCCAGCCCTTTAACTCTGTTAGAGCCTATGGATTTGCATTAGCATAATGGGGGGATAAAATGTCTTTTGTTTGTTTTTTTTTGTTTTTAATTGTTGCTTTTTCTTGGATATTCAGAGTCTGAAAAGAAACTTCAGATAATTTGGGATTTTAGTCAAACTTATTTCATCCCTTTTTTCAGGTTTAAGTAATACTCCTTTTTACATGAGATTGGCAGACTTTCAAGTACAAAGGACAAGGGCTAAACTTTGGGCCATCAGTGTCTTTAGAGTGTACTGCATTAATGGCGAGTGTGTGAGCAAACTTCTAGAAATGCAATATAATATATGTAGTCAGGATTTATTTCTCAGGGGTAGTGGAGGCTGAGTTAAAATCATAGTAGTGAAGATCACTGTGTCTTCACTCTGAACTATGCTCTCACTGGAAATAATGCTGTCAGACTTCTATGTCCCATCCCCCCACCTCCTTCCGCCCAAAATAACCTACCTTTTAAAGGTTCCCTTTCTTTGCAGATTTACGGAAAAGATAAAAATTTTCTTTTGTCATCCTGTTTTAGCATTTTATTAAAATGTAATATTGAGCCATAGAAAAAGCAGTCTCAGTTAGATCAGGGACACCCCTAGAGCATGATTTTCAGAAGTGCTGAATACCCAAAATCCCAATCAAAGTCAATGGGAGCTGCAGAAAATCAGCCCCTCAAGATAGCCTCTAAATTTGGGTTCCTATACTTGAAAATTTGGGCCTTAACTTCTCTGTGCCTCAGTTTTCATATTGAGGATGATAATACTCACCCCATAAGGGCATTGTGGGGCTTTATTCATTCACATTTATAAAGTATCTTGAGGTCCACAAATGGTAGGCTCTACAGAAGTGCAAATTATTATTTTTAACAAAATAACTAGTTCCTTGCTATGCGGAGATGGTTTTTAATACCCTTTTCCATAACCCCAAACTGCTTGCCTACAGAAAGACAAATAGAGAATATAAAAGAACTGGTGATGTTTGTTTCTTGCACCTTTATTGACTTGGATACTTATGTTTCAAGTGAGCGAAATGCAAAATAAACAGTCTTCCTTCAGAAGCTGCTGAAACCACTTCACAGTTTGCTTAAACTCCAACAAAGCAGTAAGAAGGAACTGTGAATTTGGGAATAGGAGCAGCAGTTATTCCAGCCAGCTGTCATCCCACTTTTGGAGGGTTTTTTGTCCTTACAATTCACACTTCTGAAGAACTCGATATATATTTTTTTTTAATCCTGGTCACAGTGACTATTGCATTAAAAATAAACAGAGCCTCTCTCTGCTTTAAATTCCTTTCACTGACCGCAGAGGATATAATACCCTTTTCCCATCTGTACGGAAGATTGCAGCAATATCCAGGCTCAGAAACTGCAGAAATAAACTTGGGTGTGCTGTATGCCCGATGAATAAATTCCCAGACAGAAACTTGGTTAAAATCTAGTTAAAGTTTTAAACTATTATTTTGTAGTACCATAATTTAGCATGATACTTCACAGAGAGAAGGAAAAACAGTCCCTTCCCCAAACAGTTTGCAGTTTACATGTGACAAACTAGAAAATGAACATAGTGGACAAAGAATGGGAGTACAAAAAAGAGAGGAGAATTCAAATAAATGTGTTTGAAAACAAAGTTTATAAATTCTGATTTTTAAAAACTGAGAACAAGGCACAACTGGTCAGAATTTTTCCAGTGCATTGTTTTTCTGTTGGAAAATGTCATTAATCAAAACCACCATGTTCCACAGGAATGTGTAACTTTCAACAAAATTTCATTTGTGGGGGGGAAAGGGTGGAAATCGAAACTGAATGTTTCAACCTGATCAGAACAAAGTGTTTGGATTTTTCATTTCAAAACAACATTTTTGTTTAGAAAGTTATTTTATTTTTTGATTTTGTATTTAAAATTTTAAATAAGTCAAAATCAAATTGTTTTAATTGTCCCAAATTATATTTTTATTTATTTATTGGAAATTTAATTTTATGGGAAATTTCACCTTTTTCATTCTGATTAGGATTATTTTTTTCCTAGAAAAAAGTTGGAATTTCCCACCTAACAGAAATTCCAATTTTGGACCAGCTCTAGAATGAAGGTAGGTAAAAAGAAGAGTAGGTAGTGCAGGAACAAAGGTCAGTGGTGGAAAACTAGGCAAGAGAAGTAGGGGAGGAGGAGCAGCATATGAGAATTCTTGATGCATCTGTCTTAATTTAATGGCTATTTTAATGCAACCTTAAAGTACATTTTGCTGCATTTTTAATCTGGGTTTCCTTAGCGTGTGTCTGCACTGCTGCTGGGAGGATGCTTTCCAGTGCACGTAGAGACAGACAGACTAGCTCTGTTCAAGGAACTGCACTAAAAATAGCAGTCCAGCAGCAGCTTAGAGTAGCCACCTGAGTATAAACTCACCTGGACCCCTTGAATACCCACTCAGGAAGCTGGTCCAAACCACCACCTGTGTTACACTGCTTTCACTGCTATTTTTAGCATGCTAGCTTGAGCAGAGCTAGCACCTGACTGTCAGCCTGTGCTGGGAAGCACCTTCTCAGCAGCTGTGTAGACATATCCCAGGTGTGTTGCACTACAAAAAACTATGTATGAAAACTTGCTGTGAACTGTAATATTTTCTTCTGATAAGGTCTATATTTTGCTGTAATTATAGACCAAGTGTCAAAACAACATATGTTAAATGAAAAACAAGACAGTATAGTATTCTAATCAATTATTTAGCGTGGAGGGGTTTGTAACCTTTCTGAACCCAAGCGGTTTGGTTGGCAGAGCTTCTAATTTCACTAGGCTTTTGATATTTGTTACCTCTGCCAAGATCTGAGTTGTTTTTTTTTTCTAAAGTCCAAAGATTGATATAACTGTAAAATTAACTACTATCTTTCCAAAAACTATTAAGCATATGCCTAACTTTAGTCACGTGAGTAGTTCTGTTGAAGTCAGTGGAACTACTCATACTTAAAATTTAAGTTTTATGCTTTAGTATTTTGCTCAGTCAGAACCTTAATGAGTAAACTAATCTGGATGTGTCAGTGGACTACTCAGGGTCCTGAGGGCTGGCCTACACTAAGAGGGGGGGGAATTGATCCAAGATACGCAACTTGAAGTATCTTGGATCAAATTACCTGGGGTCCAGACAGTGTGGGATCAACGGCTGCAGCTCCCCCGTTGACTGCGCTACCGCCGCTCGCTCTGGTGGAGTTCCGGAGTCGACGGCGAGCGTGTTCGGGGATCGATATATCGCGTCTTAATGAGACGCGATATATCGATCCCCAATAAATCTATTGCTCCCCGCCAATACGGCGGGTAGTGAAGACGAGTCTTCAGTTTGTAAAATCTGGCACATAACTATGGAGTCGTTGCTGCAGCCATGTGCTCTACACTTAAATAGGCTATCTCATTACTTTTGAAGGCTCTTTGCACTATTTTGAGCAAACGAAAGGTGCTATATAAAATCAGTCTGTTCTTGACAACTTCCGCTACAACCTAGTTCTAAGATAAAATGTAAAGCCTTTTCCATCCATTCCACTGTAAGTAATTAACATGTGTCCTGCTATCTTTTAATCTCTTAGGGTGAAGTTGTGGAATTCCTTGATGAACTCCTTGAAGTGGATGAAAACAGTGAATCCTGATGAACAAAAACAAAGCATAGGTTTTTTTTAAAAAAATAAAGACCCACTGTTGTGTCTTCATATCCTCATTTGTAGCTCAAGTTAGAGATACTTCGAAGCTATGCCTTTAACCTCAGTCAAATGTCATGAATCTTTCCTGTGCGATCACTGCCACACTGCACTGAACTTTTTCATGAGTGTGGTTTTTCACTGTATGCTCTCAAAGTTGAGCCATATGGGGTATAATCTTGTGTCTGATTTCTTTAAAATGGTACTTTAAAAAAAGAAAGCTATTCAGATGCTCTCACCTGTCACTGAGCTTCCTTCAGTCTGCTCAGCTAAATTGTAGTAGCTTGGCTAAATTCTGAAGAAGTTTTGCCAGAATATGGACCAAGTAATTGAATAGGGCATATCAATTCTCCAGATTTTCTGAGGCATGTAATGGTATTTTGTATATGGCTTTCCCCGTGATGAGTAACAAACTTGCACTAAATTTCAGTGCATCAAAAGATGCTAATACATCAAACAGACTGCTCCATAATTTAGATTGTAAACTTTTTGGGCAAAGACTCTTCTATTGTTCTGTTTGTACAATCCCTAGTAGAGTGGGGTCCGGGTCCACACCTAGCGTTCCCAGGCATTATGGTAATAATAAAAAAACAAAAACAAAAAAAACTGAAATGTGCTTTAACTGACTTAGCTAGTTAGAGAGACAAGGTGGATGAGGTAGTATTTTTTTTTTTCATTTTATTTTAATAAAATATATTACCTCACCCACCTTGTCTGTAATATCCTGGGACTGACAGGGCTACAACTACACTGACTTAACTAATGGCCTTTTAAAAACTGCTCTGAGAAATTGCTTCTGTCAGCAATTTTGATCTGTCTTGAAAATTGCACGAGGTTCAATAGCATGAAGCAGGAGATCAGTCAGAATTCATGCAATAAGTAGTTAAATTTCTCTCTCTCTCAATTTTTGCTCCTTTAGGGCCCAATCGTGCATACCTCTTCTCTCACAAGTAGTTCTTGTCCATGTGAGTAGTTTCACTTATGTGAGTAAGAGCTAATCAGGTAAAAAGTATGGTTTGTGTATTCTCTCATCTAGATAAGGGTTTTCAGGCTCTTTAGTCTGATGGGCAATCTGCATATTTTCATACCCAAAAGGAAGTAGAGATAAAGCTATCTGTTCTGAAGAACGATTTATCTTAATAAAGAGCAAACTTGAGATGTAATCATAATCTCTGTACCCATTGTTGATGGTAGATAGGATGTAATCATGAAGAATACATCTATACCAGCTTTTGACCATAGGTGGGAGGACTATTTGGGAGATTGAACTCCTACCTTTTTCACTAGTGTATTTTCCTTGTTCTGTTATATGATCCTGCCCTATAAACAAGTATTTTGAAGACCATGAAAAATATTGTATTTAAAGATAATGGGTGAAATCCTGGCCCCATTGAAGTCAATGGCAAAAGTCCTATTGATTTCAGTGAAGCCAGGATATTAGGTCTTTCTTTAAGAGCTAGAACCTGCAAGTGTTTGAGGTCTACTCACTTCAATGGGAGGCAAGGACATTCAGCCCCTTTCATGGCTGAGCCCTAACTCAGCTATGGAGTTCCAGTATGTGCAAGTAAATTTGGAGAAGCATGGTCAGTAAAAATAACTTGAACCCTGCTATTTTGCTTACACATTTACCAGCTATACGCTAGCTCCAAGCTGTATCGGAGAATAAGAAAGGAAATCCACAGTTGAGGAATCATTTTTAGATTTCAGAGTAGCAGCCGTATTAGTCTGTATCTGCAAAAAGAACAGGAGTACTTGTGGCACCTTGGAGACTAACAAACACATTTATTTGCTCAAATAAATGTGTTAGTCTCCAAGGTGCCACAAGTACTCCTGTTCATTTTTAGATTGTTCTGCAATCCCTAGTCATAAAAAAACCCAAACCCTTAAAATAAAATATAACCAAAGATGTACAGGGTCAGATTCTGTCTGCTGTTTCTCTTGCTTTTCTACCAGAACATTTAGTTTGCTGAAAGCTGGGGAGTGAATCCCCATACTAACCTGCTGCAGGTTAATTGTCATTTGGACCCTGCTGACCTGCATTAACAGTTAGCTAATGCACTTTGATGTAGTCTCATTTCAAAGAGGACTAGATCAATGTGGATCAGAAGGGTCCACAGGAACAGTTAGTTCACAGCAGGCTGCCATAGTAGATTCATACCCCAGTTGGCTGCTAAATGTTCTTGTAAACAATCCCTTAAATCCCAATTTAATCCATTGACTTCAATGGATTAAGTTCTCTTTTGTGTTACACAGTTGTATATCCAGCATAATATCCCCATTAATTTCAGTGCAGCTACCCTTGTAATGGGAGCAGAATTTGGCCCACTCTCTGCCTTGGTGCTTTAGCATATGTGGCATGTTGTTGTGCTTCACATTAGTGTTTGTTTATTGTATGTTTATGCATGAATTTAACTCTGCTTCTAAAATGTGTAGCAGCTTATTATAAGCTGTTTTCATTCCATACTAAAATATACCCCTCATCATTGTATAGGAGTGCCTGTACCCTACTGGGATATCTTATCTCCTAGAGAATTGATGTATGCTTAGTACAAGAGCTCGAAGAGAGGCTGCTACTCTGGAGTTATCTCCTCTATCCCCTGGCTCTCAAAGACGTATGGAAGGACAGTTTCCAATCTCTCCTATCAGAAACTTGACATCCAAGGTTAAGTCATCTGCCCAAATGTCTTCTCCTCAGTGAGATTCTCAGCCTCTCCTTCAGAAATCACATGTGAGTGATATGGGGCTGTTCTGGGAAAGATGCTTCCTTGCATGTTGTCTTGTTAATTATGTTTTCAATTCTTCTGCCCCTTCTTGTTGTTGTCTTTTCGTAAACCTACATTGTGAGGTCAGTGGCGCATGGACTGTCTTCCTGTTACTTGTTTGTACAGTGCCTGGCACAATGAGCCTTAATCTCTGAGTGGAGTCTGTAGGTGCTACTGTAATACAAAAATAAATAATAAAGTGCCTTAAAGACCTCTTCAGGAATGGATGCCTACAATTTGACTTACTGGGACTGATTTTTCCAGTTTACGTGCATCTAAGTGATCATTTTGGTCTTTTTCCCTTTAGCTTTCCCCACAATTTGTTTCTGATGTACATCTTTAGTTATATCTATGAGTAGGACTACGATTATGTCATGGAATCCGTGACTTCCAGAGACCTCTGTGATATTTTCTGCCCTGGAGCTAGACTGCTGACGGTGGGCAACGGCTCTCTGAGGCCCCCAGCAGCTCCCACTCACTGTGGGAGGCTGGGCTCCCTATAGCTGCCCAGCCATGGCAGGTGGTAAGAGTCCCCCTCTCCCACCCAGCTGCCCAGTCGTGGCGGGCAGCAGGGAACCCTGCAGCAGCCCAGCCACTGTGGGGGACCCCTCCACAGCAGCTCCTCCGCAGCAGGAGGTGGGGGAGGGCGGGCAGACCCCACAGCAGCCCAGCTGCGGGCGGCGGGCTGGGATTGGACCCTCTCCCTCCCCATTTTGTCAGATTTATTTTTAGTAAAAATCAGGGACAGGTCACAGGCTTCCATTAATTTTTTATTGCCTGTGACCTGTCCCTGATTTTTACTAAAAATATCCATGCCAAATCTGAGCCTTATCTATTAGTTTACAATATAGAACCACACTATTTATGTAAAAATCCATGTACCCTTCTAAAATGGCAGTGATCTGTTTTCATTTTGTTCATGTGCCTTGTGGATTTTTATGACTTTTCTAATTTCCATATGGTCCCAAGCCAGTTCAATTTTAACAAGTGCAGGGAGTTCTCAAGCTCCAGCTCTTTTCTAATGAGAAATAGCTGCTCTTCTAGTCCTTTAGTACTTAATGCAGCTTTTTTCAGCATTCTCATGTTCTTTCAAGTGATTTTTTTTTTTTTTTCTGCTGCTATTGGTAAATGCCAACACTGTGTTACTGCAATAAATCTGTGTCCTTTCTGCCATTTCTTCTTGGGGTCAGGAGGTGGGAAGGGCAGTGCCCCCTCCTTCCACTCCCCCCACCTTCCCCCAAAAAAATCCTGCAACACCTTCGTCCTAGCAGCTTCTGTCTAGTTGGTGAGATTTTGATGTTACATCTTCACTTTCTTTTAATATTTATTCAAGGCTTATTTTATGCTCCGTTCCTTCTCTTGTACTGCATCTCGTTCAAGCTACTTTGTACATGTGGCAGTTTTGACAGTGTGTTCCGGACCACTTTAACATGTGGCATTGGTGCACATAGCCATCTTGCACCTCATCCTACCACTCATGTGTGGGTATAACTCAACTGAGGTCAGTGATGGTCTTGCCTATGACAGAACTGTAGTATTGAGCCTTTTATAATGGCTTACTTTTCTAATAATCCAGCAAGATATATGGATAACTGCTCTTAGGCCTAGTCTTCACTTACCGGCTGGTCCGGAGGCACGCCATCTATGTTCTGGGATCGATCCCGGAAGTGCTCACAATCGACGCCGGTACTCCAGCTCGCCGAGAGGAGTACGCGGCGTCGACGGGGGGAGACTTCCGGCCGCGTCTGGACCGCGGTAAGTCCGGAGTAAGGTACTTCGAATTCAGCTACGTTATTAACGTAGCTGAATTTGCGTACCTTAGTCCGAAGTCCGGACTAAGTGTAGACCAGCCCTTAGTCTCTCTGAGCCATCTCCTGCTGCCCACAAGCAGTTATGTAATAGCCTGTTGCAGATTACACAAATAAGAATGTTGTCAGCATTACTGGTGAACACTGAATGAAATTCATCCCAGAGGGTATGGTTAGCACCAGGCCTTCTGCCCCACTTAAGCTCTATGTTAAGATCTTATGTTGGACAGAGGGTTTTGCACAGGCCTTTTGTAAGATCGTGAATTTCCTGGAAGTTTTAGCTTGAACTGGATCACAGACTTTGGCTGTAACAGTCTAATTCCCAATGGGTATTTGTCCACATGTCTAAACTATCAGACAGTTGGGTATAGTGACCATCTCTATTGAGCTGTAGACTGTGAATCAGGACTGGACTATTAGCAGTATTGCAAGTTGGGAGTGAGTTTATTTGGCAGAGCTGTATTGAGTATTCTAACATGGACTCTTTCTAGCTACTTCAGTGCCTCACTTGCTTCTAACTCACTTTCATAAGCTTCAACATTCATTCAAATAAAATAAATAATGGGGGAGGGGTTTTGTGTATTGTTCAAACATTAGAGTAGTTATGTTCTGAAAAGCTACTATCCAATGGCATAATAGATTCCATACTTACTGTGTCTCAACGATTTCTATATTAAATATGTTCAGTTTAGAAGGAAAAAATCTTTTTCTAAGTGTCAGTTCCTGCAAATTCAACCTTGAATCTGAAAGTTAAGCTGGGTTCTTTCTCTCACACTGCCAGCAATAAAGATTTTTGCCATGAAACCTTAATTAATCATTCTGTTGCCAATTCATAAGGCAAAACAGAATCCAGTTGTCTATCCCTTTCTCTCTTCCCCTTGAGCTGTATTGCTTTGCAATGCTACCAAGACAAAAACATTTTTTTTAAATTAATCATTAAAGCAGATGTGATTCTGAATATCTCTGGGGAAATACTTCTGAGTAAGAAGGTGTCATTTTTACATACATATTTTACAGTATAGAACTATACTCATAAATGTAACTCAAGATGTACCTCAGAAACAAACTATTCCTTTATTCCTTCTAAAACCATATTCGAACGTTCTGCTTTATATGGCTTTTTCTTACCCCATTGCTGTAGCTAACCTCCACTGCATATCCCTGCATTCAAGAAAGCTAATATTGGTGGATATTGACAGCAAAGGCAAACACAGGAAATCTGCCCCTTTAAAGGGGTTCCCTTTAAAAAGTGATTTTTAGTAACCTGCACTTCTTACAGCTCTAAATACTGAGTTGCAAATAGACAAAGATGTGTTGGATTGTAAATGTACTCATGTTTATGGCTGCAATTGAGGGTAAACAGTTGCCTGCATATGCCAGCTACTATGGAAATATGTTTAAGTTCTAATGTGGGCTGTAAACCAAAACTACTTCAGTTCAGAAAAAAATTCAATACTTAAACTGTGGAGAGGAGTACTGATGCCAGAGAAAACATACTCCTTTAATAATGTTTGAACATAGAGCTGTGATGCAGTTTGCAGCAGGGCAGTGAGAAAAACCCACAACTAATCCTTCATTGCTGCTGTCTGAACTTTTGGTTGTCTGCCATCCTTTAAACAGCGACTTCTTTTTTCTGGTGACTCAATGCGTGAATGACTTAGTGTGGAGAGTTTAAGCTACATACAAAAAGAGATATTAGTAAGAAATAGCCTGATTTACAAAAGTTTTGGCTATACACACCGGCAGATCAGGTTTTTGTATCTTAACTCCTCTTCAGTGCCTAGAGAAAAATGTAATAAATGGAGACTTTTTTTTGTAAGGAAATAATTCAGTTGCTTAGACTCCCTCCCCCCCCCCCCCCCCCCCAAAAAAAAAAAAAAAAAGCGTTTGGTGATGTATGGAAACAAAATTCTGTTGAGTTCTCGGTTTTTAAAGTTTATAAATGGTAACCTTTGGGTAGAAGTTTCTTTGATTATTTTTAACCTCTTTGCCCCCTCCCGCTGCCTTTAATATAGTTTTTGGATAGGTGTGTTTAAATTTTGCCCCAGATCCCTAAGTGGCCCCCTCAAGGATTGAACTCACAACCCTAGATTTAGCAGGCCAATGCTCAAACCACTGAGCTATCCCTAGTTATATGCTTTTACTCTGTTAAGTAATTCCTCCCCTCACTTTTGCCTTTTCATCCTTCCAGTATTTGTATTTATCATGCTCTCCACACCCTGCCTTAGTTGATCAGCCAAGCTACACATAAGAGGAGAGTTTGATTTTTTTTTTCCCCTTCTCCTCCCCTTCCCCTCAACTATTTTGATCAGTGTCTCTCTGGTTATTAAGTGCCCACAAGTGCAAACAGCATTCTCGTTCGGGATGTAAATTTCAGGAGGAAAAAACATTCTGCTGAATAGAATCAGGCTGATGACCTGGATTTAACACTTTTTGACTAATTCTAATATCAAAAGCAACAAGGAGTCCAGTGGCACCTTATTTCTGTATCCACAAAAACAACATGGAGTATATCTCTCCAAGAAAGCCCTGAGGGAGAGACCAGTATTTCCTCTACAAACAAATTTGTTTAGTCAGTTATTTGAACAAGAACACCCCTCTCCTCCCTGCCTTTGTAGATACCTCAGAGTACTATGTTAATGTACATTTTGTTCCTTTTCATGAATAACAAGCATCTGTGAGTCTCACAAGAGCCCCATGCAGTTTGCATTTGTAACTTTATTTGTGTATGATTTTTTCATCATGTACGTTTCCTGACACTAACAGTACTGACTTTGTTTACTTAGCTTGTTGAGCTGTACTTCATTCAAATAACACTATGCAGAACTGTAACACTGATTTGGTGCTTTAAAATAAAAAAAAGTTTAAAAATTGATGGTTTTTGCATTTATTTTGCAGTATATTTCCACACAGATAACAGTGTTTTAGTTGAGTTAACAGACTCCATAAAGTTACTTAGTGCTAAATCCATTGTTTAAAAAAAGTTACCTCATAAAAATATTTTACAACTGTAATCCTAGGTTATTTCATATTCTAGAACACATTAAAGTCATGCAGTATAACAGGAAACACACTATTTACAAACCTGCACTGTTTCTATTCTTTCTGTCTATATCCAGGCAACAATACTCAACTCCTCTTGCTCACTATAAAGTCCTATTCTTTCACAAAATGTGTAGCTATATTTTTAAAATCCTGTTTTTAATTTTTGTTAGCAGTATATGGGGATTGAGTTACACAAAATGGGGCCAAAGTTACTCAGAATATACACCACTGTAACTGAAGACAGAATTTGGTCCTATATGATCTCCACTGATTCGTCTTTCAATATTTCACCTTTTTCTCCCTTCATGCTTTGATCTATTGAATAATTTGAGTATTTTGGCTGAGACTGCACTGTAAGAAGTAGAAGATGAGCTCATTTCTGACCTGTAGATTATTCAGAGTTATGAGTACTACTTTTGTCATTAGGACAGGTAAGAACAAATAGTAAGATTTTTCATTCCTAAATAAGCAAAATTATTCCAGGGATGACAGAAGACACCTTCTATATCTCTCTCCCATATTGATTCTTAACAATTCTAAATAGGATGTTATATTGGAAGAGCCTCCAAGGTCTTCCTTGCCTAGGTTTGTTTTTATACTTCAAACTAAAATAAGCAGTTTTTATGAACTTATGTATCTCCCACTGTTCCACATCATATCTTTGACCACTTTCTACTCCCCTTCAGTTCATCAGAGAATAAGAACATAAGAATGGCCATACTGGGTCAGACCAGTGGTCCATCTAGCCCAGCATCCTGTCTTCTGTCAGTGGCCAGTGCTGGATGTTTCAGAGGGAATGAACAGAACAGGGCAATTATTGAGTTGTCCAGTCCCAGCTATTGGCAGTCAGGGGTTTAGGGACACCTAAAGCACAGGGTTGCATCCCTGACCATCTTGGCTAATAGCCATTGATGGACCTATTCTCCATGAACTTCTCATTCTTTTTTGAACACAGTTATTCTTTTGGTCTCCACAGTATCACCTGGCAATGAGTTCCATAGGTTGACTGCATTGTGCAAAGAAGTACTCTGCTATTAATTTAATTGGGGAGATCCCTGGTTTTCGTGTTATGTAAAGGGGTAAAAATCACTTACTTTCTCCACAACATTCATGATTTTATAGACCTCTAGCATCTCCCACCTTACTCCTCTCTTTTCTAAGCTGACCAGTCCTTGTCTTTTTAATCTCTCCTCATCTGGAAGCTGTTCCATACTCCTAATAATTGTTGTTGCCCCTCTCCATGCTTTTTCCAATTTTAATTTTTTTTTTTTTTTTTTTTTGAGATGGGGTACCCAGAACTGCACGCAGTATTCTAGGTATTGGAGTACCTATATATCATGGAGTAGATTTATATCATGACATATTTTTCTGTCTTATTATCTGTCCCGTTCCTAACATTGTTAGGTTTTTTGACTGCTGCTGCACGTTGAACAGAAGTTTTTCAGAGAACCGTCTGACCCCAAGATCTATTTTTTTTTAAACATATTTGAGTATACAAGTGTACTTCAGTCATCCCATAGAATAATGTGGCAAATATATTTTACATAACATTTTTAATTCATACATTATAGGCTGTGTATTTAAATTCAACATCTTCATCAGTTGGTCTTAAAGCACTATTACTCAGAAGAACAAATTACTTTAGATGTATTTTCCTGCCAAGGTCTTTATTCCTGTCTGGCTCCTTGATGAGTAAGGGACTACTCATAGCACCTGAAAGGAGGAATGCACTGACTACCACAGTGCTTGCTTACTTTTAAAGGAAGAATGGAGTTTTCTAGTATTTGTATTATCTCAATTCCAGTGAGAAAGCATTACTTCCACAAAAAATATTAATACCAAAAAAGGCATTTCTTTCCTAAGGTTAAAACAACATCCCCTAACCCCAAAATATCCTAATGTCCTACATGTTTGGTTAACGTGCTTCAAGAAAATTTCACAACACTGAAGAAAAGTACCTTAGTGATCATCTCTCCAAATGCAATATCACCCATTACATTAACATGCTGTACCAAATATTTTTCCTCACATGATATGCCATGTAATCATTGGTTTTGGTCTACCCTGACAAATTTGGTTAGTTCTAAAAGAAATAACAAACACCAACATATGTGGTAGCTCAAAGAGAGACTTTTGCCCCGCATCTCTTTGCCTGGCTCACTGAGAGTAAAGCAGAAAGGTCTGACCAGTCCTGCCATTGGCTTGTCGTAGACAAAGAATTTGCTTTTATTAATTAATATGAGCAAAATGTAAATGCTGGATGATCTCCAGTTGCGCTACCAAACACATTCTTTTTTGCTGAGATCTCCAAAAAGACCCATGTGGTAAAAATGTACAGATTCTTTAACACTGAAATGTCAAGATATATTAAGTTGTGATTTCAAACAGCTGAACTTCCTTCTTTCCCACACAGGTTTTTTGTTTTTTTGTTTGTTTTTTTGCCCCCTGCTTCCTGCACTGATGGGTTTCAGTGTCCACCATCCATGTGACTTTTTTTCTTGCTTTCCTAGTGTCTGCTAAAAAACAGGTAGCAGGTTAGACTTTCTGCATTTCAATCTGTTGGTGGTGATGGGGATGTCTAGCCTGACCTTTTCCGTTCAATTTATATACAGAACTCTTCTGTTGCCGTTTTTTGAAACACCACACCGCCAGTATCGATGCAAACAGTAACAAACATAGAACAATCACAATGATAGCTATCATAGGATCTTTACTTGGGCTAGGACAATCCTCTCCTACACAAGGTTCAGAAGTGGGGAGAAGTTTTTCTCCTGTGCCATAAGTGAGATTTTCTTGCTCGAGAAATTCATTAGACAATGAGTCAGTAAAGACCTCCCGAGTTGGTATAGTGGTTGCTGCTTGTGTTGAGTGTGCTGTTGTTTCTTCTGTCTCTGGATATGGAATGTGGTCAATGGGACTGACTGTTGTAGAGGTTTTCAATGTAGCAATTTTCAAGTTAGGGTGGTCATGCTGTGTAGTTGTTGTAGTAGACTCCTGAGTCACAAATCCCAAAGATGTAGTTGGGTGATACCTGATCACATCCTCAGAGCCCTTGCTAGCACTCACGTTCTCGGGAGCACTAGTTGGTGTTAGTACTAATGGTATTTCTTTGATCCCATAATCACGCATCCCCGTTGGGGCTGCCTCAATCTGTGTTAAATCCTTGTCTGGAGCTGGATTACTGTTGCCTGCTTTCCTAACTTCAACATGGTTTGGTTGATCAGTTGTAAGGATAATGTCATCTTCTGTTCCCATTGATCCATCAACCTTATCTTCCTCTTCGTCATCCTCCACTGCTTCCTGAGTTACAGGGTAACCATCTAACCAGGATTCATCAGTATTGGTGACTGTATCTTTCATTGCCTTCGTATCATTGTTCACAAGAACAGGTCCAATGGGGAAATCCTTGCTGTCATACATCATTTTGTTGCCAGGTTCATTATAGATGGTTTTCACTCCAATGTGGTTGTTGCCATCAGAAAATTGTGTTTTAGTGGCATCGTTTGTGTCTTTGTCAGATTCAGGCTCATTGAAAGACTCTGCAGGGAACCAAAACAAGTGTTTTTGGCTCAGCAGTGACACAGGTGATTCAGTTGGTGCCTTGCTTCCTTTCTCAGTAGAATCTATACCCTGCGTAACATCTTTGCTGCTTCCAACATTTTCTGCCTCTGTTTCTTTAGGGTGGGAAAACTCCTGCTCTTGTTCCTCCTCGCCTTCCTCTTTGCCAGGCTCTTCCTCGTGCTCAGCCACAGGCATAGACCTGTCATCGGGAAAATTATCTTCATAGTCAATGTGTGCCTCAGTCTCATCTGAAAAAGTTTTTTAATAAGTTTAATTTGGTAGAAAAAACACTGGGCTCCTGGAATGAAGATTTGTTGTTATGCTGTGAATTAAGTGTTGTGCAGTGGTGTCCCTTAAAACATGGCTTATACCATATTTTATATGTTGTTCTGCCTTTCATTGAAATGTAAGTGGTCACCCAACTCTGATATATTATAGCAAGTTATATACAGTTTGGATAATGTTGCTACAATTTTAACTTTAAATGTATTGACTGTCCAACACTCTTTTAAAAAAACACACAGAATTTATTATGCCCCCAGTTAAAGTTGTATACATGTTTCCACTCTAAAGAGCCTTTTCAGTTGCTTATAATTTTATCAAGTGTTCACCTTTTAGACTATTTTCCAACTCTGCTCCCTGAGGACAACATTTTTAAAAATTTGAGCAAAACAGTTCAGCTATTTTCAAGCGGGAGAATAAATGGGAGGAAAAAAGACAGTTCTGCTTTTGTTTCAAAAGTTTCAAATTTTAAAAAATAGTCCTAAATATTTACAGGAAAATATTCCCTGGGACACATGCCTTCCAGTGGTCTGGTGAAAATTAATTTTTATTTGCCCAATTTATGAAGGTTTAAATATATATGTATGTGTGTATATAATGTCATCTATTATGCACAATTTTTATCATATTTTTTTTTTCAATGCTGTCCCAGTGTTCCACTGACACTGTGCCCGTGTATATGTGAATTGATAGGAATTTCTCATCCATAGGTGATCAGGTAATTGACTGATATATACATGCAAAGAGGTAAGGTTAAGGTTCACAGGCATTTCCTGATCCCTGAGTGTTTTACTTTGCAGCCTTACACTATCAACATTGATATTTCAATTAAATGTTTTCTTAGTGTTGGGGTTTAATATTACCAACCAGAATACCCCTTTAAAGCTTTTTTCTGGGAACAATATTCCATTGCCAAAAACTGCTTCCCAATGATTAGTACTGCCAAATTTATAAAAGTCAAACCTGATGCTGTTTTTATACCAAATATCAACAAGACAAAGGGATGGTGTTGAAATCCTGGGCCTATTGAAGTCCATCGGAGTTTTGCCATTGATTTCTAAAGAGCCAGGATTTCACTTTGAATCTCTAATGCTAGACCACCATATGCAACAAAAAGTACATCGCTGCTGACTGTGTAAAAACAGCCTGCTCTTACCAAGGTATTCTTCAAGGAAAGACCAAAACAATTTCTAGAATACATTGCTAAAAATCTACTTTCAAAGAGGTATAGTATTTGATGTATTTGACGCTGAAGGGTCAAACTAAGTTTTGACTATTGAAGTCAATGGGAGTTTGCCTCAAAAAGGACTATCAGATTAGGCCCTAGAAATGAGGAATGATATTGCCACTGAAATACAGTCAGCCCTTTAGTGGAAGGGTAGCAGCCCTGGGGCACTTTGCATTCTGCACAATAACAGAGTAGGTGAAATTCTGGCTAGGGATACACAGGGAAACCCTTGATCTTCTGATATATGCCATGGGATTTTGTCCATGCAGAGCAGACGGGACCTCAGGTTTGAAAGGTCTCATCTGGAAAACACTCACTGTATGTGATATGGATCTGTATTTATGTACCTCAGAAGAATGAAAGGCTTGCCCGCTGGGATATAAATCTATAGTGCCAGATATTTAAATTCTGATTCCTAGACTTCAGAATAATGCCCTCGGCCATCACCATTTGGACTACACATCTATTTCAATAAATAATTACCAACAGGGCTGCTGGAACAATTTATATTTTGGGGGTGCTGAGAGCCATTGAATTGGATTGTAATGCTTGTATATAATGGAAACCACTTCAATCCAGGAGGTGCTGCAGCACCCCCAGCACCCGTAGTTCCAGCACCTACAGTTACTAAAGAACAATCAAGTGCAGTATGGGGGAAATAACATCATGTCTGAGTTTGATATAGAGACACTCCCCCAGCCCTTTCATCCCCACTACTCATTTCACAACAGCCTGAAATAATCAAGGCTTACAACACTAAACAAAAGTTTCAATTAAAGACAAAAAATAGAAGACTGCATTACTATTAATGTTTCTGCTGTTATTTGAAAAATAATTAGTCCAATGAAAATTTTGCTATCTGGGCAGGATGCCTGATTTTGAGCTCACACCAGTTTTATTCAATTGAAAGTTGATGCAATTGCTCCTGGTTCGTGCTGGCATACGAGCCTAGAGAACCATGCCTAGAATCTGGAAAATAAACTGAATCAGAAAAACCAAAGACTGTTTAATCTTCAGTGGAGATAGTAAAGCAATGACCCTGAGCCTAGCGAGAGGCAGGAAAGAAATCAATAACAGGAAACTATAAATGCATCAGTCTATAATGTACAAAGTCTTGTGTTTTTACTGTCTTGTTATAGGCTAACAATTTAGGGTGAGATTCTTGACTGAGGCCTGTCTCAGATTCTCCATCCCTGGTCCCAAAGCATGTAAGAGAGCTGTGCCCTTGTGCTGACTTACACTATGAAGGATAATGTATAGCTTCACTCTCCCCAACCCCTTCCCCCAACATACTCCCTGCTTCCCCTCATAACAAGGGGTTAGGATATGTCTGGCGTAGGAAGCAGATACACCAGCAGAGAATTTTCCCCACACAGAGAAACTTCTCCACTGGCCCTCTCTGGTCAGTTAAAAACATGGGAAAACTTCCATGCGATGCAGAGTGGATTTAGCAGACAGGAGAATTCAGCCCTTTAAAGCACAAACATTTCTGGTAGGACACAAATTCTTCTAACTGTTCATAAAATGTGCTCGTGCAGTCTTTCATATCCTAACTGGTATTCGGAAGATTACCAGAATATTAAATCAACAGGTTTGTAAAATAAAATCATATACAAATTGTCAACAAAACATAAAACAGTTACAACATGCCAGCCTCAATACCTTAATTCCCTTCTCCCACTCATGAATTTTTCCACAGTGCCCTCTGGAAAGAATGCCTCACACCAGCTTGCAAGCCACAACCTCCTACTTATTCAAATCCCTCCTAAAAAATACCTGTGTGATGCCTGTTACAACCTGGCCCAGTCACCCTCTGTAAGTAGACCCAACATGCTTCTAAGCCACTGTGGACTCCACAATCCAACTGCGCATGAGGATGGGGGACAGCAAGTGACAGAGGGAGGCAGGAAGATGGAGTGAATGGGCTGAGGCCTCGGAGAAGGGGCGGGGCAAGGGTGTTTGGTTTTGTTCAGTCAGAAAGTTGGCAACCCTACAACTGCCCTGGAACCAGGACCTCAGACCTTCTGAGCCGCCTAGGCCTGTCTTCACAGTGTTTTGGAGCATGTGGGAGAGAGCCTCCTATCCCAGGTCAACAGACTCATGCTGGGTGCTCTAAAAGTAGTTGCATAGACAGTGCTTTGAAGTTGCAGGTCGGGATGGAGTTCTGAAGCCTAGTAGGGTTATCAGTTTTGGTTGGATGTATTCCAGGAGATTTCATCACATGACATAATCTTTAATTCCTGGAGAGTCCAGGACAATCCTGGAGGGTTGGCAACCCTAAAGCATAGGGAAGGGTGTGGGCTTTAGAACCCAAGCTCCACACTAACACTAAACTTCAAAACTTTGTATATGCAGCTGCTTTTAGAGGCCCACTCACCTGAGTCTGGCTATGCGGGCTCTCAGATTTGCTCCCAGGGGCTCCAAACTGCTGTTATAGAGACATCCTCCTTTTTGCTTACACATGCTCCCGCTCCACCCCAGAGATCCACTCTGACTTCTAGTTTAATTATTTTGGGGAAAACGTGGTAGGAAGGCAAGGAACACAGGGTTTATAAGGGAATTTCTTAACCTGCTCATAAAAAGCACTAGAGATTAACAGATTTTTGCAAAATAAAAATCCTGAGATGCAGCTCCTGCTCCGCCCCTGTGAGGTAGAGCTGGTCTTGTCAGTGTTTCAGGCTAGGCAGAGTCCTTCCTGCCTTCTTTCTCTCTTTCCAGCCCAATCTGCTTGCACATGGAGATGGATGGCTCTGATTCACAGAGAAGCACTTCAACACAATCTGTCTCTTTTTGCAATGTGCTCCTCTGGCATGCTTGATCATTTTATGTCCTCATGTTAGAATCATAGGGTTGGAAGGGACCTCAGGAGGTCATCTAGTCCAACCCCTTGCTCAAAGCAGGACCTAATCCCCAACTAAATCATCCCAGCCAGGGCTTTGTCAGGCCTAACCTTAAAAACTTCTAAGGAAGGAGATTCCACCACCTCCCTAGGTAACCCATTCCAGTGCTTCACCACCCTCCTAGTGAAAAAGTTTTTCCTAATATCCCATCTAAACCTCCCCTACTGCAACTTGAGAACATTACTCTTTGTTCTATCATCTGGTACCACTGAGAACAGTCTAGATCAGGGCCGCCCAGAGGATTCAGGGGGCCTGGGGTCTTTGGCGGCAGGTCACGGAGCGAGTGAAGGACCCGCTGCCGAATTGCTGCCAAAAACTCTCGTGGGGGGCCCTGAAAACTCTCGTGGGAGCCCCTGCGGGGCCTGGGGCAAATTGCCCCACTTGCACCCTCCCCCTCAGGGCGGCCCTGCTCTAGATCCATCCTCTTTGGAACCCCCTTTCAGGTAGTTGAAAGCAGCTATCAAATCCCGCCTCATTCTTCTCTTCTGCAGACTAAATAATCCCAGTTCCCTCAGCCTCTCCTCGTAAGTCATATGCTCCAGCCCCCCTAATCGTTTTTGTTGCCCTCTGCTGGACTCTTCCCAATTTTTCCACATCCTTCTTGTAGTGTGGGGCCCAAAACTGGACACAGTACTCCAGATGAGGCCCAATGTCAAATAGAGGGGAATGATCATGTCCCTCGATCTGCTGGCAATGCTCCTACTTATACAGCCCAAAATGCCGTTAGCCTTCTTGGCAACAAGGGCACACTGTTGACTCATATCCAGCTTCTCATCCACAGTAACCCCTACGTCCTTTTCTGCAGAACTGCTACCTAGCCACTCAGTCCCTAGTTTGTAGCAGTGCATGGGAGTTTTCCTTCTTAAGTGCAGGACTCTGCAGTTGGCCTTGTTGAACCTCATCAGATTTCTTTTGGCCCGATCCTCTAATTTGTCTAGGTCCCTCTGTATCCTATCCCTACCCTCCAGCGTATCTACCACTCCTCCCAGTTTAGTGTCATCTGCAAACTTTCTGAGGGTGCAATCCAAGCCATCCTCCAGATCATTAATAAAGATATTGAACAAAACTGGCCCCAGGACCGACCCTTGGGGCACTCCGCTTGATACCGGCTGCCAACTAGACATGGAGCCATTGATCACTACCCGTTGAGCCCGACGATCTAGCCAGCTTTCTATCCATTTTCTAGTCCATTCATCCAGCCCATACCTCTTTAACTTGCTGGCAAGAATACTGTGGGAGACCGTATCAAAAGCTTTGCTAAAGTCAAGGAATAACATGTCCACTGCTTTCCCCTCATCCACAGAACAAGTCATCTCATCACAGAAGGCAATTAGGTTAGTCAGGCATGACTTGCCCATGGTGAATCCATGCTGACTGTTCCTGATCACTTTCCTCTCCTCGAAGTACTTCAAAATTGATTCCTTAAGGACCTGCTCCATGATTTTTCCAGGGACTGTTCTTGTGTTATGAAACAGGGCAAATAGGAGCACATAGTTTACCTTGTCTGCCATTAATTATTTTGTAAGCCTATATTCCCTCTTACTCATCTCTTCTCTAAACAGTCCCAATCTCTCTTCATATGGAAATTTTTACATGTCTAATCAGTCTTCACACCTGGCTCTGAAAGCCTTTTACTTCTAAAATATCCTTTTTGAGATAGGGTGACCACACTAATCCAGGTGAGGTGAGGGTGTAACATTGATTTTATACGTTGGTGTTTAGCCAACCCCTCCGCCACCCCTCCATAACTCTTTCTCTCTTCTCTTTCCCTATGTGTGGTGTAGCCTCCTTATCTGTTTTTCAGATAGGAAGTTCTTCAGGCCAGGTGCTTTATTTTGTGTACAGATGCTCCCCGACTTACGCAACCATTCCATTCTGGAACGTCTTGCGTAACTCGAATTTTGCGTAAGTCGGAAACTATCTCCGACCATTAAGCAAAAAAAAAAACCCCTAAAAAAACCAAAAAAACACTCCTATTTCTAGCTTACGGAACTTTTTCCTTAAGTGCGGATTTGCGTAAGTCGCGTTTGCGTAACCCGGGGGGGGCATCTGTATTGAACAGCACAGATCACTTTGTCAATGTTAAATAATAGTAATAAATGGCCTTGCTATATAAAGTGAAATTCTTTCTTTTCAGAATCTCTCTTGAAATACATTTTCTTTTGTTTAGAAGGATTTTCCTACTGAAATATCTAAGTCAAGTAATAGCATAAGCTCTTGATAAAATGTTAGTCTCCAATCAAGTATCCAGAATTTGTTCTCTTTGGGCCCAATCCTGCTCAAAAATCAATTGGCGTTTTACCAATTACTTAACTGGAAACAAGAACAAGCAAATTTTTATTTTTTATTAGGAGCTTCTAACCTTGCTGTACAGTATCTACTGCCCAGGCATACTTAAGTCTCATTCCTTTAGAGCTAGTCTACACTGGCAATGCTAAAGCACTGCCGCGGCAGTGCTTTAATGTGGCTTGTGTGGTCACATTTGACGTTTGACAAAAAACCCACCTCCACGAGGGGCGAAGCTGCCAGTACTGGGAGCACAGCAATTTATAGCTCCCAGTGCTGCTGCAGTCTACACTGGCTCTTTACAGCGCTGAAACTTGCTGCGCTCAGGGGGGTGTTTTTTCACACCCCTGAGCAAGAACGTTGCAGCGCTATAAATTGCCAGTGTAGACGAGCCCTTAGATAATCATTGTGGTCCAGGTTGTAAAGCTGCTACAGCATATTCTCATACGCAATGACTGCTGTTTGTACAGTTTATAGCAAAGAAGACTATATACATAACTAATGTTAGCTTAAGGGATGCCAGAATGAAAGGATCTATTAATCTCGTTAAACATCAAAGGAAGCATTGCCCTGAAGCTTTGGCTTCACATAGTCCTGGATTGCTTCTCGTAGTAGTAGTAGTAGTAGCCCATTCTTTCTTCTTGGTTTTAGACCTCCAGATGAGGCCTACATTTGGTATTTAGCAAGTTAATGTTATGAGGACAGCCTTTTTAGCAGCTGTGGACCCTATATTCCAGGCACTGGTAGCTTACTTTTTATACTCAGTTTTGCTCACTACCTAAGCACTTTTTGGAGCTTTCTACCTCCCAGGTTATAGGATCATAACTGAAGACTACTGACCAAAGTGTCACTATATCCATCGCCTGTTTAAACAGCTGTAGCCTTTATTTACATGCATTTAAACCAATTACCAGCTGGTTTTAAAGTGGTTGTACCTTTCCTTTTAGGCAGGCTTGGCTTTAAAACTGCTTATATTGAAAAGCATTGGTCCAAGATCCAAGTCTTTCTATATTCAGCCAGAGTCCCAAACACACACCCCGCATTACTGCTGGGGACTCAGGGACTAATTAGAGTAAGGGACCACTTAATGTGAGTAAGGATAGCAGAATCTCACCCTATGGAAATCATAATAATTAATAGCTTCCATTTTTATACTGTACCTTTCATCTAAATCTCAAATTGCTTTCCAAACATTAACAAATTAATTAAGTCTCTTACAATCCTTCTGAAATGGGTACAGTAATATCTATTTGACAGGTGATCATGCTGTGGTATAGAGCTGTGAAGTGATTTGTCTAAGGTCAGAAAGCGAGTCAGTGCAGAGCTGAAAACAGGAACCAAGGACAGCATTATTTTTTGACAGGCCTGTGAAATATTTTGCCTGTGAGATAGTACCACCCTGTTTCCCCCCCCCTACCCCCGCCACACACACACAGAGCAATAGACTTTTGTCCCAACATGTCCCAAAATAATAGTAATAAAAAAATGAACTGACTTTTATTCATCATCCCGTTCTGCCTTAATGTGAATTGATAACAATCTCAGTTTTTAAAAATGATTGTAGTGGGACTATGATAGAAAGGGTGAGGTTGTAGAATTTGGCCCATAGTGCTTTGGGATGAAAGGTGCTACAGATATTTATTATGAGTGGAATTTTCAAAAACACTTAGTGTTGGCCTCATTCAGCTTCCACTGAAGTCGATGGTAAAATTTACTCCAATGGAAACAAAGCCAGGTCAATGATGAATGCTTTTGAAAACCCTACCCTGTATGTTTCTTTTAGTGCCCAGCATGGGTCCTTTTCAAGCAGAGGTGATGTGATCTCAGCTCTCACGAGCTAACAATCTAAAAGGACAAAAAACAGACCGGGGGAAAGCAATAAAATATATAAGCAAAAGGATAAAAGTAAAGGCTGGCAAGCATCATTTTAGTTCAAATTTGTGGACAGGGAATTGATACGATTTCTCATATATCTGTTATGACTTGTTTTTTAGAACATAAGCTTTTGGGGGTATTTATTCTGTCTGAGCACTGTCAGATACAATGAGGTCTCTAGGAGCTTTCACAATGTAAATGTTCATGCTCGCATTAGTTTTGTCTATATACAGGGGTTCTCAAACTTCATTGCACCGTGACCCCCTTCTGACAACAAAAAATACTACATGACCCCAGCAGGAGTAACTAAAGCCTGAGCCCGCCTGAGTTCCCGCTGCTCCGGGCGGGGGGGCAAAGCCCGAGCCCCGCTTGCCTTGGCGTGGGTGGCCAAGGCCTGGGGCTTCAGCCTCCAGCAGGGGACCTGTAACCTGAGCCTTCCCACCCAGGGCTGAAGCCCTCGGGCTTTGGCTTTGATGCCCAGTATTGGGGCTCGGGCTTTGGCCCTGGGCCCCAGCAAGTCGAATGCCAACCCTGGCAACCCCATTAAAACAGGGTCTTGACCCACTTTGGGGTCCCGACTCTCAGTTTGAGAACCATTGGTCTATAATGAACCAGTGATTTAGGGCAAAAAAAAAGGAACATTGTCACTTAGTAAGTGGTTGTTTCCTTTTCGCTCTTTAAGACAGCGAGAGTATGTCACACAATACCAGCTTTCAGATCCTTATTACAATCCCAAGCTTCAGGATATATTTTCTGAAACAAATACATTCTCTTCACTGCAGCAGAAAAAATAATAAACTGCAAAAATGTATTTTCCTGTTCTCTGCCTAAGGTTGCTTTGTTTGGGTTGAAATCCCTGTGTTTTCAGTTTTAATACAGTGCCCTTTCGTAGTGGGAAATGGCAAGAAACAGTAACTATATAGAACCATTTTTCCCTCAAGAATATCTTGATTAAAAAGTATAGTGCATTACCTCAAGTGTGTAAAACATTTTAGGCCTCTTGCAGCATATTGCTTTATTAATTTTTGATTTACTTCATTGTATTCACAATCCATTGACTACAACCAAATGTCAGACTTTAAGATTATTTTGTTCAATGTGCTTATGCTAATTCTTCCAAAATCTTTCAGATTGTACCCTTATTAACGAATTATTTTTAAGCTGGGCAATAGTAATATATGACAAACAAAGCTTGTAGAGTAATCATAATATTATGTAGCTCTTACATGGCACTTTTCATCTAGAAATCTCAAAATGTTTTACAAAGCTGGGTGAGAATAATTATTCTCATTTTACAGATGGAGACAAAAAAGGGCACAAGGAGATGAAGTCATTTACCCAAACTCACAGAGTGAGTCATTTGCAGACTTGGGACTAGCAACCTGTTTTTTTGACTCCCAGACCTGTGTCCTCTCTATTGGTCTATGTGGCCTCTATCTGTAAAAGCATTGAGTCTGATTATGTATCTACTCCCTCAGAGCAGTTTCAGAATCAAGCCAAGTATCAGAGGGGTAGCCGTGTTAGTCTGGATCTGTAAAAAGCAACAGAGGGTCCTGTGGCACCTTTAAGACTAACAGATGTATTGGAGCATAAGCTTTCATGGGTGAATGCATCCGACGAAGTGGGCATTCACCCACGAAAGCTTATGCTCTAACACATCTGTTAGTCTTAAAGGTGCCACAGGACTCTCTGTTGCCTTTTACAGAATCAAGCCAGTTGTTTGGGAAATGTCATTTTAATGTAACAGTTTTTCCACACAGGCATTAGATATGCATTACAGTATCTTTTTTTGTTGCCCCTTGTTTCTGACAGGAATCAGCTGCAATAAAAGTTGATACGTGTTCCCAAAAGTAAACCTTCACTGAAATAGAATCACTTTCCAGCATCAAAGCATCTGAAAAGCTCTGTTCATGGGCCTCTGCTGGAACATTTTCCCCAAAAACATTTAGTGATTATTTTTCTCTGCTGTACCAGAAAATATCAACAACCAAATATAACCCAACTTCCTTTTAATTCTAATTCAATTCTTTTGATTCATTCTCAATGTTTTCATAGTTAACTCTAAGGTTGCAAAACAGGTCACCCAGGAGCCTAAATCACATTTCAAAAGTGATTTATGCATATAGGAGCCTAAGGGCTTGTCTACACAGGAAGCTATTGTGAAATAAGGTAGTATGTGAATGTAAAGCACAATAGCTGTTCCTCACTATCTCCTCATGTGGACACTCTTATTCCACAGTAAAAGTGCCTTTGGCTAGGTCTACACTACCCGCTGATTCAGCGGGTAGAAATCGACCTCTCGGGGATCGATTTATCGCGTCCCATCGGGACGCGACAATCGATCCCCGAATCGGCGCTCTTACTCCACCAGCGGAGGTGGGAGTAAGCGCCGTCGACAGAAAGCCGCAGAAGTCGATTTTGCCGCCGTCCTCACAGCGGGGTAAGTCGGCTGCGATACGTCGAATTCAGCTACGCTATTCACGTAGCTGAATTTGCGTATCTTAAATCGACTCCCCCCTGTAGTGTAGATGTACCCTTTGTGGATTAAGTTAATCCACAAGAAAGCACTCAATCCAGAATAAGGGTACATCTACACTACAGGGGGGAGTCGATTTAAGATACGCAAATTCAGCTACGTGAATAGCGTAGCTGAATTCGACGTATCGCAGCCGACTTACCCCGCTGTGAGGACGGCGGCAAAATCGACTTCTGCGGCTTTCTGTCGACGGCGCTTACTCCCACCTCCGCTGGTGGAGTAAGAGCGCCGATTCGGGGATCGATTGTCGCGTCCCGACGGGACACGATAATTCAATCCCCGAGAGGTCGATTTCTACCCGCCGATTCAGGCGGGTAGTGTAGACCTAGCCTAAGACTGCAGAGCTAGTGAGGAATAGCTATTGCACTTTACATTCACATCCTATTTATTTCACGAAAGCTTCCCCATGTAAACAGGGTCTTGGGCACTTTTGAAAATGTAACAGCTGGAGTACTAGTGATGACTCACTTTTACTGAGAACTGCTTTGACTTTTCCTCCTTTCTACCCGGTATCTGCTGGCGTCTGTTCATGACATGAAATAACTGAGCAGATCCCAAACATTCCAGGCATGTGTATTCTGAAATGGAGACAGTAACACCAATCAGTGTAGACCATTTTCATTCCATTTGGAATTTTGAGAGTCTCTTTCTGTTTTACTTGTCCAGTCCCAGTTGTGTCATGACTGCCCAATCCTTTTTTTAAAAAGTGGAAAGTTCTGCCAGAAATAACTTCTTAGAGGTTTGATACTTCTCTGAACAAGCAGTGAAATGTTGACAAGGAAATTCTGAATGCTGTTCCAGTCCCAGGCTTTTGTTATTGAATGGAATTATGTACAAAAAGAGAGAAAGAGAAAAAAGCAAAGGAACTCATTTGAAAATTATGTCAGAAACTGTATGCAATGGGCCACTTTGGCTGAGTTATTTTTATCTAAATTAGAAATAAAGCTGGTTGCAGGGACAGATCCTCAGCTAGTGTAAATTAAGTCAGTGGCATGTCTTACAAATTTATCATGAGTTTTACAATGTTTGGTTTGTTTTCTTAAAGCACCAATTCCTGGAGTAATGTCATTTAGGGAGAATCTCAGCTTTCACTCTGGAAAAAAAAAAAGGAAATATCTAGCCTTTGTGGTTGCAGATAAAAGCTTTGAAAACATGCCCCAAATCTATCCTAAATGTTTTTTAAAAAATAGGAAAATAAAAAGAATCCCAATTAAAAAAAAAACTCCATGATTTTTAAGCCAGTTTCATGATTTTTTTGCGGGGAGGGGGAGAGGTTAACAACTTAACTTCATGTTGGAATGGTGGAGAAGTTGAGGTAAGATACTATGTAGACCTAGTTGAAAGTATTAGTTACTAGACACGATACATTTTCTAAAGGTTAAAAGCCAACAGTGCAATCTTGGCTCCATTCTAGTAAATGGCATATCTCCTAATGACTTTAATGGGGTAAGGATTTCACCCTAAGATTGGGAGCCAGAATGTGTAGGATGGGATTTCCAAGAGGGATGCGTGTTGGCCTAATTCTACTCCCACTAAAGACAACAAGAGTTTTACTAGTGCAGCATTGCCAACTCTAAAAGTTAAAACATCATGAGACAGACCCCAAAAATCACAAGACTTAAAAAAAAACACTTTATTGTCTATATTGGAGGGGTGTCTATTGATTTCTGAACTCCCCCTACCCATACCCACTATATATGAGAGAGAGAATTAGTGTTGCCCACTCCCAAATGTATTGAGTAAAGTGATTTTGGGTCTGACTGCAGGAGCAATCACTATCTGCCTGATGGCGCAGAGCTTCCAGCTTCTCCTCAAACCCCAACATTCTAGTTAAGTCTGTAGCCCCCCATCTCCACATCTGTCCCCCAGCAATTAATTACACACTCCCAGCCCCCACATGCCCCCATATCTGCCTGTCGCCCCCCCAGGCCCCACACCAGTTCTGGGGTCCTTCACCCCCTTCCCAGCCCAGGGAGGGGGAGGGAGCTGCAGGTGCTTTTCTCCCCTTTCCCAGGCCTGGGAGGAGGTGGCTGTAGGGTTTCTTCACCCCTTTCCCCCCTTTTTTCTAGGCCTGGTGTTATAGGAATGGTTTTATTGTAGATTCTGCCCCAGACTTCCCGTGTGACCTGCGCAGATAACTTAACCTATCTGTGCCTTAGCTTTCCCAACCTGTAAAATTGGAATAAAGCCTATCCACAGGGATATTTAGCATGACTAATACTTGAGCTCCTCCAATCTAAGGTGCTAAATAATTGCAAATTATTATTTGAAAACTTATTTATTTTGAGAAACTCCCCTGAGAGAGATCATTAAGATGACCTAACCCCCAGTACAGCCATTCCATTGACCCAGCTACCACTTCTTAGGGAGGAGGAGGAGGATTACCTTCAACAATGGGAGAGTCCCTCCCGTCACTGTAGTAAGTTCCTACACTGAAGTGCTACAGCTGTGGCACTGTAGCATTTTAAGCGTAGCTACTGTATATACCAAAACTGAAGGAGAGGTCCAGAAAGGACTGAACGCAGAGGGGCAGTGGAGGGCCTTACCTGCTGATGTCTCACACCAGAGAGCTGGGCCCAGGGGAACAGTAAGAGGGCTGGAGGAGAGGGGGATGCTCCCCTGGTTAGGATGATCTCCCAGCAGACAGGCTGTGGTGGTTCCCACTGGGTTGTGCTCCATTTGGAAGGGCTGGGGAGTGGGGGGAGGCTACCCTAGCTGAAAGACAGAAGAGGACTGAAAGAGACTCCAGATGTTGTAGGAGGCACTGATGTGTGGTATGTGAGATATCAAAGGGTGAAATGTATTGGGATTTTGTCCTCACCCACAACTATTTCACATCTGGGGACAATATATACCTTCAAGTCAGCGGCACTGCTATGGGTACCCGCATGGCCCCACAATATGCCAACATTTTTATGGCTGACTTAGAACAACGCTTCCTTAGCTCTCATCCCCTAATGCCCCTACTCTACTTGTGCTACATTGATGACATCTTCATCATCTGGACCCATGGAAAAGAAGCCCTTGAGGAATTCCACCATGATTTCAATAATTTCCATCCCACCATCAACCTCAGCTTAGATCAATCCACACAAGCGGTCCATTTCCTGGACACTACTGTGCTAATAAGCGATGGTCACATAAATACCACCCTATACCGGAGACCTACTGACCGCTACACTTACCTAAATGTCTCCAGCTTCCATCCAGGACACACCACACGATCCATTGTCTACAGCCAAGCTCTAAGATATAACCGCATTTGCTCCAATCCCTCAGATAGAGACAAGCACCTACAAGATCTCTATCAAGCATTCTTAAAACTACAATACCCACCTGCTGAAGTGAAAAACAGATTGACAGAGCCAGACGAGTACCCAGAAGTCACCTCCTACAAGACAGGCCCACCAAAGAAAATAACAGAACACCACTAGCTGTCACCTTCAGCCCCCAACTAAAACCTCTCCAGTGCATCATCAGAGATTTACAACCTATCCTGAAAGATGATCCTTTACTCTCACAGATCTTGGGAGACAGACCTGTCCTCGCTTACAGACAACCCCCCAACCTAAAGCAAATACTCACCAGCAACCACACATCACTGAACAAAAACACTGACCCAGGAACCTATCCTTGTAACAAAGCCCGATGTCAACTCTGTCCACATATCTATTCAAGTGACATCATCATAGGACCTAATCACATCAGCCATACCATCAGGGGCTCATTCACCTGCACATCTACCAACGTGATATATGCCATCATGTGCCAGCAATGCCCCTCTGCCATGTACATTGGCCAAACCGGACAGTCTCTACACAAAAGAATTAATGGACACAAATCTGACATCAGGAATCATAATACTCAAAAACCAGTGGGAGAACACTTTAACCTGTCTGGCCATTCAATGACAGACCTGCGGGTGGCTATCTTACAACAGAAACACTTCAAAAACAGACTCCAACCAGAGACTGCTGAGCTGGAATTGATATGCAAACTAGATACAATCAACTCAGGATTGAATAAGGACTGGGAATGGCTGAGCCATTACAAACATTGAATCTATCTCCCCTTGTAAGTATTCTCACACTTCTTATCAAACTGTCTGTACTGGGCTATCTTGATTATCACTTCAAAAGTTTTTTTCTCTTACTTAATTGGCCTCTCAGAGTTGGTAAGACAACTCCCACCTGTTCATGCTCTCTGTATGGTGTGTATATATATCTCCTCAATATATGTTCCACTCTATATGCATCTGAAGAAGTGGGCTGTAAGCTTATGAAAAAAGCTTATGAAGAAAGCTTATGCTCTAATAAATTTGTTAGTCTCTAAGGTGCCACAAGGACTCCTGTTCTTTTTGCGGATACAGACTAACACGGCTGCTACTCTGAAACCTAAAATTGGGATTTTAATGACTACATGGACTGGTGTGATGGATGGAGGCAAGAGAGCCTGGTGTAGAATCCTTGGGTTACCTGAGAGGGAAAACTGAGGTGGGTGCACGGTTGTGCCTATGACAGAAGCTCTAGGGGTGTAGTCTTGCCATTGCTGCTTCGCTTTGTAACCCCACTTAGCTGCCTTGGTCCTGCAGATAGCACTGAGCATGCGGCTCCTCTGGCCTCCTAGCAACAAGGGGGGGGGGTGCTCCTCCTTCCTGGACTCTTCCCTCTGCTTCCTGTCAGTGAAAAGCAAAGAGGGGCAACCAGCACCACAAGGGGACCACCCGCTCCCAGCTAGAGAAGAATGGGGGAGGGGACCTAGTGACCCCACCCCCAGCAAAAGAGACAGGCTTGGGTAAACCTGAGAGTCCACCCCCAGCAATAAGGGACTGAGGGAGGCTCCCTATCCCACAGTAAATGTAGGGGAGTGCCAGAGGCAAGGGAGAATAGGGAGAAAAAATGCAGAAATTCTCTCCATCTCCTCCAATAAGGAGCAGCTGAGAAACATGCCCCATGGGCTGGAGGTGAAGCTGGGTACCCTCTGATGGGGCATTAGTGCCTCTCAAGTGGGGGCAGTGAAGGGGAATAAGACACCTCTCTCAGGAGCAAAAGAAAGGGGAATAGAGCCCCTCCCCCACCTGTGAATGAGTCACGAGACTGCTAATAAATGAAACAAATTTCTAAGGGGAATAGGGGGCCAGGAGAGGGAAACGGAGACCCCCAAGTGTGTGGAATGGGGTGGGAAAAGATTCCACTGAAGAAAAGAGAGACCCCAGCCCCCAATGGGGAATGCCATGAGGAGAGCCAAGTATGAAGACAGTGGAGCGAGACCCCAGAGAAGGATAGGAGCTTCCAATCAGGCCTTAGGAGAGACACTTACAAAAGGAAGGAGAGAACAATGGCAAAAAGAGTCCCAAGGGGGAAAAGAGAGGTGAGAGCCACCACCCAACAGGAGAGGGAAGTGGAGAGACCCACAAGGATGAGGCAGTGAAGCAGATAATCAAATAGTGAAAAGTACCCAAGGAGGGAGAGAGGAATGAACCCGAGTGGGTGGGGGGACTTAGGGCAGACCCCTAGAAGAGGAGACACTCCAGTGAAAGAGGGTGTCAGTAAAGAGAGAGATTCCAGGAGGAAAGAGATGGAGCGAGACACAGTGATGCAACTTAGTGGGAGGAAAGAAAATAGGGCAGCAAGAGAGAGGAGAGTGGAGGGATGGAGGGAAGGACAGAAAAATTAATCATCAGAAAAACAAATGCTGAAAATAACAGAGAGAGACAGATGAAGAGATAGAAGAAAATAAAAATGTTGAGTGACAGTTGACAGGGAATAGAAGATAAATCATGGAAGACACAGTAAGTTACTATTCTTATCTGGCTAGCACCAATAGTTGCAAGGCACTTTACAGACTGGTATAAATTCAAGGTGCCTGCCCTAAAGACCTTACAGACTACACAGGCAATGTATAAATGAAGGAAAATAAGTAGTGACCAAAACCAATACAATTGACATTTTGTTTGGATTTATTACTTTAAGTTTACAGAAAGCTTAGTGCCAGAAGATTACCTGAAAACACTTTGATTTTTATATAGCAGGAACCCTCCCGTGAAATGATTGTACAGAAGCAGGGGTGTTATTCGTGGAGCTGAATAACTGAGACTATGTCTACGCTACACAGCTTTTAGCGACACAGCTGTGTTGCTACAGCCATGCCACTAAAAAGTGCACAGTATAGCTGCTGTTTGTCATCTCTCCTGCCAACAAAACAATTCCACCCCCACTGAGAGGTATTAGCTTTGTCGGCAGGAGAGCGCTCCTGCTGACACAGTGCTGTTCAGACCGGCGCTTGTTGTCAGCAAAACTTTTATCTTTCAAGGGGATTATTTTTAACACCTCTGAAAGACAAAAGTTTTGTTGTTCAGTTGCCAGTGTAGACAAAGCCTGAGAAACTTTAGATAAAATATCCTAGTGTAGACCAGGTCTAACTGTGAGCTCTTTGTTTTTGCAGGAAAGATGTCTAAAGAGGGGTGATATGCATCAATTTTAGATCTGGTCTTATTTAGCATCTTCATTAATGCACTGGAAGAGGGAGTAAAGTGTGTTAATTGGGTTTGCAGAGAAGACTCATTTGGATGATGAGGACAGAGAAATTATGTGAAGTGTAACAGAGGAGTGAAAAGTACAGGAAAGAAATAACAAAATGAGATTTAATTTAGCTAACAAGATTAGCTAGCTAATCTTGAAAAAAATAATATGGAATACAGATTTATTAGAAGGTTGATACTTGGAAATCAGTAATGCTGAAAGAAACCTAGAGGTGATAGTGGACAACAAATTTAAAATAAGCTTGCAATGTAAATTTAACACCACGAATGTGATGGATGTGGTTTTGGGATGTATTCAAAGACAGAATCTGCTCAACTTTGATGATTCCAAACCTAGACTATAGGATTTAATTCTCAGCATCTCTGAATTCCCTCCAATTTGCCTAGGTCTTTCTAGAGAGCAATAAGAAGGTAATGAACACTTCACAGGGTTAGGCCCCAACTCTCCCTAAAATTAATGGGAGCTAAGGCACTCAGCTCTTTATAGAAGAAACTGAACACTTTGCAGGATTGGGCCAAAAAATTAGCAGGCAGGTGCATTCTGCACAAATTTCAGTTTCTGACAGGCTTTAAGATGGAGTCACATTAGAACAGTGACAACATAATAATGGTATGGATAACACAGCGATATCTATACTTGAAAGAATCATGTTTTATATATGCAGCTCTTGCAACTTTACTCTGAAAGGACACAGGGTTTTCAGATCTGTACTGTATACTTCCTTTAAGTATCCTAAGGCAAGTGCAAAATCCAGTTTTTCATTCCAGTAGCCCAGGCTGTAGCAACTCTGGTGCTGTGTGGAAAATAAACACAGCACAAGACATACAAAACCTGCATTCATCTTGTGCACTCTCTCTGGTAAACAATGTATTTGGCTCACTAACAGTCTCTGGGCTTAACTACCTTGAACTGCTTTGAAAAATTAACCTCTAATTTTGTTGTAACATCAGCAGTTAATTCCCTTCCGTAAGTAAATAAAACAAGTACGGTATGTTAAAGACCTATGAGTCACGTCCCACATCAGAATTAGCAAATACAAAATAATAAACAGCAGATCACTGCTAAGGGGCTGGTCCTAACATAGCTGGAGGCACATGCCCAGAGCTTAAATGGGAATTGTGCCCAATACTGTACAGAAAGAGGGTTTGTGAGAATGAGGAGAAAGATAGTGAGTATAAGGCAGGGTTATTAAACTGAGGATGAACTCTAGTAAAATATATTGAATACCCTCCCAGCAAAAGCACAACAGCAGTGTGGCACCATGATGCAACATCATCCTACATGACGTGATGAAGTCTCATAAATCCACAGAGATGACCATCATCGGTGCACTTTAAAAGTGGATGGTCTACAACTTGAACTGCAGGTACCACTTTGCCCCAGGGCTTGAAAATCTAGTATGCTGGGAATGGTGTCCACACTTCTATATATGCTAATAATAGGGTTACCATATTCAAACATTTAAAAAAGAGGACACTCAACGGGGCCCCGCCCCCGCCCCAATTCTGCCCCTTCCCCAACCCCGACCCCGCCCCAACCCCACCCCTTCTCCGCCCCCATTCCAACCCCTTCCCCAAAGTCCCTGCCCCAACTCTGCCCCCTCCTCTGAGCACCCTGCATTCCCCCTCCTCCCTCCCGCTCTGGTCTTGGTTGGGGGTTGCTAAGTGCTTCCCTGCTCCCCACTCGCCCCGCAGCCCCTATGCCCTTGCCTGCCCTGCTCCTCCTCACCCTGCAGCCTCTGCACCCCCCTGCCCCTGCAGCCTCTGCACCCCCCCGCCCCTGCAGCCTCTGTGCCCCCTGCTCCCCACTCACCCTGCAGCCTCTGCACCCCCCCGCCCCTGCAGCCTCTGTGCCCCCTGCTCCCCACTCGCCCTGCAGCCTCTGCACCCCCCCGCCCCTGCAGCCTCTGTGCCCCCTGCTCCCCACTCACCCTGAAGCCTCTGCACCCCCCCGCCTCTGCAGCCTCTGTGCCCCCTGCTCCCCACTCGCCCTGCAGCCTCTGCACCCCCCCGCCCCTGCAGCCTCTGTGCCCCCTGCTCCCCACTCGCCCTGCAGCCTCTGCACCCCCCCGCCCCTGCAGCCTCTGTGCCCCCTGCTCCCCACTCGCCCTGCAGCCTCTGCACCCCCCCGCCCCTGCAGCCTCTGTGCCCCCTGCTCCCCACTCACCCTGAAGCCTCTGCACCCCCCCGCCCCTGCAGCCTCTGTGCCCCCTGCTCCCCACTCGCCCTGCAGCCTCTGCACCCCCCCGCCCCTGCAGCCTCTGTGCCCCCTGCTCCCCACTCGCCCTGCAGCCTCTGCACCCCCCCGCCCCTGCAGCCTCTACACACACACCCCCCGCCGCCTGCCCTGCTCCCCCCGCTCACCCGGCAGAGGGAGAACTGCGAGCTCCATGTGGAATTAAACACAGCCCCGCTGCTCCGTCGGGGAGGAGGGAGCGGGGGGAGGGGGCGGGACTCTGGCTGCTAGAGGCCCTAGTGGCTGCGAGCAGCTTTCAATCAGGCCAGGCATCCAATCAGCTGCGCCGCACAAGGGGAAAAGAGAAATCCCGGACATTTCTACTTAATTAGAAATCCCCCCCGGACGGCCATTTAACACTGAAAAAGCCGGACATGTCCGGGGAAACCCGGACAGATGGTAACCCTATTAATAACCAAATCCAGCCCTCCCTTCCATGCATGCAACCCCATTCAAGTTGTTTACATCTCCTCTCAGTGCCACTCCCTTCCTTCTCCCCCTAAATCAATTGCCTCTTTCCTGATCTGGCTCACCAGAAAGAATGATCATGTCTCCTATGACCCCAAAGAGACTGGGAGAGACTCCTGGGACAAATCTGGCTGGTCAGCCCCCACAAACCAGAGGAAACAAAGAAAATAGGAGACAGTAAACCTTTTGTCAAAGTGCTAATCAGAGAGTTGTTTGGGTGGAACACTATGAGTCAGCATATTCAGCTGCTATGCCTGCATGAACAAATAGCCAGTAACTGGTGCCCAAGTTTTTGGGGTCAAAGTTATATCCAGAGAAAGTGACATGATGGATATCAGAAGCAACTAACCCTTAAAAGATGCCCTTAACAGCAGTTAGTGGTATCTTTTTCATTGCCAGAGACTACTGATACATTGAATTCCAGTGTAAAAGGCTTAAGATTCCATAAAATGAGGAAACCGTAAGTGATAAAACAGTATAATTAGTTTCTCAAATAATTGCATCCCTCCCTTTGGATTTTTCAAAAGATACTGGGTTTATTAAAGGAATGCACATATTGTCATAGCCTGACATGGCCTGGCCTGACATGCGTAATTAACACATGGAGCGAGGCCTCATTTTTTGGAAGAGAGAATTAAGGAAGGAAATAAATCATCAGGTTGAAAACAGAATGTTTGTGCAAAATAAAGTAAATAAATAGGTCAGTAGGCTAAGAAGACAGAATGTCTGAACCAACTAAGGCTTTGTCTACACTAGCACTTTTATCAGTAAAACTTTTGTCAGTCAGAGGTGTGAAAAAACACACCCTGACTGACATAAGTTTCACCGACAAAAGCGCCTGTGTGGACAGAGCATACTGTTACTAGTATATTTATCACTCTGCCTTGTTACTGTTATTATCTATTAATTGTGTAACAGTAGTTCCCAAAGGCCCTAATAAAGAGTGGGGGCCCCACAGTGCCTGGCTGTTGAACAAACACTGGAAGACATGGTAACCCTGGAACTTTTGCCATATTAGAAAATGATATGGAACTCTGTGTTTAAAGTGTTGCCTTGGAAAATGAAGTTATTTAACTGCTTATACTTTATGTTGTTAAGTTTGAATGCATCCACTAGTCCATTTTTTCATTTATCTTGCTGATATGATGCATTTTATTACGGTCTGATGATAAAGTGATACGGTGGAGGTCTTGAGTTAGGTAGGTAGGTAGGGTCTGGGAGTTGCTGTAGACCTTTGTGCGCATCCTGCTGAATTTTATGTTGTTTTTCCTCATTATTCCTTGTATAGGGGTGATAGTGGCAGAGGAAACAACCAATGTATTGTAGAATGCTCAGGTGACCTTCCAGACCACCAGCTTATTTGACAAACTGTCCCTTGATTATTTCAAATGCTTCCCCATACTTTCCCTCACAGCACTCCTCTGTGCTCCCCTCCACACAGCACCCCTTCTGTGCTCAATTTGTTTTCTCTCTAGCCCACATCCTTGTTTCCTCTCTGGAGAAGTATCCTATTGCTGCCTAATGTAGGATCCTCCCAGCCCAGCCTTCTGGTTACCAGTATAGAGAATGTATTCCCCACTCCAGCCCAACACCTACATTATGCTGCACAGCTTCAGTGGAAGCAGTTGTCTTGAGCTCCCCCTGAAAATATCTAAGAGGTGACTGGCTTGGTACAGTAGAACCTCAAAGTTACAAACACCTTGGAAATGGAGGTTGTTCATAACTCTGAAATGTTTGTAACTCTGAACAAAATGTTATGGTTGTTCTTTCAAAAGTTTACAACTGAACATTGACTTAATGCAGCTTTGAAACTTTACTATGCAGAAGAAAAATGCTGCTTTTAGCCATCTTTATTTAACTGAAACAAGCATAGAAACAGTTTCCTTGCCTTGTCAAATCTTCTTTTTAAACTTTCCCTTTATTTTTTACTAATTTACATTTAATACGATACTGTACTGTATTTGCTTTTTTGTTCTCTGCTGCTGCCTGATTTGTGTATGTCTGGTTCCAAATGAGGTGTGTGGTTGACTGGTCAGTTTGTAACTCTGGTGTTTGTAACTCTGAGGTTTTATTGTATAGTTAAGAGCTCTGAGGACCATTGGGAGAGCAAGTTGTGGAGGATCATCTGGTGCATAAGCGGCTAGAGAAGCACTGTTACACAGCACTGCTATAGACACCTTCAACAGCACACAGTTGCAGTCAAGTCCTGGGGACTGAAAATATCTGGTACCATTTGGGACACTATCAGCCAGATCAGGACTTCCTGACAGCTATGGTTGGTAGGAATCTTGCTGTGTATGCTAGATAAGCTTACCTTTGACACAGGCCTGAACTTGCCCATACCATTCCCCACAGCTGTCACAGAGCAGCGTAAAAGCAGTCTCTTTGTTGCCCATGACGTAGCCCTGAGCACAAACATATAGCAGCTCATCCCCCATTTCAAACCCAGTGTGCCCATGCAGGATCGTGTGAGGGAAGGATGGGGGGTCCCCACATGGTTTGTCTGAGAAGAAAAAGAAACAAGAATCGTTAGGAGAAAATGTAATATGTTGAAGTATATTGCTAAGCATGGTGTTAGACTGGTAAGTCTCGATACAATCGCCTGTATATCCACAGAACACATACACTATTCACCACATACGGTACACGGTCCCCAGAGTACTTCATAATTATGCTTCAGTCATGCCCTGGACAGGCATAGGTAGAGTTAAAAGAGTAGTTTGAGCTTCATGCCCATGCAATTTTGGGTTCTTTGTTGGGGAGGTGTCAGTACCTGTTGGGATGGCGATGTGTGTGGACTCATATCTAGTAGGGCTTTTGCCTACATTATAAATCAACTAGCTAAATCAAGGTTACAATGTCTTATCCTGTATCCAGGCCTAATTTTGGTCAGGCTTAGATAGCATGTTAGCTAAGCCTGACATAAACTCAGCCATTTTTTTCTGAGTCAAGACAAAGCCTTGGAAATGGACGGAGACTTCCAGCTCGTTCTATGGAGTCCTCTAAAGAGTTGTCAGTTGGTGAGATCTAACTCGAGCCAAGTTAAAACCTGTAATGACAGGCTCACTAGGCCACTTTCAATCCTCTGAGCCATCCAGTCCCCTACCAAACAGCATATCTAATCTACAGGATTCTCATTAACCTTTTCCTTCTCCTAACGGGAACTCACTTACAATCTCAAATTAGCTTCCAAAGAGGAAACCTAATCTGTGAAGCACTGACCCATGTTCTCAAATTCACAAAGAGAGTTAGGGTTAATAAAGCTCTGAATGCTCCTGTGAGAAAACTGAGATGCTAAATCAACATGTTTGTCAGGAAATAAAATATAAAATGCATTTAATTGAATAACTCATTTGACAGTACTTGTGTATGCAGCGCTGAGAACCTGAAAGTGAAAATGAATACAGTATAAACATACGTGAAATTGACTTAATTGAATTTCTTTTTTCTACCTGAGAGAAATGCAAACAGTAAATAAATAACAGCCATAGTGAAAAGCAAACTTCATTTTAAAAATTTATACAGTTTTAATAATCTAAGGAGGTGTCAATAGCATAGGGCCAGACTATTCAGGTAGTAATAAGAGCACAGAGTGTCCTCTCCTTGCAGATTCTCCCCTCCTCATGAACATCCTGTGAGAGAAGGATTAGATACAACCATGTCCCCAACCCTTCTTGCTTCAGATTCCATAGGCCCCCTTGGAAGGCCAAGGGTGTCAGGGGCCACACCCTACCAAAACCACAATGGACAGTGAATACAGCCACAGGACATATTAACTCTTTCATAGCCCCTTCCACACTTCCCTTCACTCACTCCAGAGGCATTGATGGCTTGGGGGATACTGCTGACAGCATAGCTTCAACAAAGCCACATTGTCAAAGAGCTGGTGCAGATGGCACTGTTCTTGCAGATCTTATGGGACCAGTAGCTTGTGGGGCCAGGACCACTGGTTATCCTGCAGGAGGAGACACCTCAACAATCCTAGGAAAATCCCACAAGATCCCCATTGAGTTTTCCTGCCCCTAGATCCACTCCCATGGGTATTTCTACTGGCTATCCAGGTTATGATACAGGCTATAGGGAAATACATTGTTATTAATGATATATGATTTTTATGTTGAGAATTATTAGCCTTATTGTGGAACTTATTGTCATACAGAAAATACTATTGCTACATGAAGGTGCATTTGGTGGCAGGATACTCCTTTGTCAGCATTTCCTCTCAGTATGGGGATGCTTTCTGGCCCTCACTGAATGTTTCTGAACCAGGGGTGCTGCAAGACCATCGCCGCTAATTTAGAGGAGACGTGCTTTGGAATTTATTCTCCCTTTAATACACACATACAGCATCCAAGTTTCAGAAGTTAGTGGGAATGATATATACATCCATTGATAGGAGAACACACCTCTCTGAGCCACACAAGGCTCAGTCTATGCTCTGTCTCATTTAGGCTTGGCACGGGCACTTGAGTAAGTGAGGAGCAATTAGCAGCTAATGTGTTTCCTGTGAACTGATAAGAGTGATTAGATTGACATGGATGAAAGGAATAAAAAATATTTGGCTGCCACATGGGAAAGCTACAGACCACTGGAATAGGTGTACTCTATTTGTGTAGTTACATTAATTAATGTTGAAAAGAGTTAGGTGTTTGCACTGAAGAGAGAATTGATCCCAAAGCATTCTAGTAATAGAGTTACTTATTTGACGGTATCCTAACCTACAGTCGTGCTGCTTAATTATGGGGCATGGTGGGGGAAATTAGCATCTCCAAACTTTAAATATACCTTATGATTAACACATTTGATATGCACAATATATCCTTCCAGGAGATAGAGTTGAAGGGCTAGGGTTGCCAATTTTGGTTGGATGTATTCCTGGAAATTTCATCACATGACATAATCTTTAATTAAAGATTAATCTTTAATTTAATTCCTGGAGACTCCAGGCCAATCCTGGAGGATTGGCAACCCTATGAAGGGCCCTAGCTACAAAACAACCTAATGGAGGAGATAAAATGGAGCCTGTCCTTCTTCAGAGCATGCTGCAAAGTCTGCCTGTTTCCCATAACCTGTCCACAATGAACAAAGAATTAGTGACACTCAATTTAAAAGGGAAAAAAAAAGAGGAGAGAATTTTCAAGAACTGAACCTGGGCAAGGTTCTTGAAGAGCACAGTCAGCTGTGATATTGTCCAAGTACAATGCTATGTAAATGTAAATTACTATAGTGATGGGTGCCCTAGAAATACCTAAGATAGATGCACTGAGATGTCCATCTACATCCTACCTTCAGCAGTTGGTAACCAACTCCCAAAGAAAAGGATAGTGCAAGTGAGTGTGCATCCAGAAATCATTCATAACTTTAGAAGACCCTTTTAAATACAGCTCAGTAACTCTTATTATGGGGAAATTTTCTGTACTTTACCTTGCTCCTGAAGAGTAAAGTTAGAGAGAGTTCTACCAGCCTTTCAAGATATTAAAGCACATTAGCACCAGCAAAAACACTCTTCTTTGTTTAAGAACAGGGGGATCAAGGTTAATAGATTCAAGATCTTACAGTCAGAAGGGACCCTTATGATTACCTAGTCTGACCCCTGGCATTAAAAAAAATCCTGTAGAATTTCACCAAGTAGTTCTTGCATCAAGCACATGATTTCTGATTTGAGTCAGAGCATATGTTTTAGAAAGACATCAATCATGATTTAAAGATTTCAAGTGAGGGAGAATCCAGCACATCCCTAGGTTAGTAATTCCAACAGTTAATTACCCTTACTGTGAAACATTGTGCCTTATTTTTAGTTTGAATTTGTCTAGCTTCAGTTTCTAGCCATTGGATCTTGCTATGTCTTTGTCTGCTAGTTAAAGATCCCTCTGCTATAAGAAATTTTCTCCTTATGTGGGTACTTAGAGACCATGATCAAGTTACCTCTTCTCTTTGTTAAACTAAATCGATTGAGCTTCTTAATCTCTCATTGTAAAGCAGGGTTTCCAGACCTCAAAGGAGGTGGCAGTAGTCAAAGTGGAATATAATGAGAGCCTGCATGAAAGAATTGGCTGTAGGAATGGAAAGAAAAGGGGAAGATCTTGGCGATGTTGATGCACAAACCCTGGATGTGTAATATGTGAACCCTTAGCATGAGACTGTTCTCCATGGTCTTGCCTTCACTGCACAGTTCACTTGAGTGACAGGATCTGAGTGTGACCACTCAAATTCGCCTAGCTTGAGTCAGAGAGCCAACGCTGCAAAGCCAAACTTGAATTACTGCATCCATAAAGGTGCTGCATTCATTTGTGTGAGGTGGCAGGAATTCTGGGGGCATAGCCCATGGTTCTTAGCTCCACTAATCTGAGCCGCATTCTCTGAATTCTTTCATTGTATTGTCAGAGAACTTATCTGTCCTTTCTGGACATCTGTGCAGAAGTGGTCTTGGCTAGCAACTCATTAAAGTAAATCACTTGCAGCTTGGCATGCTTCAGACTTCTGTCTGTGGCCACTGTTCCAACGGGTGGGAAGGCCTGAGTCCAACTTGGAGCAATGGTCTGTACCAAATGTTGGCATTAATGCAAATTTCATTTTGGGAAGAGGACGCAGGTATAGGGCATGAAAGCTGGTGGAGGGTGTTTCTGCAGCAGCTTGTCTCTATGAGAGAATGGGGGTCACCAGGAGAAAGCAGAAATACAGCTCACTAAGGAGATCATGTTAAATGGATGTAGAAATAGAGGACTGGGGACAGCTGATGCAGATTTTAATAGCTGATGACTCTCCCTATGCTGACTGGCAGTTCTGAAACAGGACTGTGTGCTTGGGACATTGCTAATCACCTAGTCCATCTCCTCATAGAACTGGCCTGTTTTCAGTGACTTACAGAGCACTGCAGTCCCTGGTCTTCCCGTATGTGATCTTTATGGACTTGATATTTTTTTTCCTTCTGCCTGAGGTCCTGTCCAGTGGATCCCTTGCTCTGCCAGCTTCCTAGAGAGCACATAATCAAACTGTGAATTTCAAGTACTGGTTCTGAAATCATTGCCTTTGCGGGTCTCCCACCAGAGATCCACAAAAACCGCCATGTCACCATCTGGCCAGCTGGCAGCATGCTGGAAGACAACCTCCTAGATACGATTTCCTGTACAAGCAATGGTACTGGTGCAGTGAGCTGCTTGTGAACGTGGGGTCAAACGCCAAACCAGGCTATTTACGTTGGTAGGTGACTTCTGGTGCACAAGTAGGGAGTGAATATCTGGCAAGAAAATGCAGCTCAGATAGGGTCGCCAAGTTTCCAGGGTTGGTCTGGAGTCTCCAGGAATTAAAGATTACTCTTTAATTAAAGATTATGTCATGTGATTAAATATCCAGGAATATGTCCAACCAAAACTGGCAACCCTAAGCTCAGGTGGAATTGTGAGAAGACTTTGGAGAATTAACAGCACTTGAGTGCCTTAGGCCCGTGGTCACACTGCAGAGTCGTTATGTTCATAGCTCAAGTGTTAGCAATACTAGAGCCTATACTCCCTCTTGGGCCAGCTGACGTTCAATGAAAAGCACTACCATGCTTGAACAAGAGGTTTTTGTGTATGGACAGGACTTGGGTCAGAGGCACCAGTCAAGTGTCAACTCGAGTCAACTGTGCAGCAAAGACAAGGCCTAAGAGTGTTTGTTTGGCACCAACAAATCAGTTGAGGCCAGTGATAGTTCTGGTTACAGAATGGCAATAGATTCAGTAGCCTTTTCTTTACAAGGGGATTTAAGAGACCTGAATTACTTCAGACTGCATATTCAGTCTTGACTTGGACTTCAGGAGTAATGACCATCTGAAGAAAGTTAGTGGCAGGTGATTTTTCAGTAGCGTTGATGTAAGTCTCTATAGGGGAAAAGAAATCCCCAGTTTCCAGTAAAGAAACTTTCTTTACTTAAATTAGATGCAACTGTTGAATCTGTAAAGGTTTTCTGAGATATCTTGAATAAACTTAAATATGCAAATAAAGGACAATCTGAAATAAACAAACAAATAACTCAATAAAGACACAAACCTCAGTTTCCTCGTACAGGTAAATCTCCTTTTGGCAGGATTAGTAATCTTTCCAGTTACCATTCCATATGTTTCACTGACTCCCAGATTCTGGAGGCTACCATGAAACATCTGCCTTCTGGTTTCTTTGAAGGTCAGCCAGGAGAATTTTCCCAGAGTGATTTCTGGGGTTTGTGATGAGTAGTCCTATCATTAAGAGTTTAGATGAGCTCACTCTTGATGCCAAATCTCTGAAAGATGAGGGTGGCTGCTTTCCTTTCCTTCTTGATCTTGGAGATACTTAAGCATGGAGAATTTTCCTTTTTCCAGATAAACACTGAGATGAAATGAAATGCAAAGAACCAAAACACAACCACTATAAGTGTTCCTTGTAAGCTACTGCTGTTGGGATGCCAATACCTCATCAGAGAATGGCTGGTAAAAATAACTTCATTTATTAGTTTAAATGACATCACCAGGTAGCTGGAAATTCACTGGCAGCTAATTGCAAAGCTTTGGAAAAGAAAACTACAGAAATTGAAAAACTTCCATATCCATGGTAAAGCATAGCAAATAAAAAGAAACAGCATAAACACACAGAAATCTATAGTTTACTCTTTTAAACTAAACTTAAAAATGTTTGCCTTAGAAAATTCCAACCAAAACTCGATTTTCCCTTTGTTGCAGAAGAAAAAGCCAATTGAAATAACTACATAATCCATCAACTTTTGATGAATATTTGGAGTCAGAGGTTCTGCCTAACAAAATTTGATTTGCATGTCTGCAGTGGAACACTACAAAGATCTCATTTGTTGCCTATAAAATGAATGGTTCAAACAAGGAAGGAACCAGTAACGCTCAGGAACTATTGATAGGAGGTAGTGGTGGTGTTTTTCGATTGTTTTTTGTTTTGTTTGTTTGTTTGTTTTTAATTACACAGGAAAATTAGAGTGAACCAAAACTGTTATTTAAATATGAGGTTGAAAATGCATGTTATGTTTCCCTGGGGGAAAGTCTGCTTGATAGCAGAACCCTAGGATGATTATTCCTGTTTTATTTATTTCTTCTGTATTTACGTGTATTCTTATGAACTTTGCTGTGGAATGGTTTAAAACAGATTGTGTTAACATACAGCCTTTGGGCCAGATCTGTCCTGCATGAGGCTCATATGGCATATTTGGAACCTGCAGAATGTAATCTCTTTTTTTTTAAATAAAGAAAGTTTCTATCCCTAAGTGTTGAGAAGATAACCTTTCAAATGTGAATCGAATATAAATCAACGAGCTGCCATCCTGAGTCTACAGACAGTGTGAAACAGTGATTGAGGTGTGAGCTTGATTTGACTCTTGAAGCTATAAAAATACCAGCAACCTGCAGTGATGTAAATAATGTAATTCAGATACCCTTACTAAACTAAGCACCTGAATAGTACTCTCAGGGTATGTCTACACTGGCAGAGTTACATCGCTGGCAGTTACATCACTGCTCAGAGAGCGCTGAAGGGAAACCACTGTTGTGTGTTCACACTGTCGGCTGCCTGCGCAATAGTGTGTTCACACTTGCGGCACTTGCGGCGGTATTCGGAGCGGTGCTGTGGGCAGCTATCCCACAGAGCATCTCTTCCTCTTCTACCACTAAGAGTTGTGGGAAGGCGGAGGGAGTTGTCGGACATCCTGTGTCCTGTCCCAATGCCCCGTGATGCATTGCTTCGCATCCCAGCAACCCCTGTGCTTCCATCCGCATTTGGCGCCATCTTTCAATGTTTTGCGTACTGCGCGCCTGCCTCTTTGATCTGCAGGAATGGATCCCGCACTGTTGACCAATATGCTGCTCGCTCTCACTAACACGTCACATGTGGCAGTGGAGTTATTCCTTAAACTACAAAGGCAAGGGAGGAGTTTGACATTGATCTCGCCACGCGTAGTAGCTACGACACGAGATTGCTTGTGGCATTCATGGAGGTGCTGACCACAGTGGAACTCCGCTTTTCTGCTCGGAAAAAAAGCACTGAGTGGTGGGATCATATCGTCATGCATGTCTGGGATGATGAGCAGTGGCTGCAGAACTTTTGGATAAGGAAAGCCACATTCAAGGGACTGTGTGATGAGCTCGCCCCAGACCCACGGCGCAAGGAACAAGAATGAGAGTTGTCCTGTCGTTGGAGAAGCACGTGGCAATAGCACTGTGGAAGCTGGCTACTCCAGACTGCTACCGATCAGTCGCTAACCAGTTTAGAGTGGGAAAGTCGACCGTTGGACTCGTGTTGATGGAAGTGTGCAGGGCCATTAATCACATCCTGCTCCAAAAAACTGTGACTCTAGGCAATGTGAGTGACATTGTGGCTGGCTTTGCACAAATGGGCTTCCCTAACTGCGGAGGGGCGATAGATGGGACGCATATTCCAATTCTGGCACCAGACCACCTAGCCACGAGTACATTAATCAGAAGGCGTATTTTTCTATGGTTCTCCAGGTGCTTGTGAATCACCATGGGAGTTTCATGGACATTAACGCAGGCTGGTCCAGAAAGGTGCATGACACATGCATCTTTCGGAACACTGGCCTGTTCAAGAAGCTGCAAGCAGGGACTTCTTCCCAGACCAGAAGATCATCATAGGGGAAGTTGAAATGCCCATTGTGATCCTGGGAGACCCTACCCCTTAATGCCATGGCTTATGAAGCCATACACGGGGAACCTTGACAGCAGCAAGGAGCGCTTCAACAACAGGCTGAGCCAAGTGCAGAATGACTTTTGAATGTGTTTTTGGCCGTTTAAAGGCCTACTGGTGCTGTCTTTATGTGAGGCTGGACCTGGCCGATGACAATATTCCTATGCTTATAGTCGCATGCTGTACACTCCATAATATTTGTGAAGGGAAGGATTAAAGCTTCACTCAGGGCTGGACCACTGAGGCTCAGTGCCTGGAGGCTGAATTTGAACAGCCAGAGACCAGGGCTATTAGAGGGGCGCAGCACAGGGCCATAAGGATCAGGGATGCTTTGAGGCAGCAATTTGAAGCTGAAAGCCACTAATATTTGTTGCTATGCTCAGGAGTGCAGTTCTTGTAATGCTAGGAGGTGATTGTGATTGGTGCAGATGATGCACTATGAAGGTTTAAGAAAATTGCCTGTTGCTTTGCAGGTCTCTGTTTGCTTTCAATTAATGGAATAAAGATTGCTTTCAAACCAAAACAATTCTTTTATTAAAAAACAACAACCGGAGGAAAGAGACAAACAAAAAAACACATCAGCACTGTGGGGGAGGGAGGGTCCCAGGCAGAGGTGGAGTCCTGGGACGGTTAAAGATTTGTGTATGTCCAGGTATCATATGCAACCTTGTCGTATGGAGTACAGTGTAGTGGGTACTGTACTTCAGCCGGGCTAAACTGCAGAGGGATGGGTATTGAGTGCAGTGGGTACTGGGAGTCGGCAGGGCTGGACTGTGATTGAGCAGGAGTGGAATGCAGAGGGTACAGACTGGATCCAGGAGGTTGATAAGAATGTGTTGGCTTCTGGGGGCTGCATGGGAAAGAGTTTTGCGGCTGCAGGAGAAGGCGGGTGCGGAGCTGCTTGGTTTGCAGTGCTAGTAGCACCTGCAGCATGTCCGCTTGGCACTCCATAACGTTTAAGAGCCGCTCCGTGGCTTCATTCTGGCACACCATGTTCTCCTTTCGGTCCCTCTTCTCACTGTCCTGCCACTCCTTCAATTCTTGTTTTTTTGGCCGCGGAGTGCATCATGACATCACACAGAAAGTCCTCTTTAGTTCTTCATGGCCACTTTCTAATTCTGCATAACCATTCAGCCGGCGATAACAAAGAGGGAGGCTGGGATCTCAAGGTCATATCTGTGAAGCCAAAATGCAACATTTTACAGAAGCAGTATTGTTTGCAACACACAGGCCACTGATTCAGTGATTTAAAACACAGCCGCTATTCACACACCTGTCACTAACTGGCTGACCCCAGGTAAGCACACATGAGCCACAAGATCCCCAAAATGGTGAGTAACCGCAGGGGCAGGGGAAATCACTGTTCTAGGACCGTACTGTACACTGGGCACCTGGCTCTTGGAGAGAGCTAGCACTATGGGGGGGGCCTTATAATCATTACTGTCCCCGCATTTTCCACAGGCTGTGTTCATTATGGAAGATATCTCACTGCTGAGGGTGAGCAGGAAATCGAGGGAGGGTCTTCCCCATACTGCAGCTTCTGTCCTGGCCCTTATGTGGCTCCCCTGTGTGCAGCAATGGTCCCTGCCCCCGTGACGGCAGAGTGGCGCAGGAAAGTTACCCTTAATGGGACAAAGCAGCTCTGCCAAAGAACATGCGGCAGTGGATTGCCCAGTATCTCCTTGAGAGTTTCGTGGAGATCTCTGAGGCAGATTCCCATGAAGTGACGGAATCAATCAACACCCTGTTCCACCACTCAGACTAGGCATGTGGTGGTACACGCATCATACAGACACAAGCCTGCTTTCTGCAACCCTCCTGCCCCCAACAACTCACTTCAGCGATTCCCAAAATCAAAGCCACTTACCAGGGGCCTCCTCTCCTGTTTGTGCTTCACCAAACTCCGACGGCTGTGACTGGCTACCCCTGCGGGGTAGAGAAGAGCTCCTGGTTGCATGCATCTCTGACCTCTAAGTCGTCCTCTGCCTCTTGGTCCCCCTCCCACTCCACATCCTTGTCCAAGATTTCCTCCTCCTGACTCAGACCACTCTTGACTGGCCCGTGAGCCACCGAAGTATCCACAGTGGCCTTTGCAGTGGAGGTGGGGTTGCCACCGAATATCGCGTCCAGCTCTTAGTAGAACTGGCAGCTCGTCGGCGCAGCACCGGAGAGGTGGTTTGCCTCCCACGCCTTGTGGTAGGTGTTCCGCAGCTCCTTCACTTTGACTCTGCACTGCAATGTGCCCTGGTCATGGCCCCTTTCTGTCATGTATCATGAAATCTGTCCATAGGTATCATAATTCTTACGGCTGGAGCGCAGCTGGGACTGCACTGCCTCCTCTCCCCAAATGCTGATGAGGTCCAGCAGCTCGGCATTGCTCCAAGCGGGAGATCACCTGGTGCATGGTGCAGGCATGGTCACCTGGAAAGATGCGCTGAGACCACTGCACGCATCACCGAGCAAACAGGAAGGGGACTTTTAAAATTCCCAAAGAATTTAAGGGGTGGGGCTCACGGTTGGTTACCTGAGGACAGAGCAGAAGAGTTCTAACTGATGACCAGAGAGACGAGAACAGGCATTGTGGGATACCTCCCAGAGGCCAATCGCAGCACTGTAATCGACCAGGGTGTCTACATTGGCATCACGGCACTGTAGCCCCAGCGCAGAAAGCTGTATGCCTCTCGTTGGGGTGGTTTTTTTTACAGCGCTGCAACTACGCAGTTTCTGTGCACTAAGTGGCTTGGCACTGTGTACACCTCGGGACTTACACCACAGAAAGCTGCTTTACTGCGCAGAAACTTGCCAGTGGAGACAAGACCTAAGTACATGTAAAGAAATATAACACAATGAGGGTGGTAATTTTTTCCTCTTCTGTCTCTTGTTGGCTTTTCTTTTCTTTCCCATTCCAGCCATTACAATATCTTATTTTTTCTTGCATTAACATCTATTTTTTGTACTTATTTAAAATTTACTTTTGGGGCTGCCTGCAGATACACATAAATATATTTTGTGTTCAGAGCTGCAGTAAATCGCAAACTATCACGGCGTTCATCTTTTTCATTCCATACAGGGGTCTTTTTGACAGCAAATGCCACAATGATGAGATATACCTCCCTGTACTGTGAAAACAGCATTCTTAAAATATTTCAGCTGCATCTCTCACTGGTAAAACATAACCTTTAGTGTCAAAGACTGCCATCTGACTTTGTGCAATTTAATAGATCTGAATTCTAGAAGTGCAGAGGGAAAGGTGCTGATTCAGAAAATTTTAACTTTAAGTGATTGATTCTGCATTCCTTCTACACTCAAAACTCCTCTTCAATTTTAGAGAACACTGTTACTATTGAGTTCATTAAGAGCCTTGAGTGTGCAAAGAATGTAGCATTATGAGCCGTAGGCCTCAATCCTGCAAATACATACTTGTACATGGGGCCAAACTTCATGCATGTGAGCAGTCCTATTGAACTTACTCACGTGTTTAAAATTAAGCACATGTATAAGTGAATGCAGGATCAGGGTCTTAGAAGAAAATTTTGGAATAGTTTACACTGGAATCTGCTGTGACTCTCTCAAATGCACTTTGTATAGCATTAAAGGTTGGAAAATGCCTTATTTTTAAAGATTTTATTTTACTCCATAAAGGTTGAGCTCTGCTTAACATTCTGCCAGATTTATTCATTTAACATTAATGGTTATATTGCCTCAACACTGTTAAAATCCTGTTGATTAAAGGTGATGATGATTTTTCTCTAACAAGTGAGGCTATGTCTATACTACAGACCTTACAGCAGCACAGTTGTACTGGTGCAGCTACACCGCTGTAAGGTCTCCCATGTAGCCGCTCTACGCCAGGAGGAGAGAGCTCTCCTGTCAGCATAATTAAACCACCCCCAGCGAGCAGCAGTAGCTATGTCTGCAGGAAAGCGTCTCCCACTGACATAGTGCTATCCACACCAGTGCTTTTGTTGGGTGAAACTTTTGTCAGTCAGTGGTATGGTTTTTTTCACATCCCTGACCGACAGAAGTTTATCCGACAAAAGTGCTACGGTAGACAAAGCCTGAGTTAATAGATTTCATTGAAAAGTAAACTAATTGAAAGATTTAGACCTGTAATTAGTCTTTTTGACAAAACTGCAAAACAGGTTGGTCTTGGGCCATGTCTGTAGTTGTTACTGTGAGGTACCTAGCATATTTGTAGGCGCTTAATAATAATTAATATAGTGTTATTACTCGCCTGGGGTGAAACTGCTGCTTCTGAAATCTAGGATATTCTTTCAGCAATAATTTAATTACTTAATACTACTATCATTATTATTTATACAATGTCACAGATATGCATAATGCTTTACATGCAAATAAAAGATACAGTCCCATCTTACACTGTAGGTGTCCAGTCCTGCAAAGTGCTGAGTGCCTCCTGGGAGGACAGAAAGTACTGAGGTCCTGTACCCTACAGGCTTCATTCTTCTCTCAGTTTACACCAATTACACACCATTCTAACTCCAGTGAATTCAGTGGTGTTACTTCTGAGTTACACCAGCATAAGTGATAAAAGAATCGGACTATATACATTTGGGCCTAGGGTTAGATAAAACACGAAATAGCACAAGGATGAGGATTAATGGACGTCAATCCACAAAAAACTATACAAACACTAAACCCAGCTAGGGGCAACTCTGTGTAGCCAGCGTATTCAGGATAGGAGATTAAAGAGAGAGATCGACAGGTTAGAGCTAAATATTAAACCCATTGAAGTCAATGGGCTTTTGCCCTATTTTAATAGGATCAGGATTTGTCTTTTAGTATTTTTTTGTAACTTTCCCATAGCAAACATATATTAAAATCATTTTTTTCAAAAAGAGGGAAAAATCATATAAGCATTAGAATGTTGATATTACATTCCAGAGAATTAGCCACAGACTGTAACAGTGATTGGCTCAATACAGCTGTCATTCAGAAATACAGTGAGCAGCCATGTTTTATGATAATTAATATACTTCACAAAGGGTATTATGTGTGAAAAGGCTGCAGCTTTTTGAAAAGATCTTCACAGGCAGCCAGCCAAGTGGAACAATTTGTCATGAAGAGGCGCAGGTCTCAGACCAGTCAACCTTTACTTAAGAGTTCTTGTTAAAACATAAACTGCTTATCCAATATCTGTTGAATATTCAAGCATGAGGGCACCTTGTGGTCATCTGGAAATATTGCTGAATTAAACACTGTTAGATGAGTGTGTTGGTATAGTCATCCTTTCTCTCATCAGGGGCCTCCCTGCCCCACACAAATGAGCTGCTCAGAAATTGTCTCTTCTGTATCCGTATTTCATTTCCCTCAGTTTTCATTGTGCAATTCCATAGTGTCCTAAAACAATTTCTTCCATGTTTTGAAAAATTGTTTTTATGATGTATTTGTATTGCAATAAAGGCCTAGGAGCCCCAGTTAGAGGCCCCATTATGCTAGGCACTCCACAAACACAAAACAAATAGGGTCCCTCCCTGCCCCACAGACCTTACTATTTAAGAATAAGACAAGGGACAACAGGTGGAGACAGGCAGGCAGAGCACAATGAAACAGTAAGACAATACTGGCCAGCATTGAGAGGCAGTGGTATCAGTACCCTAACTACTTAACCATTGGCCAGTTTTTATAGGCCACACAGCAAGGGAGAGTTTTAAGGAGGGATTTGAAGAAGGAAGATGAGATGGTTGGGTGGATATTTATGGGAGCTTCTCTCATGTGGCAGGCAGCCTGGGAGAAAGGTGCTTGTTTCAAAATGCAACAATTGGGTGAGGAAAATGGCATCAATGAGCAGTAGGTGAAAGTTGACATGATAATCCATGACAAACAATAGGGAATGTTAGGTCGGGACACTGGACAAACAAGCAAAGGCTGCGGAGCCGGAAGGGCTAGTGCCCCCCCCTACCCCGACTCCACCCCTTCCTTCCCCCATTGGCTCCCTCCCCAAATCCCCGCCTCTTCCCCAAGCACACCATTCCTCCTCCCTCCACAAGCGCTGGAGGGAGGCCCGGAGATGCAGGGGGAGCGCGGGGCCAGGGTGAGTGAGAGTTCGGCCTGCCCCCGAGAGCAGGCAGGACTCAGTCGGGCGGTACCTGGAGGGAGAGTAGGGGGGCGGCGCGCAGGGCCAGGCGGCGGCTGTTCTCCCCACCTGGGCAGCAGGACTCGGGAGCAGCCGCTGCTGCAGCTCCCACTGCCACGGCCAGAGGAAGCGGCCATGGCGCTCGGCGGCTGTGGCTCTGGCGCCCGGGCCCGAACCCCCCGAGCCCGGGCCTGCTGCGGGGACCCAGCAGCGCGCACGCTGCGCCCAGCCCCTGGCCAGTCGCATCTGGGCTGGCTGCCCAGCTGGTGCAATCCCACGGCAGCCCCGGGGCGGAGGCATCGGCAGCCCAGCCCCGTTCGTTCCCCTGCGGGACCCGAGCGGGATGGCAGGGCTGGGGCCTGCTGCCCCCACTCCGGGGCCGCCCAGGGGATTGCACCAGCTGGGCAGCAGCCCAGGCACAACTGGCCAGAGGCTGGGCACAGCCAGGCTGGCTCTAGGTTTTTTGCTGCCCCAAACAAAAAATGTTTTGGCTGCCCCCCACCCCAGCTCTGGGCTCCCCCCCGCACCCGCTGCCACCTCAGTGCTGGGCCTCCCCCTTTTCCCCCCCACCAGTGCCCTCCCCCCCCCCCTGCACCCCCTGCCGCCCCAGCCCTGGTCTCTCCCCCCAAACCTGCACCATCCTGCTGTCCCAGCTTTGGGTCACTGGTAACTTGCTCCCAGGGCAGGTCATTCAGCAGGAATTTTGGATGTGAACATAGACAGGATTGGTTCCCATATGGTTACAGAACTGCAGTAAAGTGGAACAATTTTCAGTTTGTGTGATTGGAGGATATCTGGATGCATATTATAAGACTGTCCTACATAAATGAGGAAAAGTTGAGGTGCCTTTATTATTCTTTTGTTCCACTCTGAGTTTCTGTGGGGAATTTGCCAATGCAATGTCACTGTCTTCCTTTTAAACAAATAAAACAAAAAAAAAAGGCAATGGTTGTTGAAAATAGCAATTCCAGTCCTAAAAACCACTGGGAAGCATTTCTTGGTCAATTTTTATCCTACTTTTTCTACAGCAAGTTACAGTGTATCAGTATATTTGATTTGGGAGAAATGAAGTAACAGCTGCCCAAAATGAGCTTGAGCACTCCTGAATTTTGAGGATGTTCCAATCTGGAAGGCAGGTGCTAGATTCCCTTTCTGAATATTAGCTAAATCAGGAAAGGAAGAGTCAATTTCTGCTTCCATGGCTCAGAAGTGGAAATCCTCCTAAGTGCCTGGTATTGTCTCTAAAGCTGCCCAGGTCCTCCAGCAGAGCCTTCCCTCCCTTACTTTTCATTTTAAATTCTAGTAGGATCCTCGTACCTCCCTTGCTAGGCTTCAGATAGAGAGGTGCACTGTCCATTTAGTCCACCCAATTCTTTCTTTGGGAGCTGCAAGGTGAGGTCACACCAGTATCCCTAATCCAGTCTGGGGAAGTCTTCTGAAGGGGATATCTGGGCCAAAGCCTTCTACTCCTTGGGCACACTTGTTCCCCGTTCACAGTGCCACCCCCTTCTAGCAGCCAGCTCTCGACTCACAGCAAGCTGCAACATGGCTCACCTACCTCACTCCATCCCCGTCCCTTTCCTGTTGATAGCTGCCAAGGGATTGCTGGGAAATGTAGTTCTTTCCCTGCTCTGAGGCTGGCTCTATAGGCAGGGAGCTAGCCAAGGAACTACAGCTCCCAGGGTCTGTGGGTTCTCTGCTTCTGCAGTGTTGTGAGAGGTGAGGGAGTGAGTGTTATGGGGCTCTGCAGCTGGCCCCCAAGCAAAAAAAAAAAGCATGGCCCGAATGCTGCCCCTTGCAAATGTGCTGCCCCAAGCATCTGCTTGCTTTGCTGGTGCCTAGAGCCAGCCCTGGGCGCAGAGTGCTCACTACTCCGTCCCCGCAGCAGGCCGGGGCTCGGGGGGTTCGGGACCGGGTGCCAGAGCCGCAGCCGCCGAGCGCCACGTGCTTGGCTGCTTCCTCCCCCTGTGGCAGTGGGAGCTGCAGCAGTGGCTGCTCCTGAGTCCCGCTGCCCAGGTGGGGAGAACAGCCGCTGCCTGGCCCCGCGGGCCGCCCGCCTACTCTCCCTCCAGGTACTGCCCGACTGAGTCCTGCCTGCTCTCGGGGCCAGGCCAGACTCTCACTCACCCCAGCCCCGCGCTCCCCCTGCGTCTCCAGGGCCTCCCTCCAGCGCTTGTGGAGGAAGGGGGGGAGTTGGTTTTTTGCTCTGCCGACTCCCCCCTCCACCCCCTCCGCCCCGCGTCCCGATATTTGACCTGGGTGATCTGGTCACCCTAATCTGAGATGAGGTCTTTAGCCGTGTAGTATTAGATGATTTCTTCCTAGAGTAACTTCACCAACAATACAATGTTTTGTGTTGGGAAATTATCCAAAAACCCCTGTTCCCAACAACATAGCTGAGCACTACCAGTGCTTCATAAATCCCAGAATGTATTGGTACAACCATGGTTGTAAGTAAAGCTGTGTGAATAATGATTTTTTTTTTGGTTCATGGGTAATTCCAAAAAAATGTGTGTGTGGGAATCATTTTGGGTCAAACTGAATTTTTTTTTTTTTTAATTTTCAGTAAATCAAAAAGAAAGGGAAAAAAAGGGGGGGGAGATTTTGTTCATTCTGAAAAGAAGCATGTTATTTCAATTTTGAGTGTTTTAAAAATAAGTTGGAAGGAAATTTCTAAAGGAACCAAAAAATCAAAACATTTAATTTTGCAAATGTAATTAAATGTTCTGACTCTTGAGATTTTTTTTTTATTTATTTTTTGACATGAACAATTTAGCAAACTACTTTGTGAAGTGTCTGGTTGCTGAATCTGAATTTTTTTGCAGAAAAAAGTTTTGGACAAAAAAAATTAGCCCAGCTCAGGTTGTAAGATGTGTTTTGTTGCTGTGTGAACTTGCTAAACTCTTGCAAGAATAAGTTGGACCACCATGTCATGCAACTCATGTCCTTGCAACAGATTCCTCACTTAATGGAGACACACTGTAAGGATTTATTTTGCAAAATTTCCCATCATTGCTCCCACTAGTAGGAAAATGTAAGAAAAAAGTCCTTTTTTGTGGGCAAGACAATGGTGACAGTACATTGTTTCAATGACATATCAATGCTGACCTTCATCTTTTACACAAAATGCATTGTATCTGCCACTTGGAGAGGGATCATTTTCAATCTTAACATCGATAGCTTTCACACTCTGCTGGTTGCTGCCTGTCTTACTGCACACCATTGTCCTAAAATAGAGAAGAAGGAGAACAAAATCAGAAGTTCTGCAGGAACTGTACTGCACATATAGGTGAAATTGGTTGGCCTTATATCACTTCAGAGACTCATAGACTTCGAGGTCAGAAGGGACCATTATGATCTTCTAGTCTGACCTCCTGCACAATGCAGGCCACAGAATCTCACCCACCCACTCCTGTAACAAACCCCTGACCTATGTCTGAGCTATTGAAGTCCTCAACTTGTGGTTTAAAGACTTCAAGGTACAGAGAATCCTCCAGCAAGTGACCCGTGCCCCGTGCCCCACGCTGCAGAGGAAGGCGAAAACCACCCAGGGCCTCTGCCAATCTGCCTTGGAGGAAAATTCCTTCCCGACCCTAAATATGGCGATCAGCTAAGGCCTGAACATGTGGGCAAAACTCACCAGCCAGACACCCAGGAAAGAATTCTCTGTAGTAACTCAGATCCCAGCCTATCTAGTGTCCCATCATAGGCCATTGGGCATATTTACTGCTAATAGTCAAAGATCAATTAATTGCCAGAATTAGGCTATTCCATCATACAGTTAGGGAACAGCATTGCATCAGTCTTATATTGTCAGGACTGAACTTCTGAGGAGCTTGCACTGGGGTAGTAATGTGGAAAAGGCCATTCTGGTAAAGAATATATAAGAGAGACAAGTAATTTTTTTAAATGCCTGGTCATATATTAATTAATATATTAATTCAAGGGCACAGGAAGCACTAAAAGTTTAGGACTGGCATTTGAAAGAGTGATAGCAAGTTTCAGTTTGTGCACAGTATGTCTAAACATTGGGACAAATCCCAAGTCCTGCCTAAAGGCCATATGATGCTTCACTTACAACAGTGTAAATCCACAGCAACAATGTTGGCTTCCACAGTGTACTCCAGATTGAAAACAGTTTAAATCAGAGCAGAATTTGGCCTTCTGTCATTTTTAGTTCTTTACTCAAGTAAACTCCTATTAAAGTGGGAGTTTAATAGGATTTAATAGGAGTTTTGCCTGAGTACAAATTAGGTAAAGATCCCAGGATTTCCTATTATCACCAATAATTCAAAAAAAAAATATTAAAATAATACCCTTAGTATTTTATCATATTTGTTCAGTTAATCTGTTTGACACTGATTTGCAATATCGTAGGCAAATCACTTCACTTTTCTGTCTCAGGGTATATGTACACTGTGCAGTTTTCAGCTCAAGTGGACGTATGCACTACCTTTGATCAAGCTAACATGCTACAGATAGCAGTGTAGCCACAGCGGCACATGCAGCAGCATAGGCTAGCCACCCGAGTATGATCTCCTCCAAGATCCTGTGCGTATACTCACAAGGTTGCCCCGTGCCACCAGCTGTGCTGCCTTGTCTAAGCTGCTGTTTTTAGTGCACTACCTGGATTAAAACTGTGTTTTTGTCTACCCAAGATGGAGATTACACCTCCAGCTGCAGCATATATATACCTCAGTTACTGCACCTATAGAATGGGAATAATATTTACTCACCTACCTATATCTCAGAGGTGTTGTGAGGAGTAATTAATCTCTAATGTCTAAAGACATCAGCTCCATAACAAAAATGTGATCTCTGCCCCGAAAAGCTAATGGTCAAAATCTATCTTAAGTAGATCTGACCTTCCTCACTGTAGTATCTGACCACCTCACAACTCCCCTGAGAGGTAGGGCAGTGCCATTATCCCCATTTTATAGAAGAGGAACTGAAGTACAGAGAGGCTAAGTGACTTGCCCAAGGTCACACAATAAGTCTGTGGTAGAGTAGAGAATTAAACCCACATCTCCTGAGTCCTAGAGCAATGCTTTAACTATTGGACTATCCTACAGTAGGGGGATAAAGCAAACAAATAGAGGAATAAAAGGTAACAATGAGAAAATTATGATCTGTGTGATAAGCAGCAGTCAGAGCACACCAGCTAACCAGTGTTGAGTTTTTTGTAGGTGTTGAAGCAGAGGTGAGTTTTGGGAAGCAATCTGAAGGAAGCAACGTGGTGGTTTTGCAGATTTGTACAGGGTGCTCTTTCTAAGCATAATGGGGGACAGGAGAAGATCATGAAGTTGCTTAATGGAAAATTAGACAATTAGACAATGAAGTCTGGCATCGCTGACAGTGGAGGTGGGAATATACGTCTGATAGAATATGAAAAATGATAAATAGGGTGAAATAGTCCATGGAGGGTCTTAAAAGTAAAGACGAATAGTTGTTATTCTACTGCAGCTGTGAATCTGGTAAACAATATAAACCTTTCTAAGGGTACGTCTTCACTTACCGGAGGGTCCGGCAGCAGGCAATCGATGTTCTGGGATCGATTTATCGCGTCTGGTTAAGACGCGATAAATCGATCCCGGATCGATCCCAGAAGTGCTCGCCGTCGACGCTGGTACTCCAGCTCGCCGAGGGGAGTACGCGGCATCGACGGGGGAGCCTTCCTGCCGCGTCTGGACCACGGTAAGTTCGGACTAAGGTACTTCGAATTCAGCTACGTTATTAACGTAGCTGAATTTGCGTACCTTAGTCCGAAGTGGGGGCTTAGTGGGGACCAGGCCTTAGACTGATACAAGATGTGCTTAGGGGCCATTACTGGGTGAGTGGATAGGCAAAAAAATGGCACAAAGTGCACTACTACTTGTAGTAAGATGAGGCCCTGACACATAAACCCTTGGTATCAGAGTCCGGTATGAGGCCTAAGGCCTGAGCTAAAGTAACAGTCAAGACTTTGCTAATATAAAGCAAAGTTAAGCTGTGAGCCAGAGGCAGGTCCTGCTCACAGAAGCTGGCAAGGAAAGGGTTGAGGTTGCACAAACACATACCTACAATGTATTGGATACTACAGATATAAACATATGGTACCAGAACACTCTGATACTGGCACATTCCACTCAGATAACAACGAACAGGCTGACCCATCCTAATGATAGGGTCAAAAGGGTAATATGATGGATAGAGTTGTTTTGTTCGAACCAACATGTACAAGGTGAAAGGCAGCACCTTACTGCTTAGATGGGTTGTACCCAGGACTGGCTCTAGGCACCAGCGTTCCAAGCATGTGCTTGGGGTGGCCATTTTCAAGGGGCGGTACTCCATTTTGTTTTTGTTTTGTTATTTTGCTTCGGCGGCGGCACTCCGCCCCTGTTTTGCTTGGGGCAGCAAAAAACCTGGAGCCGGCCCTGGTTGTACCTTGCTTCGTAGAGGGGTTGCACCTCAATACATCAGGAGTGATACTTGTTTGTATCTGTGTATAAGAATGCATCCCTGGGGTGGTGTCTTTGTCTGGCTTAGGGAGTACTGGAGAGTCCCGCCACTGACTAAGCCGGTCCATTGTCAGGGGCAGATATTCTTAGTATGTCCTGTAGAGTCTGCGGGGAACTATTACTGTGCTTCGTTTGACAATAAACCTGGCTGGGTGCCTTCGTACCTTATCAGAGTCTGTGGTCTTTGGGGGTTCTCTCGGGGTCTGCTGTGTCAGCTATCTGCGCAGAGCCGGGGCAGCACACAGAGGGAACATACGCACATAGCCGACTGATATCAACATTGAGCAGAGCATCACACTGGTAGCGTCTGATGACACTACTGTGAAAAGTGACTCTTGAAACTGACACCCACATTTTTTGTGTCTGTGATTTCAGATAAAATATGCTCCATTTACAAGCAAAATACGTGTTTTGTTTTTCCCTACCTGCAAGCCCTGAAAACTCAGCTCGAGACCCTGGAGTCAAGATAGTCTCTTTTTTCCTTGTACATCTTCCTCACCTACAGTTAAGGTTCTGTAGAACAAATTATGTTCTCACTGGCACTTATGCAATCCCACCGTCTTCTAGTTAGGCCCTCAGTAACACCTATGCCATCCTATTGCATGTAATGAGTTTTCACACAAGTGACAAATTCAAACTAAGTATACAATTCTGTTGATGTTAAACAAAAAAGGGAATAGAATCCATCTCTCTCCATCTCAGCTATGGTGTCTCTACAGAATTCAGAGGAGCAAACAGTAGTATATTATAGATGAAGCTGTTAGCACTGCCTATACTTATGGCTACCCAAACTTACCACTATAAGATCCTATTTTGAGTTGCTTATAATTTTGATTAACACTGGCTGAAACTTCCCATGCTGGCATCTACCTTAGGCTGAATTTTTTGGGAAAGTTTCAGCAAAAAATGGTTCAGACATTTCCAAGGATTTGATTAGGGAAAAATACACTGTTTTGCCCATGCTAAAAAAAAATTCTTATGAATGTTTCATTGAGAAACTATAGCACCTCCATGCTTTAGAGCAGGGACATGACATTTTGGCAGGGATGCACTTGATGGCAAGGGTGGGGTTTTTTTTATTTTTATTTTTATTTATTTTTTGCTGTTCTTTTGAAAATCTGCTTGAATTTCTGAATTGCCGAGTTGAAAGCCTTTGAAAAATCTGTTCCCATATGCTTAGCAGAGACTTGTTAGACTTTGGCAGCTAAATTCTTCCAAGATTCCATCTTCACTGAGCATGCTCCATCCCAGGGATGCAGGCACTATGCAATTGTACCACTCTACTTGGCACTGGTGAGGCCTCAGCTGGAGTATTGTGTCCAGTTTTAGGCACAACACTTTAAGAAAGATGTGGATACATTAGAGAAAGTCCAGAGGAGAGCAACAAAAATGATAAAAGGTTTTGAAAACCTGACCTATGAGGATAGATTAAAAAGAAAACTGGTTATATTTATTCTTGAGAAAGGAAGACTGAGGGGAGACCTGATAACTCTTCATATCATACATATATGGTATGTGTTCAAAATATTGTTATTCTTAAAAATTGTTTTGAAGGCTTACAAAGTTAAAACAATATTAATGAACTATTAAAATATACTACATCATAAAAATTGATGGTCTCATTACTTCCTTTTTAACTTTCTAGAATAGTTAAAGATGTCATTCACAAGTTGATACCAGAATCTAATTTCTGGCACCATAAACACAATACAAGTTATGTTCACGTAAATATTTCAGTGATACAGAAGTTCAAAAAAATGAAAACTTGGAAAACCTCATCAGAAAGTCCCCCTTAAACCTCCCCCCCCCAAACCACACCCCCTCTGATGCATTTTTTCCTCCTGGAAAAACAACACTGCACTTGATGGGCTCATTTTACATAAAAAGCTTTCATGTGCATGCACGTTCATTCACACATGAATGTGTGAGTAGGAAGTAAATCTTTAGATTTTCCCTCCTACTGCATAAGGATGTGGTCCTGCCAAGACTTATGCACATGTTTAACTTTACTATTGAAATAAATGGAATTACTACTCATGGTAATAAATTCTTGCAGCGTCTGTGCCTAAGTGCGTTCTAGCTGTTTAATCCTTTCAACCGTAACAATTTGTTTGCATCATTTTATATGCAAACAAAGTCTCACTGAAAGTCAATGGGACGTAGACTTACAAGCCTAAATCACTTCAGAAAATGAGATTTAACTGCCTAAATCACTTAGGCTTTGCAATGCTGAGCAGCGAAACATCTAAATCTTTAAAAGTCTGGATCTATGTGTCTAAAGTTTAGTACCCAAAATCCAAGGCACTCTGAATCAGAGAGTGAAAATTTGCCCCACAATAAATTCAGTGGGAATTTTGGTCAGTCATGATCTCTGAAAATCAATCCATGTCCCTTTGGATATGACTACACTGGAGCTGGAAGTGTAATTTCCAGCTCAAGGAGACATATCTGCGCTGGCTCTGATCAAGCTAGAGCACTAAAAACAGAAGTGTAAGTGTGGTGGTGCAAGTGACAGGATGGGCACTGTCTGGAATACAGTCTCATCTAAGACCCTAGATACATATTCAGGCAGCTAGCACCACTTGCACCACTCTGGTTAGCACGGATATGTCTGCTCCAGTTGGAAATTACACCTTACATCTCCAGTGCAGGCATACGCTGTGTGTGCCTAAGTAAGGACTCAATGCCTGATCTTAGGCATCCAGTTCTGAACTTTTGAGCCTGCATTTTCTGACTTTTAGTCTTCTTTTCTAGCTATTACCCACTACTGCAGCCCAAAGCACCACTACTCAGTGTGCTATTTCTGGGGTAGACTAAAAATTTATCTTTGGCTGACGGATCCTTGGAATTTTGCTATCATGTCCAAAATAGGATACTGTGAATCATATATACGATTGTGTGTTTAAAGAACGAAGTGCTTTTTAATTTTTTTCAGATGCCATATAAAGTTCCTGTGTGGTTTGCTATTGCAAGTATATAGCTGATGGAAATCTAATATACGACATTGACTTGTTAATCCTTAGAATAGCATTTATTAGTTACTGTTGATAGAAATAAGACTTAATAAAAGGCTATGAAGTAAGTAATTTTTACCATTATACACAAAGTAAGACTCCAGTGTGTTTGACCTTTTGAATCCCTTACAAAAAGATCCAAACTGTTGGATTTATAGCTAAACCATGTTCCTTCATTACGTTTAAAAAATGAAATGCTCTTCCTGCAGATTAATTCATTCCTGCTTCAAACAAGGTTTTAAATGACACTGCACTTAAGAGTTTAACTTGGTACTGTATGTTATACAATTTAGAATTGTGAATTTGTTTTGATTAAAATTGAAAACATCCAGATACAATTTCTCTGAGAATGAAGAAATCCTCTCTCATGTAAATAGGGAAATAACAAAAGCCTATTTGATTCTTCCAACCACACATTCTCTGTCTGTATGCTTCATGCCTACAGCCCAATCCTGCAAGGTGCTGAGCATTTCCTGTGAGGTGTTGACTGCCCTTTTCTGTAAATTCTTTGGGATGGGTATATGTCTTTCTACATGTCTGTAAAGTGCCAATTGCTATAGAAACTGTTATTGATGAAGCATGTAGCAGAGCTGTTAACAAAAGCTGCACATGTTTTTTATTTACCATTCTCAGTCCTAGACCTATTGCTGCTTAGGAGTCACTATGGTTAAGAGGATACCACACTCTGAATACCAAATCGAATGGAAGAGGGGGGTCACTTTGCATATGTCTACACTGCAATAAAACCCGGCTGGCCCGGGCCAGCTGACTCCAGCTTGCAGGGGGCTATAAAATTGCAGCGTAGACATCTGGGTTCGTACTGGAGCCCAGGTTCTGAGACCTCGTGCGGGGGGGCGGGTCCCAGAGGCCAGCATCCAGCCCAAGCCTGAAAGTCTACCTTGCAATTTTATAGCCTCTCAGCCTGAGCCCCATGAGCCCGAGTCAGCTGACCAAGGCCAGACACAGGTGTTTTATTGCAGCGTAGACATACCCTGTGGGATTTGAATTTGAGTGGATGATTTCAGTTCTGATTTGAGCCCAGATGTATGTGGAATTCTACATCTTTTTAGCACGTCCTTTAGTCTATTGCTTAGTCCAGTCTGGTGTGTGATTTGTACCTACTGTTATTTCACAAATAGGTACAATTTTTTTTCTTTCTGCAGAGGTCTATGCAACACTTAGATATACATAGAAGGAACGAATGAGTCAGAATACTGATCAGTCATAATAATTATGTGTTCTGGTAAACATCTGACCTAGATGTCAGCTATTTCTGAAAACCTCTTATAATTCCATGAATACAGAAAACTGTTCCGCCAATCATGATTAGGAGAAAAAAAACACCCATACAGTTATTATATAGAGGGCACTAATAACACATTGGATGAAATCCAGAATCCATATGTACATTCCACTTTCTTCCATTGCTCAGAACTCTCTCAAACAAATTCTTTTTTGGGTTGCAAAGGAAAGTTGCTTTAATTGTTCCTTAGTTACCTGAATGTGAAAAATATACTTTTCCTATATGTTACAATTAATTCACTTACATAAATAACAAAATAGTTTCGAGAAGAAGGTTCATTCTGTGGTTGTCTTGTACGTCTCAATTAAAGTAAAAAAATCAAGCCAAATTTGAAGACAAAAAATGGTTCGTGGTTTTACAGTTACGAGCATTTAGAGATGCCAGATTCGCACATAGCCATTAGAATTTTTATTTAAGGTTTTTCATGGAGCTTTTAAAATGTTGGTTCTGCAAATCAGCCCTTCAGCTTTAGTGTTGCCCTTAAACTGAGAGCTTAGCTGAGACATGCATATGAGATGAAGGCTTTTTAGTGGCAGTGGTGCCAACTATAATTCTTGACCTATTCAAGGAATGTTGAAGTGAATCAAGTGCAGCTTGTAATATCCCCATGCCAAATAGCTCCGGATTTCTTTTTTTATTTTTCCTTTAAAGAAACAAGATAACTAAATATAAAATACTGCAATGTTAAGCTTGAGAAATCAAGCACACCCAAGTCAAGACGTTGAAAAGTTAAGGCTGCTTCTGCTGTATTAACTCAGCTTAATTGCACAAATGTATTTTCTATTCCTGTTTTACTTGTTAAATGTTAACTTTATTGTGGTCGTGTTTTAGTGTATACCATAAAAGTATCAAATGATCAACCTGATGGAATTAATGTCCCAAGAGGAATGCTAGTAAGTTTTGATGCCATTCAATAGTCATACAATTATGATTAAGACATTTTAGTGTTTGTGGCCTCAAATTAGACACAACTTATTTTTTAAAAATAAGTTTTTTTTTTAAAGATAATATAGGATTTTTTCACAACATTTTCCCTTCATAGTATCATTATAGGGGAGAATCAAAATTGTTTGAGGACCTTAACTTTGTATTTTCATACCTTAACATGTTTGGAATCTTTGATAGTTTAACCTTACCTTTGAATTCACTGGATTAGTAATGCTTGCTTTTGGGATAATTGAAAACTTCCTGTGGTGATCTTTTTACCTTCAAACTACCCTCAAGCTTCATTCTGTCTTAACTTAGCTTTTTGTCTAAGAATAGTTAAGAATGTTTGATTAACGTAATAATGATTATTTTAATGTTATATTTCAGTATAATGCTACTTCACCTTTGTTTTATTATATATTTAAAGAAATCTAATCTTTTAAGTTGTATGTAATATACAAGATACAGTATTGTAATAGCAATGATTGTAGAAGGAAGCCTGTGGAAGTGGGTTTAACCCTGAAACAAGATTATCTGTAGCCAAATAACGCCCATTTAATCTTGCAGTTTTTACTGGAGGAGGCTAGGGTTTAGCAATGGGTAGGTCTGAGACTCTAAGGGTATGTCTACACTGCAATTAAAAAGCTGCAGCTGGCCCGTGCCATCTGACAGGAGCTTGCAGGGCTCGAGCTAAGGGGCTGTTTAATTGCAGTGCAGATGTTCGGGCTTGGGCTGCAGCCCTAGCTCTGGGACCCTCCCATCTTGCAGGGTCCTAGAGCCCGGCCTCCAGCCCCTTTGCCCGAATCCCATGAATATGAGTCAGCTGGCATGGGCCAGCCATGGGTTTTTAGTTGCAGTGTAGACATACCCTAACATGAACAGGCATGAGCCTGTTGCAAGAGGAGGACTTCTATATGTAGGATGCCATGAATAGTTTTGACGATGTTAAAAGGCAGGTTATCAGATGGAGTACTACCTATTTGCCAGTTGTTCCTATTATGCTCTCATAGAATCATAGAATATCAGGGTTGGAAGGGACTTCAGGAGGTCATCTAGTCCAACCCCCTGCTCACTCTTATATTGAGAAATACATTTCTTGACATCCAGGATAGGTCCATCCAAGATGGGGACAGAAGGAGGATATCTGAATGGAGACATCCTCATTTGCTAGTCAGAGGATGCAGCATGTACCATCTGCTGACTTGACCCTGACCTCAGAAATTGTGATGGCTGATCCTGTTCAAACTTTTGACAGGACACTCCTTGATTTGCTTAGAGAGGGAAGAATGGGGACACTTCTTGTCTCACCCACTCCACCTACCCCACTTCCTCATTTAATACTACTGAAAAGTTGTATAAAAGGACCTGTTTAATAATCCTGCCACGTACATTGTAGGGATGAAAATAGTTTTCTTGGCTTTCAGGCCTGCAACCTATTTCAGGGACTGGGTTGGTAAGAGAAAAAAAGAAAAAGTTTGAGTGAAGGAAGCTATCTTATTCCTTTTTTTTTTTAAAATGGATTTTTTTTTAAATTCCAAAAGTACTTTAAAATTAGTTTTAAACACTGTAAAAAAAGAATGCCGGAAATAATAGTTTTCATTTGAAGTTTTTTTCATTTATAGTAAAATTTTCTGCCCATTGGAAAAAAATAATTGGAAACTATATTTTATCATTAAAAAGTGCATGTAGCCCAATGCTATCTAAAATAACTAATAACAGTCACCAAAGCTAATAATTCCCTAAAGTTTAAGAACCTGGGAACAGTATTCTGTGGAAAAACATAACTTTGTCAAAACTAGACACTGACAGTAAATGAGCTAATGTACTTTACTCAGGAGAATTTTGGAAATATAAATTGAAGGAAGCAGTCGAGTAGAGCAAGGTTAAAGAGGTGAGAAACCAGCTGAAGGCAGAGTTGTTCACAAGTTGGAAAGATGTTCTTGTGGTTAACTCTCAAAACCTGGATTCTGTTCCTGGATTTGCTATGGAATTGCTGTGTGACTTTGACCAAGTCACTGTTTCTTTCCTATGTTGTTATAATGCACTGCTGGCCATAGTATCATATCTACTGATATGTGCCACATGCAAAAATAAATGTGGCTATGTTTCTGTCCAGGTGGACAGAATTTTGCACTGCTCCATTTTCTTAAGTGGGATTATCATGTTGATGTTGCTGTCCTTCAGTTTCTGCATCTGTACAATAGGGATAAGACCAACCTATATCTTCTCCTGGGGGAATTCTGCATCAAAACATTAAAAATTCTGTGCCTAAAAATTCTGTGCACAATATTTTAAAATACTGTATATTTCATCTGTCAAAATAATACAATATAATTATGCCAGTTTCAATTATTTTGGTGATTTATTTCAAAATACCTGTCAGCAACTATGACTGTAACAATACAGACAACAAAAAAGATTCAGGAAATATTTTTTGACAAATAGATTCCATACTAGGCATATTAATACAGAACTTTGAGTAATAATTCATTTAAACTACAATATAGAAATATATTTCCAGCACCCCTCAGAAGCAGTGCAAAGGCTTAGGGGAGATGGGATAATGGAGGAGCTGAGGGAGAGGGAAGTACCGTAATTGCTGGGAAAGAGTCTGGGTGTGAACTTGGAAGTTGTAGGGTGTAGGTGAGAGAAGTATGGATCACGGGTTTTTTGGGGCATGGAGGGATCGTTAGGAAGCCTCCACCATGCAGACCTTGGCTGCACACTAGCCCGTCTTATTCAGTCAGGCACATCAGCCCGTGTTCCCATGTGTCAATTTTAGTTATTTTTGTATACAATAGAACTGTAGTAAAAAATCTAGATTAAACCAGACCTAACTTAAAGTGTCCCAATCCATACATCATACAGGAAAATACACTTTTTAGCTTGTTGTGAAGATGGCAAACACTCAAGGCCTAGCTTTCAGAAGTGCTGAGCACCTACAAACTCCTGTTGAGGTCCATGGGAACTGTGTGTGCTCAGGACCTCTGAAATTAAGACCAAATGTTTACTATATGAGGGGAAGAAAGAATGGCTTTGTGTTTAACGCACATGACTTGGAGCCAAAAAATCTGGCCTCTGTTCCCATGTCACTAATGACTATCTATGTACCATTAAATAAGTCTCTATGTCTCAGTTTTCATAGTTATAAAATGAGGGTAACTATATTTCCTTACCTCAGATCATGTGTTGGGAAGGTTCCTGAATGTTTGCAAAGCACCTTGAAATTCAAAGGCGTTGAAGTGTTACTTACTGCTCTCTTGTTTTCTGAAGAAACTTATCTGGCAGTTAAGAACTCTATTTTATTCTTATCAGCTTGCCTGTCTCTGACATAACTATCCATTATTTCCCCTTTTTCCATTTTTGTCTTTGTGCTTTTTTTCCATATGGCTTTCCCATGGGACCAGCTACCTGACTTGATCCACCAAGCATTCACCATTCTTCTGAGGGTCTCTCCCTAATACCCCTTCTTAATATTTATTATTTGTTTCGTTATTTTTATAGTGCCCAAAGGTGTACTAGGTTTCTCACAGAAACGAATAAAAAGACATGGTCCTGTCATAGGGAACTTACAGAAAGAACATTGCTTCAGCAGTATGATCACACAGTGATTCCATTTAGACATGAGCACCTAGAGACCTCAAGCAAGGTAAAGGCCCCGTTGTGTTAGGCCCAAAAGTTTGGTACCCTTGCCCCAACAATTTTACAATCTAGATAAATTACACTTATACATTTTAGTCCACTGACCAAAAATTGTGTAGTTCTTCCCAGTGCCCACAAGAAGTCCATCAGTTATCACAGTTATCTAAACCATCAAGGTGTGCTCGTGCCTAAACTGAGTCATTGTGTGATCATATAGCTGAAGCAATGTCCTTTTTCATCCAATCCCCTCCTGTTTGTTATCTGCACTCATCACATCAGATCTAAGTGTAAGTTCCCTATGACAGGAACATGTCTTTCAATTTGTTTTTGTGAAGAACCTAGCACTCCTTTGGGCCCTATAAAAATTATAATAACTAATAAATTTATGCTGCATGGCCCCATTGACTTCAATGGGCTTTGGATCAGACCCTGTGTTTGTTATTTATTTTGTCCACAGAGTGCACAACCCTACACTATTGAAGTCAATGAGAGCTTTGCCATTGACTTCAGTGGCCGCAGGATTGGGCCTGTAAGGTGTAAGGCTCATATCCTCTAAAGGTGCCTAACTTAACTCTCAGAATGGGAGTTAAATTTGAAGATCTGGGCCTACATTCCTTTAGGGCTTGGTACACTGTTGGTATTCAACAAATAATAGTGAATGACAACATCCAAGATATTGACAGCTAGCTACTCAATATTTTCTGGATTTAAACAAGATATTGTGTGGGCCAGAGGGAATTTGGTTGAAACAACATATTTCTAAGATTAAAAGGAAGACAAATATATTTTAGAACTGTGTATTAGGTGATCTATGTACACTCAAATTTCTGCAACATCAGCTGTACATGACTGATTTTGTGCAAGGTAACAGGGTAGTTAGCTTATCTGAATGAAACACTTGAGACTTGGTTACATAAGGATTTCTTTGTGGCCAGTATTCCTCAGTAATAATATTAGCCAAAGGGGGAAAGCTTGTTTGAGAGCAATCATTCATGCTGGTTAGGGTGGATTTTGCTGTTTCCATTCTCCTTACCTAACGGTACCGTCGGCCAGCCAGCCTCTGGTGCATGCAGCAAAAGAACAGTCCACTACAGCCCGTCTCAATTCCTCTGCAGTGGCTAAGCGAGCGCCCAGGTCAGTACACAATTTCTGAGCTGCGGTTAGGTCCAGATCCTGAGAGCTGTTTCTGGATTCAACTGTGAACAACTTCCCTGCAGCACCAAAGACAGACACACACAACAAAACGTGTCACATGTCACAGTGTTGTATTAAATAAATACACAAATATATTGTGGATTGTGACAAACCTATCAACTGAAAAATTAAACTTATTTTCTTTTATGATCTCAGTTTAATTTTAACTGAGCTCCTTGATCTTGGGAGCTAGTAACTTAAGCCTCGATCTTCAAAGATATTTAAGTGCCTCATTTCTATTGAAATCAATGGGAATTGGGCATCCAAACGCCTTTAAGGATCTGTCCTTGCTTCTGGCCTATACCACTAGTAAATTACTACTCCTGTATACAAGCATGTGCATGCACACACACACATACACATATGTTTAGCTATGTGGTTTAGCTCCTTTGGTCAGTAATTAGAGAAGTGGGGCTAAGTTTCCATATATTTCTGACCCAGGTGAGTGGCTCCCCTTACTCCTACATGCCTGGATCCAAAGTCTGTATAGCTCTTGGAGCGTAAATAGGGGTTCTTACTCCCTCATATGGGTGTATAGTGAGAGTCAGAATCTATCCCGTAGGAACTGGTAATGCATGTCTTACACTTAATTTAATTTATAAAATAACAAATACCAGTTTAAAAAGCTAGCAATGTAACTTGCTCTTCCATATCAGCAACAAATTAATTCCCAGTCTCTGCTAGGAAAGGAAAGGCTTCATATACTTTGCAATAACCTGGACTGAAATTCTGCCGCAAATCACCATGGTTTTCATATCATACTGGAGCTGCAGACAGGAAAATATGCAGCACTTTCAAGTAAATTTTTAAAAAGTGGAAGGCTTTTATTTAATGAAATATGAAAATGACTAATAGAATCAGCAGAGTATTCCTTATTGTTTGATTTTGTTTTAAACTCAGTTTATTTTACCCTGACTTTAAATTTTCAAAGCACTGCAGATTTTTGTTCTTACAACGCATTCCTGCATTGTGGACTTTATCGGGGTAGAAGCTGGAGGTTTTAGCAGCTGGGCAGAGGGCAGGTAGGATTTTGCATCAAAGGCAGCCTAGGACATGATTGATTTGTAGAATAAGCATATTTGCTAGATGATTCCACAAAAAATGATAAGCAGCAAAATAATTAACAATGTTGACATTTACATTTTCATAATTCGGTTTTCAAGTTAACACCCCACTGAGCTAACGCAAGTCTCAGAGCATTTGTTTTTGGATGTCTGCAGACCCAGGAAGACAGCAGTACGTCAGATTACAACAGTTTATGTCAGGAAGGGCTTCTTTGTTATCATAAGTAACATTTTATTTAAATAAAATCTTAGATTCTGCAGCACAATTCGACAGCAATTGGGGCATTAGGTAGCAAATTCCCTCATCCCAGATTACATGGGCCCTGACTAAACTAGCTCAGAAACCCTTCAGGCGATCCATCCTACATTGTATGCCAGGCCCATCACCTTCCTCAAGCACTTCTGGCTTTAGCAAACAGATAACCCCCACCTTTGATCTAACTAAACTTTGGCTCAGACTGCTGGAGGGAATAACTTCCAGAGATGTGACCCTATGACTGACAGCATCCTGCCATCAGCAGCAGAGATTTTAACCCCAGTAATTGACAATGAGATCAATCAAGAGGATCACTATTCCTGCAATGAGAAATGTTGAGTTATGTTTCAGGTAACACACAGAGACTCCAATCAAAGATTAGGTCTCTAATGTGGTAGGCACTGTGTATACACCTTGAATTCCCATCCGAAATGAGCTGGAGCCACTGCAGAGCAGAGAAGGCAACAAGACTCTACATTTTCTACTACTGAAACTTCTGAATACTTTTCAAAGGCAACAAATAGAATGCATGGCAGTAATGTAGCCTGATGATCAGAAATATGCAGATGACTGAGTCAAGGTCTTCATCAGAGGAGATGTTGGCAGACCTGGGACCAACTATAGCCTGAAAAAAAGGTGCCACAACTGCCACCTAAAAATCTAGGAGTGATAATGTATCCAGTGAGACCCCCAAAGGAAAGAAGAGCATGTTTTCACCACCACCATTTGGGATCTCTCCAACAGGGAATTTGTCTACATTACTAAGCCATCACACAGGTCAGCACAGTTGAAGGTCTCTGTTCAGGACTGAGGTGCACCAGCAGAGTTGTCTGGGGCAACCATATGCAACATCTGACTTGAGCAGTATATGTTAGTCCTTCACCTTAATAAGCACTACTTTCATCCACAAACATTTTAATTAAAAGAATGTAAGAGAAAACTAAGTTGGTAAGTGATCAAGCGCCATCAAAATGGAATCTGAGGCAGTGCAGCTCATCATTAATTTTTTTACCAGCAGTCCATATCAATTGCAGCTTTGCAGGATTGCACCAAAGCTTGTTTCCTTTTCCAGCCAACCAAGACTGAGAGCTAAGGGACAACTTTCCTTATTTATTGTTAGTGTGCAGGTAATTATGGCAAATCAAGCACTGCTCTTCAATGAGGCTTTATTGAAAATTCAGAAGATTCTGACAACCTATTTAGTTGGGTTTTTTTAAAATATAGTACAGTCCTACCTGTCTGAAAGGTTTTGTGGATGTACAAAATATTTGGATAAATAGATTTTAGGGGAACATGAGACTGATCCAGTGTGTTGGGAAAAGTTACTAGGAAGTTTTGGTTAGATGAGGTACAAATAAACAAGACTGACCTGGATACCAGATTGACCTATGTACTTTTTCTAAGTTTTCAAGAACATTATGGCTATCTGCCTAGTTTGTAACATGTGTTCTCAGTTTTATTTGCTTTCTCATTTAAAATGAAATAAAACGAATAAACTTTAATCCTCTGGTATTTGACTTGCAAGACAGTTGGCATTTCCAATGTGTCTACGTCATTTGCAGTAGTGTTACATTAGAGCAGTGCTTTGGGGAATGAAAGGAAAAATATACTAGTACACCTACTTGGTAAGTTCCCTTATATAAATCAAAACTACAATATTGATTTTGAATTCCACATCTTATAATGGTGTTACAGAAGTTTTTGGAGCTATTAACGTATAATTTTATTTATAGGCAGGCATTCTTGGGAGCCTCATCATTTGATAACTGAAATGAGTAATCAAAATGGTAAAAGTAGCTTTTGGTCAAATTCAGCCCTCGTGTACAAAGTTGTAGCTTTTAAATCAGTGGATGTTTTGTGCACATATCCCAAGACAGAATTTGGCCTGGAAACATTTCTAATGGAGGGCTTGCAAAATATATACGAATAGAATTTCAAGTGCATCTTCGCCTATTGAAATTGCAAGCTCTTTGAGACATGGCCTGCCTTTTTGTTATGTGTTTATACAGCACCTAGCACCATGGGGCTCTGGCCACTGGGCACTAGAGTAATAATAATAATAATAAATAATAAATAATTAATAAAATTTTGATTTTCAGGTTGCTGGTTGAAAAGGCTTATCTACATTGGGGATTTTTACACCAGTGTATAACGGCTTATGAGCCCTTCACTTTTATCAGGGGCAAATTCATATGCACACAAAATGTAAATGAGGAAAACATTAATGATCTGGGGGCACATATACTGACATTAGGGCTGAGAGCTTAACATATTGTGACGGAAGTACTAGATAGATGGAGTTAATCCTTTTGAATTGATAACCTCAGGAGGTTCTCAGGTTCATTCTGCTTTAGATAGCCTCCTGGAGATACAGCACAAAAGGCATAGCCCATGGGCTGGGGCGGCAAAGGTGGCTTTAAGCCATCAGTGGGGGCCTGGCATCAGTTAGTTAGCCACAGGATGTTCTGTGCACTCAGAGCAGCCCAGAAGTCTTCTTAACGCTCTGGTGCTATTCCCCCCCTCTCTCTTACCCCTAACATGCTTCCTTACACCTGATCTCTGTCCCACCATGCTCCCACACCAGGGCTGGCCAGGGGGACTAGTGTGGAAACAGAATCCCTCCCTAAATTTTGCATGCTTATTTTTAGCCTGTTCAAACTAGTCACGCCTCTTTGGCCTAGAAATTGATCTGGAATTCTTGTGAGACTTTCTCAAGAGGTTTCATGCACTTCTTGGTTCTGGCAAGTTCAGAGATACCGTGAGAATAGTCTTCCTTGCAGTATTTTGGTATTTCCTCTTCAGGTTCCAGCTGAAACCAGGAAGAGTAGAGACATAAACCAACCTTTTTCTAACCTCAGAAAGCTCATTTCAAGTTTTGGGCAAAAATTTGGGTCTCTTCTTCCAATCGCTAATCAATAGTAAGGGGCTCAATGCTTTAATACTCAGGCAAGATTACTTCTTGCAGCCAATAGGAGTCTAGCCTTAGTAAACAGTGCAAGACATTAATATTTAATGACATTCCATTTACAGGCAATGTTTTTCTATAGTAAGCGCAGCCAGTTAGATATAGTTGGGAGCATTTTATAAGAAGAAGTGTTATGTCCAGGACCTTTAGAATTTCACAGCACGTAAAGGTCTATCCTGATAGCAGGTATTGTTGGATTCTGTGATGTATGTCTCTCTTTGTATATGTAAAACATTATCATAACAAATTCCACTGTAGTAGATGTTGATTTCTGCTGCAGATTTTTGGTTTTCTCTGTCCTAATGCATAAGACAACACAGTTCACAAAAACACTAGTATATGTATCAAAATTATTAAGTATTTTAAATGGCCTTTGTTTTTGACAATTGTACTGTAGTGTTCTTGATGCTTGATTAATTTGCTGCAGTTTGCATCTTATAAAGCAAAGGTCAGTGAGTGGTTTTCACAATCACTGCATTGCTTTTTTAGCCTCTAAATGTACTGATATTATTACACTATTCTGTTTTTCGCTTTTGATCTGTTGGAAAAAGAAAAGCTTTGCCAGAAGTTGGGACTGGATGATGGGGGATGGAGGATCACTCAAAATTGCCCTGTTCATTCCCTCTGAAGCACCTGGCACTGGCCACTATCAGAAAACAGGATACTGGGCTAGATGGACCATTGTTCTGATCTAGTATAGCCATTCTTATGTATGTTCTTATGAAAGTTATTATTTATTATTTGATTAGCATGAACAATATATTCAACACCCTGTAACACAAAAGTAAAGATAGTTTCTGCCCTAAATAGTTTACAGTAAAAAAAATGTATTCTGATATATAGAAGACAAGATGCCTTGGAGTATCCAGAGATATATAGATTTTAAGGCCAGAAGAGACCATTATGATCATCTAATTTGTCCTCCTGTGTAACAAAACTTAGGGCATGGCTACACTTGCAGATGTAGAGCACTTTGAGTTAAACCATCCTTTGTAGAGCACAGTAGGGAAAGCACTGTAGTCTGTCCACACTGACATCTGCCAGTGCACTGGCAGGGTCACATTAGCAGCTCTTGCAACGGCCAGAGAGAGCAGTGCATTGTGGTAGCTATCCCAGCATGCAAGTGGCTGCAATGTGCTTTTCAAATTGGCGGGGGGGGGAGGGGGCTGGAGTGTGACAGGGAGTGTGTTGTGTGTATGTGGGGGGAGAGAGAGTGGGTTTTGGGGGGGCTGAGAGCATGTTAGCATGCTGTCTTGTAAGTTCAGACAGCAGCAGACCTCCTCCTTCCCTTCCCCCCCAGCCTCTCTCTCTCACACACAGCATTCCACAGTAATGGTTGCTTTGTCTTGGAGCCGATAAGCATGCCGGCTGTCAAACGGAGCTTTCAAAGGGCATATCCAAAACAATGACAAGAGTGGCCACTTGACTTAAGGGGATTATGGGACGTTTCCGGAGACGGATCAGAGCTCAGTAATGCAACACCTCATTCACACTGACGCTGGGGCTCTCCACCAATGGGGGCACATCAAACATTATTCTACTCACTGAGGTGGAGTACCAGGAGTGCTCTAGCCACGGAGTCAGAGCGCTCTACGTGCCTTGCCAGTGTGGACGGGTAGTGAGCTAGTGCTGCCGGGGCTCCTTTAATGCACTGTAACTCGAAAGTGTAGCCAAGCCCTTAAATTTCACATTGTGACTCCTGTCTCCAGACCAATAATTTGTGGCTGAACTAGAATATGTCAGCTAGAAAGACATCCAATCTTGTTTCAAAGACTCCAAGAAATGGAGAATTTACACCTCATTCCTTAGTAATCTGTTTCAATGGTCCTTACATGCACTGTACCTTATTTCCATTTGAAATTTGCTGACTTTAACTTCTAGCCGCTGAACCTTTTTATGCCTTTGTCTGATAGATTAAAGAGCTCTCTACTTCCAGACATCTTCTCCCTCAACCAGTGATTATAGACGTAATCAAATTGCCCTTACCTTCTCTTTGGTGAGCTAATAAGATTGAGCTCCTTTGGGTATGACTTAAGACCAGAACAGACTTTACATTCGAAACATTTCTAAGATAAAAAGCAAGCCAAAAGTAAAACAACAACAACAATAAAAAACCCTGTTTCTTTGACCAACACTTTTCAGGCTTTCTTTATGCATTAGAGAAAAGCAAAGCAAGAAAAGCCATAAACTTAGCGTTCAAAAAATCGTTTGCAGCTCATTTTTATAGGGGGTTCCCAACCATGGAGCAGTTCCATTGAACAATAATACAGCCCCTTTCCTGCTTAATCTCCAAAAACCAGTAGGCCAATGGTATGGATTCCTCCAATCCCACCCCCAGTCTGTGCACATCCAACACAGACCTGCTGACTCCCCAAAAATGCCCACCTAGTCTACTGACCCCATGACCTGATGCCAGCAGGCTGGTCCCCTGAAGTTATATAACCTGACGAGTCACATCAAACCAGAGGTGGTGACCGTTTGGAAATAGGGAGAGGTACATTTTGTGGGGTCATTATACCATTCTGTAGTGAGAAAGCAATTTTATTGCTGTTTCTATGGCTATAGAGTGCAATGGCCTTGGCTGTAATAGCAAGGGTGGAGCGTTCAATTACAGACAGCAAGATTTTGGCAATTATCAGCTGTGCTTGTTCATGAATGGAGAGTTTATTTCTGTAAGGATCTAAAAGGAATGATTGCTTCTTATTTAATTGAAACTGCTTAAAATATTGCATAATCGGAGAAATAGCAAAGTGGGAGACCAACTCTGCACTCCTTACTCAGGTAAATTCAGTTTTACCTTCTGTTTTACCATAATAAGGGCTGGATTTTTATTTATTTATTGGTGCAGCTGACAAATTTATTTTCTGCGCTGTGTAAATGGAAACCTGAATTGCTTTCACCTGCTGCTCATGCACAAATTCCTAGAGATAATAAAACAAAAATAGAATCATAGAGTTTGAGGCCAGAAGAGACCACCAAATCATCTAGAATAGGATAAAGGAAAATTCCCATTCATTCTCTTGGGTTTGATTTACACCCTTAATGTAAAGAATCAGTATAATATGTTTTTTTTTTATTTTACTTTTTTTTTTAATTATTTTCCCTTCCATCTAAATACATAAAAGCAACAGGAACCAAGTGCTCAGGAGGGAACTGGGAGCTGCCTTTCTCAAAGCTTTCTTAATCCATTTTCAGTACAGGAAGTTGCTTCTTATTACTTTTCCCTTATTCTTTTAAATGTATCAGTTTTTCATCTGTCCATTAGTTCCTCTGACTTTTTTGTTTACTGATGGTTCCATAAGAAGAAACCTCACATTTGAAATAATGGGGGTTTAGCCTGCATTCTGTGTGTGTGTGTGTGAACGTTAATGGCATTTTTGTAAGCACATATTGAGATGAGAATACTCTCGATTGTATTTGAGAAATGAACCAAAACCCCATATTTGAGTCCCACAACAGCCTAATTTTAGAAACATTAGATATGGTTTGAGGTCAGAATTTTGTAGCTCAGGCCAGTGTCTAATTGTGTCTAACTTTATGGATTCAGAATTCCTGGAATTTCTTCCACTTGCAATCTATGTACTGACCCAATTAGTGGAGCAGGCAAAATGTTTTGCATGTAACACAAAACCTAAAATATAAAATTACTTCTTGCTGGAGCAATTTTGCAAGCTTTTGCCAAAAGTAAACTACTGGTGTTCACTTCAATATTATGTATTATATTATACTGATTAATTACTGTCACACTGTTACAACATTTTGTTCATCTGACCAAATGTTCTATGGAAAACTACTGTTGGTATATATGGATATTTTGGCAGCTGTGAAAAAGGTAAAACAGAGGGTAAAAGTTTAAATTCTTATACAACTTTTACTGGGCCTGATTCATTTAACCCAGTGTAAATGCAAACTCCAGTTACTCCACATTTACACTGGTATAGTTGAGGCAAGTCATGACCATAATGACATAGCTAAAATCTCCGTCTTTACAAGGGTGAGGGTTAGAGTTTATTTTGATGTGCACGTAGTTGTACTAATTCAAGCTATCCATGTAAATCCTTGTGACTATACATTCCCTCCATGTACAAATCTGGAATCTACCTGTGATTGTCATGGATGAATAGCCTTAGGACTTAGTACTCTACTTACCCTTGTTTTATTCTGTAGTAACTCCACTGACTCTAATGGAGTTAAAATACTCCTGATTTACACCAGTGTAAATTAAAGGAGAAACAGGGTCTTAGGGAAGCTTCTGTCTGACTGACCTCAGTCCAGGTGCCATTAGCAGACACATTTAAGCTATGTCTACACTATGCAGCTTTTAGCGACAGGGCTGTGTCACGATAGCCGTGTTGCTAAAAGGTACACAGTGTAGCTGTTTGTCGCTCTCCTGCCGACAAAGGGCTGTTCACACTGGTGCTTGTCATCAGCAAAGCTTTTTGTCTTTCTAGGGGCGGGGAGGCAGGGGGATTAACACCTCTGAAAGACAAAAGTTTTGTTGTTCAGTTGCCAGTGTAGACATAGCCTTAACTTATGTAAGTCACACAGCAATTCTAAACTATATTTTATTTTAGCTTCTATCTACATCTTCATGGATTCTAGCTACACCACGTCCATGTGTGTTGTAGTGAACTATTAGTCAAAAGAGATCAAATAATCCTTGAGGCTTTGCACCTCCACCAGGTTTGTATGATCTCTAGTTATATTGTCTACACTATGTCATTACTTGCATGTCAGAGAATAAAGCCAGAGTCTCCCTTAGGGAAATATATTGTAACCAGTTTCTGAGGTTTGCCTATATAGAGGCCCGGCTTGGTTTCATGAGGTTTTTACAAGTATACTCTAAATCCCCTCAGGAGTTTGCAAAACATTGTTATTTTTTGTTAAAAGTAACAAATATATATATTATCCAGAATTGTTCCTTGTCATTTCACCACTCACATCTCCAGACCTTACAGAGCAGAAATTGTCTGTAAAATTAAATTTTCATCTATAATTTTCACAAATGAGAAGATGGTTTCCTGTTCAGGCCATTTCAGAATCTATTATGAAAGGAAATATTGTTCCTGGTTTATACTCTCAGATCTGTTTAAATCTGGCAATTCTACATACTGACATAACGTCACATAAAGTGATTTCTCAGCATTACAGGAGTTGGCTTAAATCATGATATAAAGAAAACACATTGAATAGCTTGGTAATAATGAACCAACAAGTTCAGATTATTGTCAGAGAGCAAAAAGGATCATTTCATGGTAGCTAGTAGCAAGTTTTCCAGAATGTCACTTATAAGAAGTTAAATAAAAATGGAGACTATTTATCATTTTATAATAATGCTTTGCACTTATATTGTACTGTACATCTTCTTTCCTTTAATTCTTAATTATTTTACCATATCTGTGTATATTTCATGTGTAAGATGAATGTGACAAACTACTGAATGCCCATTAAAATATATCATGAACTCCCTTAAGTAAGCCTCTAAAAATGGTCACTGAAATACTGTTCAACAACATTTTTTCCTCTCTGTGTAAAATTTCCTAAGCTTGTTTCTCTCTCTCTCACCAGCAAAAGTTGGTACAATACAAGATATTATCTCACCCACCTTTTCTCTTGGCTATCTCAGAGGAGGTCAGTTTAGGATGGAATCAGAAGCCAGTCATTCCAGACATGCAGTAAGGTCTCTGGGATAGCTACCACTGATACTTAAGGAAAAGCGTTCTTAACCAAGCAAAATAATTATTCCTTTCTCTGTCTCCCTGTTTCCAAATATAGTGAAGTATTTTTTTCTCCCCACAAATCAGTTTTGCTATATGAGGATCCTTCACTAAAACTGGAATTGCAGTTTTGCAAGTTACAGTGCTTTGAAAGGATGTGACCTTTCCTTCGTCTTCATTCTTAACTCAGTTTCATTTGTCACCAAATTCATGACAGTGGATTCTGCTGCATAAACCATTATTATACACAGCATGCAATAAACATACAGATGCAAGGAAAGTTTGTCTCCGTTTTTTCTTCCGTCTCTTATTTCAATTATTAAATGAAAATCGAAGACAAAAAACTGAGACGAAATATTCTCGGAGCAAAATGAAAACATTCTTGTTATTCAATAGTGTTTGTCTTACCATCTTCTGTAATCACATAGCAAACATCAACGGAATGAGGTTAGTGTATTTAAAAAACTGAAATCAGGCATAACTCTACCCGGATTGTGAGAATGAAGAAACAAGCGTGGCCATTCAGCATGCTCTCTCCCAGGAAAACAGACTGTTGTTTTTAAAATAAATCATGTTCTTGTTAAGGCAGTTTGATCACCATTAATTAAGGTGAAATCGTTAAAACTGTACAGGCTTCTAGGAAGGAAAAGCATACAGTCCATTTAGATTATTGTCAGAGAGCAAAAAGGATCATTTCATGGTAGCTAGGAGCTGGTGCTTTCAGCCAAATTCATGTTCCATTGAAATCACCTCGCAGTGAAATGAAGAAATTTACGCTCATGCAGTAACGTTGGCAGATGTCTTGAGCGTGTGTAGTACCGGCGAGAAGACGTTACTGGGAAAAGTCTTTGACTTTTGTCTTCCTGTTTTTCAGGTACCTGATGCTTAAACACCAGAGGGACCTGTACTGAGGAGATGTCAGGTTCGATATTTGGGGAGACATACTGATTGTGGGAGAAACTCTGTAAAATTTAACTAATTCTTTTTCTTCTTCTTATCCTGCCTTTTTATTATTATTTCCCCTGGACAAGTTCCCAGTCACATAATTTTGTTCTAATAACATAATCTCAACCTTATGAGATCTTAATTCTTTTCTCTGTTTAACCCCAGGATATTTATAGAGTTTCAAAAACTCCGAATCAGGCGTTCCTTAACCCGGAATGGGGCGTATATTTAAGTTTATTTATTTTTATTTTGCAATAATAACATACAAATCTGATTCCACTAATACTAACTCAGCCCGAACTGCATTGAACTCACCATCAGCCTCAACAGAGACGATCTGGAGGAGGAAACAGACAGATCCCATGTACTGGATAAAGGTGAGTGTGAATCTCTTAGAGCCTGGAGCCATTGCCATGCTATTAAGTCCTCAGCCGCAGGAGGTTGGCTATAAAGGGGTTTTATTTCCTCTGAGCCTCAGGCGCAGGATCGGTGGTGGTGATGATTTCAATGAGCACTTTCCCTCGGCAGGATCTTGCGTCTTGCACTAACGGAGGGAGGGATGGAAAAAGAAAGAGAGAAAGAAAGCGGAATCCTTCGCTTGGCTGCTACAGTGAGAGGGTAGAGAGGGAGGAAAATGTCCAGCCCCTGGGTTTGGGAAGCAGTTTTATCTGGCCCAATTCTGCAGGGCAGTGCACATGGAGAACCGGTGTTAAAAGTCACATTGCGCTGTCAGTAAATACCTAATGGGTCAGAGTGGAAGAAATGTAAAAGCCCAGAGGGAGAGAAAGGGGGAAGCTGCAAGCATCAAGCAGGCGAAATCCCTGCCTGAAAGAAGGGGAGTTAGATAGAGGGTGGTGCTGCAAGTGGTGAGTTCACGGAGGGGCCTTTCATCTCTGGAGATTTGGGTTCGAATGTGTGGAGATTGTGTGGTCTGCGCACCACATACTCCTCACCACGTAGTTTGGCAGTCGCCGCTCAGAAGAGGTCCAGATCTGGGATAGCAAGGGGTGCTGTTGTCAGGGCTGAGTGCATGGGCTGAACGGTGTGGATTCCCAGGGCTGGACTAGCAGGAGGGATGCTGCAGGTCAGGCTGAGGTGAACTGACTAGATTGTGTGGGAACCCAGGACGGAAAGGGCAGAGCAGAGAGGCGAGTGCAGGTCAGGAGCCAGGTGCATTGGCTGAGCGATGTGGAATCCCAGGTCTGGAGCGGAGGTTGGGGTGAGGGCTGCAGATCAAGATAGAAGTACATCAGCCAACTATGCAGGGCCCAGACTAACGGGCTAGGGCCGCTCAGGAATGAAGTCCACTGACAGAGCTTTGTGTGGGAAGATTGCAGCTTCTGTCAGCGCTCTGTGTCCCTTACTGTCAGCACTCCTCGGTCCCTTATTCTCCCGCATCCTAATACGTGCCCGAATAAGACTAAAAGCAAGCCCCCGGGAATGGATGCAGCCCGAAAGGGACTGAGTTGTGCCAGGAGCCATTTCGTGAAATACATAAACGGCACATAGTTTCGTGTTGCTGTTGGAACTGAGCGGAGCTCAGAAATGTTGTTTTTCATTTTCTCGTTTGGGGATGTTTTTTTTTCCGGCTTCTTAAGATTTCCCCCCCTAGACATATGAGGTTGGACAGGAACGGGCCAGCCTGCTGGAGAAACGCAGAGCCATCGAGAGAAGTGACTGCAAGCGAAGGCTGCCGCTGCCTTCCCTCTGCACCCGCCCCAGTGTAGTAAATGAAAGGGGGCTGATACCTAGCTGCAGTGCAGACTACGTTGCTACTGTGTTGAACCTGCAGAAAGTTATTTTTACAGTCTAGTAGAAATGGCTCAAGCTCAAGAGTCTTTATGTGTGATCTTCAAGGGAGACTTCGGTGTTGGATGCCCTAGAAATACCTTAAATAGAATGGATTTGATTAATCAAGATACATAATGCTCTCCTTCCGCATTCTCTCTCTCTGGTGTGTGTGAATTTAATCCTTGCAAAGGGTTTTAGATTGAAAGCTTTGAAGTCTTCTGTTTATGCACAGAAAACACATAGAAGGGAGTTTCTCTACATTGCCCTGCCAATCTGTCTCAGACCTAACCTGGAAGGACAACCACTACTAGGGGTTAGAAGTTAGGTCAGTTTCCTGCCCATTCAGTCCTTAGCCTAATATCATTATCTGATTACATTATTTATTACAGCAAATGTGTGTTAAATATAACAGATATTAATGTACAACATGATAGCAAGGGGAAAATAACTTTTTGGAGTTCTTTGGATTTATTCATTTGATTCTTTTACTAATGATGTAGCTACTGAAATAAAACAAACCTGATATTTGCTATTTGTTAACCCTCTAAAGGAGCCTATATTTTGCTAGTCTTACTCATGCAAAAAAAAAAAAAATCCGATTGGCCCCAAAATACATGCAAAACTACAGTGTGCAGGATTTGGCCGTCTGTCTGAAGACAGAACACCAATGTCCAGGTATAAACTATTTAAATTATTTCATAGGTGTGTGTGTGTGTATATATATATATATATATATATATATATATATATATATATATATATATATATATATATATATATATATATATACACACACACACATATATATATATATTCGCCTTCTTAAGGACTAGTTTCTCAGCCTGGAATTTTTTTTAAATGCATTAGAAAATATTAAATTTTATATCTGCATGAGATTGTAATTAAATGGTATCCTGTACATTTTTAATTTTAAAATCTTTAGGTCCTTAACAAACATTCTATGAAATGATTAAAATCTTTTTGTGCCAAAGGAAAGCAAGCATGCCAGTCTGGGGGTGGGTAAAAACAAGATCAGTGAAAAATTCCTTCCTGACCCCTGCCTCCAAAAGAGGAGCTTCCTACTCCTTTAAAATGCTAAATTGAGGATCGTCCATCAGACCTGCAGAACTGAGGTGTTACTTGTTTAAGTGTGCTGTTAAGCTTTTGAATATTCCAGAAGAGTATACCGACAGTAATGGTTCACATATATAGCTACATGCAAATATACAGTGCTTAAGTGATATATAAGAACTAGGTATTATTATTAGTAATAATAATATTAAGGGTGTCTGATTGGTAAAGGGCCCTGACTTGTCTCTGGGAAAAGCAAAGAGTCATATCACATCTGGAGGAAACAAGAAACTAGGCTTCACTATGTCCTAACACATGCATATTGTTTTATGGTCATGGCATTTTATCTCCAGCACACATCTGTTAGGGTAGTGGTTCTCAACCAATGTTACATGTACACTTGGGAGTATGCAGAGGTCTTCCAGGAGGTACACCAACTCATCAAGATATTTGCCTAGTTTTACAACAGGCTACATAAAAAGCACTAGCAAAGTCAGTACAAACTAAAATTCTATACATAACATGTCTTGTTTATACTGCTCTATATACTATACACTGAAAAGTAAGTACAATGTTTATATTCCAGTTGATTTATTTTATAATTATAAGATAAAAATGAGAAAATATGCATTTTTTCAGTCATACTGTGCTGTGTCACTTTTGTATTTTTATGTCTGATTTTGTAAGCAAGTAGTTTTTAAGTGAGGTGAAACTTGGGGTACATATGACATAGCCTCCTGAAAAGGGTACAGTAGTCTGGAAAGGTTAAAAGCCACCATGTTAGGGCATGTCAGAACTTGTACTTTCTAGCCCTTCTCTTCCCCTTATTGGGCAGCCTTTATATATCAAAACCCTATGATTTTCTCTCTTGAAATGTAGGGCTGGAAGGGACCTCGAGAAGTCATCAAGTCCAGCCCCCTGTGCTGAGGCAGGACCAAATATATCTAGATCATCCCTGACAGATGTTTGTCTGACAACCTGTTCTTAAAAACCTCCAATGACAGGATTCCACAACCTCCCTTGGAAGCCTCTATATAGCATTAGTAACAAAGACATATCTCCTTTGTTCATTGTTAGGAGATGGTGATCCATCATGTTAAGATCTTTCTCCATGGTGTGGGATGATCTGAATCCAGAATGATAGGTGTCAGAAAATCTAATTGTTTCCAGATGGGACTGAAGCTGTTCAGTCACCATCTTCTGAATAACCTTTTCCAAAAAGGGAAGATAAGGGAGTAGCCAATAGTTCACCAAAGTTAACAACAAAAATAGACTTTTAAAGAAAGAGCCACACATCTGCTCTGACTCTCCATTGCCTTGCACTTTGTGTAGTCCTTTACACATGTGCAAAGTGGGCATAAAATTCTACTAGACCAGAATAGTTGTGTTTTACACCCACTTCACACTCACCTTTGCATACGTGTAAATGAATGCACAAGGTGCAAGTCAGTGGAAAATCAGTACGCATATATGTACATGTGGGTCCCTGACCTGAAAAGCAGCAGTAATGATCTCCAGCAGCAGCAGTTACAGCATACTGCCCTCTCATTAGCTTTAACCAGCCAGGAAAGACATGAATCCATGACACAAGTGGTCAGTCTTGCCCACCAAGTAGCATCATCAGGTTCTGAGAGATTTCAACCTCTAGGTGGAAGACAATACATATCTGAAGCAGTTTGCTGGAAGTTGTTATAGGAGCCCATAGGATTATAAAGCTTCTGGTAGTTTTATACTGATTTAAAAATCAGTCAGTGTAATGATATGGGGAAAGATATTGCATCTAAATAATTTAAACCAGTTAGGTTTAAATCCCCAGACTGGATAATGAAGAAATGTATGAACAACACAAAGACTAGCATAGCATGGGTAGATGGCAAATGCATGTGAGATAATATAAAAGTGTCCGGCCTTGGATGGCAAATCTCATGTAAAGGGAACTGAAATATCCAACAGACAATGCAGTATTTACATACAAGCACTGCACTGGTGGACATATGGATCCTAAGGGATGCGGAGCCTGTGTGCCTGAGATACTCAGAAAACACTGTAGTACTGTACAACTATTGTATGCATTGATAGTACTGTATACTGTCAGCTGAAGGTTTTTTTGCCGCTATATCCAAGCTTCTAACCCCCAAAACCAGATGAGAGGAGTGAGAGGGAGGGAAAGAGAGAATGATTTCTTTGTTTATAAAATTTGAATTATTAAGCAACAGCAATGGAGACAAACATTTTTCAGTGTGTGGCAGCCAGCAGCAGTCTGTTAGCCACAGGGAGCTTTTTATTTTATTTATACAGAGTGTTTGCACCTCGTTAAATGAAAAGCGGAACGTGCAGAGCTACCTAAAAGTAATTCAGGGAGCTGCCAAAAATAAAATAAAAAGGCATGTACCCCAGTTTGTGGGTGGTGTGGTGAACACTGTGTTATGGTTCTATGAGAATGGGTGTGATTCTTACACTTACATCATGTTGTGCAGGTCAAAGGACATCATGTGACAGGCCAGGACCCACATATAAATCATTGCAATGCGATCTAAAGTGTAAAAATCACACTTCATTCCTGGAGGACTGAGCAGACTCAGGGAGAGAAAGCAGAGGATGCCAGGCCAGTAAGCAATAATATTAATAATAATCAATAATTACTATGTAAAAATATACAGTTCACATGTTTTATTGAGTTCGGTTTAATATGCTGAAGAAAGTAAATGTACAAGACACTATCAGGGTTATTTTGTTTGTTTGTTATTAGATTTTTACTTTGTCCTCCTCTCCATTGTTTATAATATCCTCTTAGTAGGTTTAAAGAGATGAAAATTATTCAGCGTTTTAAAATATACTTTATTTAACCCGATTGTATCCCCTAGTTCTGTGCACCCTCTTCACATGAATTTCCTCCTCCTGTGTGGAAGTTGGGGGGTCAGCTACCTCTATTTCATTGTTTCCCCCTTCCTGAGGCCCCACAAAGGGCTTCATTGGGTTCTGGGGATGAGCAGAGGGAAAGTCAAGGGGATGCATTGAATCCTCCCATTGCCCCTGTGTAACAGTCAGGGCAAAAAGGTAATACAGTTTTGGGCAGGTCCCAACTAGAGCTGGTCGGGAATTTTCTAACAAAATGTTGTTTTGTTGGAAGATGCTGATTCATCAAAACCAAAACGTTTTGTGGCAATATATCAGTTCCTATGGAAGGGTTTCTCAGCTCCAGAATGGAATTTCTTGTCACAGGGACCAAGTGTGAGAGAGAGATCAGAATAGCCAATAACCCAGTGGTTAGGACACTCACTGAGAAAAAATTTTGAAAGGTCTCAGTTTCATCCTGATGCAAAATGGCAAAAAAAAAAAAAAATAATAAAATAAAAAAAAATGGGAAAATGAATTTTTACCCAGCTCTGGTCCAAGCCTTGCTGGGATTCCCTTTAAAGGGTATGTGCGGTGTGAGATACTTGGGCATAGTTTCTGACTGTAGTAGTCCTGTCTACATAGCACCACTGGTGCTGCACAGACATGCGGAAGTGACTAGAGACCCAGGGCCAGCACGACGTCACACCTTCCTCCCATAGAACAATTGGGGAGAAATATATGGGAGGCAACTCTCAAACAAAGTACTTCCAGTTTAGATTCCTGCAGCTACAGGCTTTTTTGCAAGAGGGAGCTATGAGGTCCTCTGTTACAAATTTGGAAGCAGCATGCTCTAGTGGTTAGAAAATAGGACTAGGCATCTCGGTGCATAAAGCATGTGCAGGCCTTCTGCAGTGGGATGGATTTTTGCCCTCAGTTTCTCAATCTGCAAATTAAATATAATACTACTCACCTTAGAACCTCATGGATTCTGTTGCATTTGCCAGGAAGTTCATCTCATGCAGCAGAATTGTGCTCCAGAATCTCAGCTTTCATTTTTTTAAATAATATTTTTAGTCCTTTTGGTTGCATACAGAACCTTGAAAATGAAAACAGAGTGTAACCAATGCAGTGATGCTCACCCAAGTCTGCACACAGCCTGGAACAGCAGCCCCACAGCTGTGAGCTGCCCCAATCAGGGCTCTGTAGACTCTGCAATGTTCCGGTTGTGGAATCTGTCATTTTTCTAAGAATTTGCAATATATGCCGCCCCAAACATCTGACATTTTGGTGCTCCTTCCCTGCGGGACCTTCCTGCAGCAGCCTCTTGCTCTCTTGGTCTTTCCATGAAGGGGAGTTAACTGAATCATAGTGCACACTCCTTGACTCTCTGTTCGACGTCCTCTGCTCCTCGGCTCCTGCCTGGGTGGCTCTACCCCTTCATGAAGGGCGTTCTAAGATCACTAATGCCTTGTGGCAGACCCCTCTTCCTTGGCGCCTATCTCTAAAAGGGCCAAACGCAAGTACTTCGTGCCAAACAAAGGACATGAGTACTTATACTCCCACCCAGCCCCAATTCCCTTGTGGCTGAAGTGGTTAACCACAAGGAAAGGCAGGAACAAACCGGGGCCACCCCCAAAAATAAAGACTCAAGGAGGATGGATCTTTTCAGACGAAAGGTTTATTCATCTTCCAGCCTTCAGCTGAGAGTGGCCAACCACCAAGCCCTCCTTGGCCGATATGACTTCAATATGTGGCAAGCCATGGCCAAGTTCGAAGGGGCGCTCCCTGAGGCTTCCAATCAATCCTGGATGAGGGCATGACCGCGCCCAGGGTGGCCGTCCAGGTGGCATCAGATGCTGCAGACGGTGCTGCCTGCACCATGGCTTCCGCTATCTCCATGAGGCGAGCCGCTTGGCTACTCCTCTCTGGGTTGTCTACTGAGGCTCAGCAGTCAATGCAGGACCTGCCCTTCGATGGCTGGACCCTATTTGCGGAAAAAACAGACAGCAAATTGCCTGATCTCAAGGACTCCTGCACCACCCTAAAAACCCTGTGTCTCTATGTCCCAGCCCCGGCGCCTAAGCGGTTCAAACTGCAGCAGCCGCAGGATCAAGGGAGTCAGCCTCGGCAGGACCAGCCCCATAAATAAGCCAAGGGCTACAAGCACCCATAGGTGCCAACTTTTCCCGGCGCCGGTGGGTGCTCAGCCCTCCCACTCGCCCACAGCCCCACCCCGACTCCACCCCGCCCCGCCTCCTCCCTGCCCTGCCCTGCCCCCATTCCAACTCCTTCCTCAAAGTCCCCGCCCCAACTCTGCCTCCTCCCTGCTCCTATTGGACCCCTTCCCCAAATCCCAGCCCTGCCTCTTCCCTGAGCGTGCTGCATTCTCCCATCTCCCCCTCCCTCCCAGCGCTTGCCACTGCAAAACAGCTGTTTTGTGGTGGCAAGCGCTGAGAGCTAGGGGGAGAAGCGGGGAAGGTGCGCTCAGGGGAGGAGGTGAAGGTGGTTAAAGTAGGGTGACCAGATGTCCCGATTTTATAGGGACAGTCCTGATTTTTGGGTCTTTTTCTTATATAGGCTCCTATTACCCCCCACCCTCGTCCCGATTTTTCACATTTGCTGTCTGGTCACCCTAGTTCAAGATAGCATACTGTGGTCATTGAATCTGATCTACACTCATGGGCTGTGAATTTGAACCCTACCCTTGGAGGTATTCAAAGAATGTGTCGGGTGCATGTTCCTTGCTTTCTGCAGGAGATCCTTTGTAAGTTTTCCCACAAGACCAACATTTCTAATTTCAGAGCAAGATTTTTAAAGTGTTCTAAGATAGACATGCAGATTCTGCTTTAGAAGTACTGTAAAATAAATCAGTATTAATTAAATAGAGAGAGGACTCCAGGAAGGAGTTAGGATAACATAATCATGTTCTGGCTTTAATGAGAGAGCTAAGTATGATCAAAGGAAAGCAAGTAATTTGGTCAAGGCAAGGGTTCCTGATACCCAGCCCCATCGCGTGAGCTGCTCATAACATTTTCAGATTCTTATAACTTCTTTGGTGCAGAGCTTGAGAATATGGGGGGTTGGAGTGTGGGGGGACGGGTGGAGGTGGCAGAGCAGTGATGGGGGTGTAAGGGTTTGGAGGTGAGGGGAATTAGAGGGCTGCAGTGAGAAGAGGGTGATAAATAGGGATGGGGAATAGGAAATGAGATGAAGGGGCAGGGAGAGGGGTTGGGGGAGTCTGAGCCACGGAGAGGGGTGGAAATTAAGGGGAATGGGAGGGAAAATGTGGGCGGCTAGGAGGGGGAGAAATGGGTAGTAAGAGGAGTGGGGGGATTGGGACGGGGCGGGCTGTCAGTTATACATTCTTTCCTCCCATTTGAAACTTCTGCCCTCTCTCTCTCCCCTCCTCCTGCCTGGGCTGGGCCCAGGGGAAGATGCCTCCTTTCATGGCCCTCCTCTCTCAGGGCAGGGTCCAGAGGGAGGATGTATCTCACACAAAGTTGGGAGGAAGGGGAATGTGTGAACCAGCATATGGTGAGCCTCTGCCACTTTGCCATGTGAGCTGGCATCTGGGGTACCCTGGCCTTCTGGGGGTCCTTGTTGCCCCATGTGTGAGACAGAATTTGGGGAGCACAGCCGCTCTGTGGGTGGTGTCTGAACCTGTCTCCCTCCCCCCATAAGTGCCATGATCAGGGAGGCACTGCTCCTCTGGAAAGTCTGAGCCTTTCTCTCTGCTCCCTCTTGCGAGGAGGATCAGGGAGGACACTGCTCCTCTGTGTGTGGGATCTGAGCCTCTCTGCCTGTTTCCTCTATGTGTTAGCCCTGCACCTTTGAGGGAATCTGAGACCCTCTCCCTGCATGCCATGTGAGCCAGGTCCAGGGAGCCCTTCCTCTCTGGGATGGGTTGAGCCCCTATCACTTCCCTTCCCATGTGAGCCAGGATCTGTCCCTCTATGGGCTGGGGGACTGAGCCCTTCTCTTTGCCCCCCCATGTGTGAGTAGGGATAATAAATGCCCAGTAGAGGGAAAATGAGACCAGGCACTGAGATAAATGGAGTGATTCACACCTCTCAGAGCTATTGTTTCAGGCTGTATTCACAGGGTGTTCTTACTCAGCTGAGAGCATCTCCTTGAGATGACAGGGCCATTTCACACCTCTCTGTGCTGCAGGTGGATGTGTAGAGCCCCTTCTCCAAACAGTCAGCCCAGATCAGAGGCAGGGACTCTCTATCTCCACTCTTCTACCCCTCCCCCTATCTAGTAGATAGAATCCTCACAGCCCCACCAGCTTCTTCCCCATAGCCCCTCCAAGCTTCACAGGGCATAGATTTTTACCCCCATTCACTAAATGGCCCCCTCAAGGATTGAACTCACAACCCTGGGTTTAGCAGGCTAATGCTCAAACCACTAAGCTATCCCTCCTCCTATGGGAGACATAAGGAGGAGGATGATCCTGGTGTGTGCGGGGCGGGGCTCAGAGCAGTGGGGTTGTATGTGTTGGGGCTTGGAGCAGCGGGGATGTAGGAGCATCAGAGCAATGGATGTGATGGAGCAATGTCAGAGCAGAGCTGGGGGTGTCTTAGCAGTTGGAGGGAATATGGGGGTCTGAGCAGTGGGGAGGAGGGCTGTTGGAGCAGTCAGGGAAGAGTGAGATGGAAAGCAGGGTATAGCATGGTGGTCACCCGCTCCTGCCCTGAGGGATTTAAAACAGCCCTGGAGGATGGCTGTGGAAGGGCAAGACACCTGGGCTGATTGGGAGGAAGCAGGCTCAGCTGGGGCCATGTCCCAATCAGGGCCCAGCTGGCCCTATAAAGGCTTGAGCCAGGAGCTCAAGCAGACAGAGTCTGTCTCTGACTGGAGAGGGTGATAGGCCTGGCTGCTTGAGAACTCACCCAGGGGACTTAGAGGAAGACAGGGCTGGGGAAAGGCCTTAGGAGCTGGGAAGCCCTAGGCTAGCAACTCCCCAGGCTGACGGGCCTAGTTTTAGGCCCACCTAGGTATTGGGCTTGCAGAGGGGCAGCCGGAGAGTGGGTAAAGGCAGCCAGTCCAAACCCCTTGTTGCCTGTGATGATTGGCTGATAGACTGCAGTCCACCCTACGGTGTGGGGGCTAAACAGAGACTGGCAGTAGCCATGACTGAGGTGATGTGGGGAGAGGGAGTGAGGGTTCCCCTAGGGTGGGGAAACCCAGTAAGACTGTGGGGTACTGCAAGAGGAAGAACCCTGGGATAAGGGCACCGGGGTCCTGAGAGGGACAGGGAGGCCAACGGCAAGTGAATCACTGGCCTGCAGAGGGCACTCGTGGGTCAAAGAGCTAATTCCTAAGGATGACTAGCAGGAGGTGCCACAGAGGTGAGTCAGTGCCTGTCTACACGGGGCATCAAAGGTGTGTGGAGAGGGATGTTGGGGAACCTTCATCTCTGTGCTCCCCCACATATCTGTTTGTGCCTTCAAAAAATGTCCCTACTGACTCCATGCTAGTCCCTACACCCTCTCCCCAGTTCTCCCAAACCTGCTGGTCCCATGCTGATGCCTGCCTCTCCATCAGAGGGGGAGGCAGGAGAACCAGGCTGTGCTAGACAAACATAGACAAGAGTTGATGAAATGATGCAGGAATAGTGAAAAGGTGGGAGGTATGGATCAGCCTTCATGTCGCACTCCCTGTCAGTACCTGACCCGAGCCACGGAAGGTAATGATCTAACCAGCAGACCAAATTCGGTGATGAATCCTGGTCATATGCCACCTGAGACACGTTGTGTATATGCTAAGAAGAAGTGAAGGGACTAACTGGGCATTCTGTGCCTGGGGTAATCATTGACAAGGAGGCAGAGATAGTGGAGGAAAGAACAGGGCTGTGGTACATGGGGGTACTGAAAAATTATTTGTTTAAAAAACCAAGGAAATTAAATGCCCTAAATCTTTGTTAACACAGAGTTAAGGTTGCCTGGTGGTGCCTCATGCTCTTCCAGAACATGGAGAGTGGCTAAACTTAAACCTCTGAAAACCAGTAAATACAGTTAAGGTACCTACCACCCTTGCCATGCAACCTTATCTCTGCTCTCTTTGGACTATACACCAACACAACAATTCTGCTCTCACAGACACAGAACACTTTGGGAACAGAGCACGTGTGTCCTGTATGACAGTCTAACTCCTTCTCTTTGCTAAGGTGGGTTTAGGTCAGGTGTAGCAAGCAGGAGCAATTTATACTTGCCGTACAATCAACACTGAACCTCCTCCATACCAAACTACCCGCCACTTGCTAAACCTTACCACCCATACTCCCTTTCCCGGAGGATTCTTTCAGAGACGTTGCCTTGGTACATTGGTTGGTGATAGAATTAGTTAGGATCCTTTCCAAATTAAAATGTTTACTTAAAAAATAAAGAAAAATGTTCCTCACTCATATGACAAAAGAAGAAAGAGGCGGGGGGGAAAAAACCCAACCAATCAACCTAAAGAGCTTTAATTTCTTTGGGTCCTAAAAAATATTTGGTCAATTTGGCTCCAGAGGTAGAAGTATGCAGGAAACTTGTACTACCATTGGATTTCCAGGACAGTGCAATGATGACACATTGCTGCCGAGGAGATGGTTAAAATATTATAATGTATTTTTTTCCAAAAGTAAAATACTGAATTTGCAAATTAAATTGGACTTTGCACAGCCTTTTAGAACATCAGCATTTTATAATTGTTGTACGAAAGCCGGGGTCGGCAACCTTTCAGAAGTGTTGTGCCGAGTCTTCATTTATTCACTCTAATTTAAGGTTTCGCGTGCCAGTAATACATTTTAACGTTTTTAGAAGGTCTCTTTCTAGAAGTCTATAATATATAACTAAACTATTGTATGTAAAGTACATAATGTTTTTAAAATGTTTAAGAAGCTTCATTTAAAATAAATGCAGAGCCGCCAGGACCTGGGTAGTGTGAGCGCCACTGAAAATCAGCTTGCGTGCTGCCTTTGGCACGTGTGTGCAGGTTGCCTACCCCTGTACTAAAGAGTTGGGAAGGTTGAATCACAAAGTCGTGTGTGTGTGTGTGTGTGTGTGTGTGTGTGTGTGTGTGTGAGAGAGAGAGAGAGAGTTTTCCCTAGCTTTTTTTTATTTCCGCAACTGAGAACCTGGCCAATATGTGATTTCCAGACATGAATCTCATAGTGCAGATGTCATCACAAGCTGACATCTCTAAAATTAGATTTGTGGCTGAGACCATTTATTTGGAAAATGAATATATTTTTCCATATATTGTATGTACATGTTATGTTTCACATATTTGGGAATATGTAAAATTCACTTAAAATATGACCGATTTTTCTGAATGTTAAAAATATAACATGACAAAGTATTTTAGCTATGTATACAATCCATTTTAGTAAATATATAATAATTCATACTTTATAATAAATAGAAATTATATTATCTCTGTAGCTAAGGTACTGCTTAACCAGATATTTTACCGGAACATGTTTCTAAATTACTGATGAATACTTGCCAAAAGGGATACAGCCATGACTGGTGTGCTTAAAATAAGATCTACTAACTCTCTTTTGGTTTGTGGTCACATGAACATACATCATACCATCCCTTATCTGTCTGGCCATTCTATTCCAGCCTGACTGGATATCCATTATTATTACTGGTTTCAGAATAGCAGCCGTGTTAGTCTGTATCTGCAAAAAGAACAGGAGTACTTGTGGCACCTTGGAGACTAACAAATTTATTAGAGCATAAGCTTTCGTGGACTACAGCCCACTTCTTCGGATGCATATAGAAGTGGACTGTAGTCCACGAAAGCTTATGCTCTAATAAATTTGTTAGTCTCCAAGGTGCCACAAGTACTCCTGTTGTTGTTGTTACTGATACCCCTTTTTACCCAAGTGATGAGCCAGTATTCAGGGTCTTGTGAGCTGTTTCCATTAGGAAGAGAAATTGATGATGGAGTCAGGTATTTCTGTGATACAGTACTGTTTATTTACAAAGAGTGTACACAAAGTCCTGTTTCCCTGAACACAGTAGTGATCAAACAACAGGACACAGTTTCCTTGCTCAATATTCCAAGCCTCTTTTTCCTGCTTTTCTCTCTACCCAAAGAACTCTCCCATAGCTTTCTCTCAGGGTCACGCTAAAAGTTCTTCTCTGGCTGTCTTTCACTTTCGGCTGCCTTCGCTATCTGCTTTCCCTGCTTCTCTCTCACGCACATGCGTGTGCGCACACACACACACCCCTCCACCAAAACAATACCCCCCAGCCCTCTGCATTTGCATTCAGTGCCCAGTGAAACCCCTCTACCCACATACTTTAGCTTATGAGTGGCCTTGCATGTAGCCTCTGTTTTGAGGGGTGGCTCCCATTGTTTCAGCTATCCCACTCCAAGAAGGAGCTTAAGGCCTTGTCTACACCAGAGGTTCTCAACCTTTTTCTTCCTGAGTCTCCCTCAATATGCCATAAAAACTCCAGGGCCCAGCAGGGGAGGAGAGGGGGGAGGGAAACTCAAGACTCCGGGCCTGGGGGGGATGACCTTTGGGCACAGACGTAATTTGACTTCTATTTTGGGGGGAGGTAAGGGGGTAGCTCAGGGTGCAGGGAAGGGATTTCTAGGGGCTGTGTGCAGGCAGGGGCATAGGTGTTAACTCTCTAGGTTCTCCGGGGCTGAAGCACCCACTAGGGTGACCAGACGTCCCGATAAAAGCGGGACTGTCCTGATTTTTAGGCGTTTGTCCTGCGTCCCGACCAGTGTTTGGTCGGGATGCAATTTGTTCCCATATTTCACACTCCTGTTTTTTGTTTTTGTTTTTGTTTTGTTTTGTTCCACCGACGGGACTCCCCGCCGGCAGAGCAAAGAAAAAAAAAAAAAAAGCCGGCGAAGGGGAAAAAAAAAAGCGCGAACACCCCCCACCATGTGTCCCGATATTTTCTTCATCCCATCTGGTGGCCCTAGCACCCCCAGGGAAAAATTAGCAGGTACTCCGCACCCACCAGCAGCCAAGCTCCCCCTCCTCACCGCCTCCCACCCAAGCGTGCCGCATCCCCACTCCTCTTCTCCCCTCCCCCCCCCGGCTACCTGGCAGCTGTTTGGAGGTGCTTAGGACTTTCCGGGAGGGAGGGGGAGGAGCGGGGATGCAGCACACTCAGGAGAGGAGGCAGAGAAGGGGCGGGGACTTGGGTGAAGGGGTGGAATGAGGGAGGGGCAGGGGCGGGACAGAGGCCCGGCCAGGGGCCGGGGGGGTCGAGCACTCACCGGGTAGAGGGGAAGTCAGCGCCTATGGGCAGGAGAGTAGCTCAGGGTGCAGGCAGGAGGTTTCTAGGGCTCTGTGCAGGCAGGAGGGTAGCTCAGGGTTCATGGAGGGGATAGTTATGGTCTGTGCATGAGAAGGGGGTAGCTAGGGCCTGTGTATGGGCAGGGGTCAGGGAGTAGCTAAGGGTGTAGGCAGGGGGTAGCTAGCGGCTGTGTGCAGCGGGAGTGTTGCTCAGGGTGCAGGGAGGAGGTAGATAGGGGCTGTCTGCGGGAAGGGGGTAGCTCAGGTTCCAGGGAGAAAGGGAGCTAGAAGCTGTGTGCAGTGCTGTTCCCCCTGCAGTGCTGTTTCCCCTGCGGTGGCTGCTCTCTGAGGGCTCTGCCTCCCCAGAGCTGGGTCCCTCCACCCGGACAGCTTTTACTGGCTGAGTGAGCAGTCAGGGGGCTGGGAGCTGAGGAGCAGCTGCAACCCTGGGCACCAGCAGCAGATGGGGGAATGCCATGGCTGCGTGCTTCATGAACCACCAGCCAGAGGAGCAGCTGCCCCACACTGCCTGGCTCCGGCTTTTCACATAATGCACAGTCAACCTGTGGAACTTCTTGCCAGAGGATGTTGTGAAGACCAAGACTATAATAAGGTTAAAAATAACTAGATAAATTCATGGTCAATGGCTATTAGCCAGGATAGGCAGGGATGGTATCCTTAGTCTCTGTTTGCCAGAAGCTGGGAATGGGTTACAGGGAATGGACCATTTGATGATTACCTGTTCTGTTCATTACCTCTGGGGCAGCTGGCATTGGCTCCTGTCAGAAGACAGGATACTGGGCCAGATGTGGCCGTTCTTATGTTCCCATCTATGACCTGGCCAGAGAGGGACTGGGAGAGAGGAAGGGGGGTGAGCTGCCACGGGAGTGCCCCCCTCTGGGTAAGGCACTGCATTTTGGTGGGGGCAACAGTAACAGCCTTGTGCCCCCCAACTCTACCCATGGGCTCAGGGTTTCTAACCGCGGGGCGCGCAGGGATTCAGGGCTTCAGCCCAGTGTTGCTCCCGGCTTCAGCCTGGGATATGGGGGTGGGGGGTGTGCAGGGGCTCCCCTGCTGTTCCTGGCTTCCATGGGGAGGGGGCATTGGGGCTCCTGACTTCAGCACTGCAGGGGGGCACCAGGGTACTCAGCTTCAACCTGGAGGAGGCACCGGGGCTCCCGGCTTCAGCCCCGCATCGCTGCCAGCTTCAGATGGTGGGGAGGGCGCCAGGGTTCCCAGCTTCAGCCTGGGGGGGGCACTATGACTCAGGGGACCAGGTTTCAGCCCCCAGGTCCTGTAGCCCCCTGAAAGGGCTTCCAGACCCCCAGGGGGCCACAGATCCCCATTTGAGAATCACTGGTCTACACTACAGAGTTTTGTCAACGCAAATTATGTTGACATACAGCCACTGCTGTAATTAAACCACTGCTGCATGTCCACACTGTGCTCCTTGTGTCCACAGAGCGCATCCACAGTAGCAGCTCTTGCATCAACACAGAGAGCAGTGCACCGTGGGTAGCTATCCCACTATGCAACTGGCTGAGGGTGTTTTGGGAAGGATTTCTGTGCCTAATGGGGGCAGGTTCAGCCATCACATGATGCAGGTTTCTCAATCCATCATTCCATGGGCATCCTACTAGATTGCCAGCCGCTTTTCAACTGCTTGGGTAACCTGCAACCCAGCCACCTCTGCCAGAAAGCATGGATCCTGCACTGCCCTTCTGTATTGTGTTGTGCGTTATGAATGCAAGGCTATAAGAGGAGCTCAATGGGGAGCTATTCAGCTGGGGGATTCCTTGAATGAGCGTATTGACATTGAGCCACAGTAATGTGCATTGCTGTAGTGTGCTGAGCCTGGCATTGTTTGTTTGCACCGTGCTATGAACCTTGTAATGATTGTTGTGTGTGTCTGAAAAGTAACACGTTTTAAATCACTTTTTTAAAGCAACACTTGGTAATATGACCAAACTGGCATTGCTGAACACTAACACAAGAAGCCCACAGAAGTGTGGATGTGGAGAGTGTGTGACGGGGGTGTGTGTGAAAGAGTGTGTGTGGGGAGTGTGTATGTGAGAAAGAGACAATGTGTGTGTCGGGGGAGAGGGAGTGTGTTGGCACATTGTCTCTTTAAGTTCATCAGTAGAAGCTGATGCACAGGCAGCTGGTATTCCCCCTCCCTCTTCCCCCAGCTCAGCAGAGATGGGGGGGGGGGAAGGGAGGGGCACACTCCAGTATTAACTCCTGCCTCCCTCCCTGGTTCTGCACAGCATGAGTCTCTCCCTGCCTCTCCCACCCCCAGCAGCCTGCCCTGCCCAGGGCCGGCTCCAGGCACCAGCCCACCAAGCATGTGCTTGGGGTGGCACCTGGAGGGGGGCGGCGTGGCGTAGCACTCCGGCCCGACAGCGGGGCCATGATTGGGCTCGCCGCCCTCCTCCCGGCGCTCTGGCCACCGGGGAGAGCGGAGCCCCGGCTGGGTGCTCTGGCCGCCGGGGAGAGCGGAGCCCGGGCCGGGCTTGGCACCCTCCCCTGCCGTGCTCCCCGGCGGGGGGTGGCGGGAGGCTTTTTTGCCTGGGGTGGCAAAAAAGCCAGAGCCGGCCCTGGCCCTGCCTACCTGCTGCTGTGGTCCTAGTGCCAGGGAGAGGCATGATTCTGTGTTAATGTTTTGATTCCATGATTCTCTCCAAGTTTTCTCACAGCCATAGGGAGGTGTTATTTACTCCTTCACATAACACAAGTAACATGGGTCACCCAATGACATTAATAGGCAGCAGGTTTAAAATGAACAAAAAGTACTTCTTTCACAACACATAATCAACTTGTGGAACTCTGCCAGGGGAGGTTGTGAAGGCCAAAACTATAACAGGGTTCAAAAAAAGTAGATAAGTTCATGGAGGTTAGATCCATCAATGACTATTAGCCAGAATGGGCAGGAATGTAACACCATGCTCTGAGTGTCCCTAGCCTCTGTTTGCCAGAAGCTGGGAATGGACGAGAGGGGAGGGATCACTCGATGATTGGTTGTTCTGTTCATTCTCTCTGAAGCTCCTGGCATTGGCCACTGTTGGAAGACAGGATACTGGGCTGGATGGACCATTGGCCTGACCCAGTATGGCTGTTCTTACATTCTTATGGTAAGTGAGGAATGTCCCAGGCCTTGGGGTAATGTAAAAGAAAGCACAAAATGTAGAGTGGGCAAAGGAGACAGAGGCAATGGTAATAAGATAAGCCTGAACAGAAAGAAGGACCAGGGAGGCTGAAGGAGGACATTTTGGCTAAGATGTTGGTAGGGATGGATTTATGAAGAGCTTTGAAAATGAGAACAACCTTGAACTTTGGATCAATTCTGGGTAAGCATCCAGACTTTAGGATGTTTGCATGAACCAAGCCTTTGAACCTTTTGGGATTCACCCATCACAAATTTCATTACCTTGCTGTTCAGAAGAATCAACCAGATAGACTGAGCAGAGGGACAGTGACTTGCTCATGAACCTCTGCACACCTGCAAACCATAATACACGTGGTAGGTTTAATTTTAGAGCTACCAGTCTTAAAGGCATCAGTGCATTTCAAGTAGCATTGCCCTCTCCAATATATATGTACACAGTATGGCATGGGCATGCAGCATGGAAAGTCTGGACATGAATGAAGTCAGAAGGCACACATGCTGCCCATTGTTTTTTTGCAGGGTCAGCCTTTAGTTAATTAATGATACACCCTTTCTCCCCATCCCAAATAAAGCAATTACAGATAAATATTCACTTACAGCTCTAGTAGTTTTCAATGATCCTGAGGTTGCCATTGTACTTTAGGAAGATGGGTATATTTACAATGATGTTTACTGATAGCCTGTTTGCTTTGACTTCTCACCATCCTTCCACTGATGCCTTCACTTTCCACACCTTCCATGCTTCTTTCCATCCCTCCTTTCCTTGCTCCACCTCCTATTTCCCCTGCAATGCCTCTTCCCCCCCTACTTCTGTCTTTCCCACTCCCCTGTTCCCATTACCTCATTCCCCTCCTGCCTTCTTCCTCACCCTACCCTGGGCCCCATATTACACTAAGATACAAGAAATCCCATAAAGGGAAAAAAACATGCCCCCCCCCACCCAAAATCAGAGAAAAAGGTGAAGTGTTACAAGATCTATTTAGTTTATATTGAGTCTTGCAATATTTGGTGTTTTACTTAAAACCCCAGCTCCTGGAGTTATATGGTTCCATGAGAATCTCAGTTTTAATTTAAAAAAGCATTTTTCTAGTCCTCATAGTTTCAGAGAAAAGTTTGAAAACTTGATTGAGTGCACCTTAAAAAGCTGAGAAACCAGAAGGCAAATAAAAACAACACCAAATTGGCTTAAAAATAATCACTCATGATTTTTGAGGCCTGACTTGTGATTTTTGAATACTTGACATTGGCAATACTTCAAACCATAGATCAAACATGATGGTTCCCAGTCATCACTTGGATCACTCTGTGTGTATGTTAGCTTCCTTTCTTCCCATCCTTTCTCTGACTTATTGGTTTATACTGTAGGCTATTTGGAACAGAGTGTTTGTACAGTATCTAGCACAACGAGGCCCTGATCCCTGACAATTGGGAGCCCAAGGTCTCTGGGAAAGCAAGCAGGGCCAAGAAAAAGAACTACAAAGACCAATACACAGAGATTGTTAGATTCTCAACTGGTGAGGGCAGAACCACTAACTAAAAGAGGTAACAGGTAGTATTTGAAGAAGGGTCATAACCTTCTCTCTCCTTGCTTCCTGAATGAGGATGATTTTGAACCTGGACCAGCTAACCCTTTACATCCTGCCTAACCATGAGAATGTGTATGTTAGACCCAGCAACATTTCTGCTGTTCCAAGTATGGGCCTCTCTTGAGCACAGGCTGCCAAAAAAATACCTAATTGGCTGGTGGTTTGGTGATGTGGACAAATGGTGATATGGCTAACAAGTGGGTAGGGATAGCTCAGTGGTTTGAGCATTGGCCTGCTAAACCCAGGGTAGGGTGGTGAGTTCAATCCTTGAGGGGACCACTTAGGGATCTGGGGTGAAAATCTGTCTGGAGATTAGCCCTGCTTTGAGCAGGGGGTTGGACTAGGTTACCTCCTGAGGTTCCTTCCAACCCTGATATTCTAAAATTATGAACATAATTTTAACTGCAGTCTTCAGAAGTGAAAAGGTAGCATATTAACCCACTGCACCTACCTATTTTTTTATGGTTAGAGTAGCTATTTTAACTGTAAGTGGGTTATAGCTTAGGTAAAATAGGAAATGACTTGAATCTTCACCCAAGCCAAATCTCTTGGCTGTTTGAAAAAGTTTAATTCTCTTGTTAAAAATATATTTCTGTTATAAATAGTATGAAAATACTCACTTTGTAACATGGTAACACCTGGTTAAATGGAGAGATTCAGTGATTATATTACTGTATAATGTTTCGTTAAACAAAAGCTCACTGTTGTAATGATTATTGTATTGTCTCTGATATTTACACGATTAGAATTTGTAAATGTGTTAAACTTCCTAAATAAAGACATAGTTCTAAAAGATGTATTTCCAATTTTTTGTTTTGTTAGGAGTGGTAGTAGAAGTGCCAAAAAACAACCCAAATCTTGCAATTCCCAGCATTGTCTGATGTATTCCACTGTTTGGCTGGCAGGCTAAAGAGCCCATCACCATAGTAAGTATCCTATTTCTGGTTATTTGAAACAAGTAATACTGGAAATATCATGAGACGCTCTGCTCTTGTGCAGTTATCAGCCTAATTTTGCAAACTTTAGGGAGTCACCGTGTTCAGATATGATATGGAGAAACATTCACATTTTGTAATGTTTCTCCAAGACTAAACCTTTGAAAGTTTTCAGGCTTCCCCTGTCACTAGTTCTAACAATGCATCAGAATTTGCAATCTCTTTTGTTTTGCCATTTTTGTACTGGGGTTGGTCATACTTTTGAGGTGCCTTTTCTGATTTGGGTTTTCCATCTCTGCTAGAGAGGAAGTACAGTATAAGGCAGATGACACCCAGTCATCAATCAAACCAGATGCTACTAGAAAAGGTCTTCCAGCATACTGGCAAACCCTTCTAATGTAGATGTATCTTATACAGCCAAAAGATTGCTTTTGCCAATGTAGCTTATACCTGTTCCCCAAACTAAATAAGCATTCTTTTGCCAGGATAACTGTCTACACTGGGCCTTTTGTTCATGTAAAATATCGTAATTAAACCCACGTACCTAGCTGGCATTACTATACTGGCAAAAGTTTTAAGTGTAGATCTGGCCCCAATATTAAATCCTTGTTTAGTGTTCATGAAACAACTCTTCTTAATATTCATGACAACAGCACAAAAATACATAAACCTAAACTGGCTCAAACCAGAACATTTGAATATTCAACTCTGAAAACAATTGAAGCAGATTTAAGAGAGAGAATCTGTCTTTGTCAACATCAAACACAACAGGTTCATCCATAGATGGTTACCAGCTCAGCAATTTTTTGGAGGAACAATGATTGACCAAGGAGCTGTAGTACAAAAGAGTAAAACATTCAGAAATATACATATTGTTATGAGCTTGGTGAAACTTTGTTATGGGTTGAATTAAAACCTTGTTGAGATTGATGAGTGAAAAGACACTCTTCAGTTAACATAACTGTAAGGATAAATTAATCTCAAGCCCTCACCTAACAGGAGTTTTGGACTGTCTGGGCGGCGAGGGTTTTGGTTGGCAGGGTGTGTCTGTATCTATAAAAGACACAGAACCAGGGCCCAAACTTTGACTATAATTGAAAAGGAGCAACAACATTCTACCATATTTTGCTCTAAGTTCAGCTAGTACAGTTCCACTGAATTCAGTGGGCTTACAGGGGAATACCTGAGAGCAGAATTTGTTTCACTATGACAAAAACAAAAATATCCAACACAATATAGCAATGATTAAACATGGAGAAGACATGGTGTATCTCCTATGTATCGTAACCCACCTATATCCTTGCAGTGTACTATATTATATACATTTAGTAATTTTCAATAGTAGTACACCTACTTAGTACATATATACTTGTATTTACCTACATGCTTATACAGATTAGTGTAATGTTCTGTATAACACTCGGATACCAAAGATCTATCTGTGTATTTACCTGTGTGCTTATATATCTCTGTGAAATATGTTATTTTTCATGGTCTAACACTACTAAATATCTGATTGTGACATACTGGTGTACATGTCATGCAAACATAAACAGTTAAATTAATTGGCCCAATTTAAGCCCTGGACTATATAGGTGAAGATAATGGGACTTGTACCTGTTTCCATCAATGCTGAATGATGCCCACTGTGTGAACTTTAGTATAAGACAGCAGCACTAATAAAATGAGATCTAACAGTTTGTAGATTAGAGTGCCATTAATTAAATTCCCTGAGGATTCCAGTCCGGTCATTCTGTCTGAATTAGAAAATAGGAAAATACTTTGCACTGAGCAAGTAGCTTAGGGATAAAGATGTCTCTTGCTAAAATTAAGCACTGATTCACAATGACATTATGAAAACACTAAACTGCACATTAAAATTCCTAAACATCACCACTACTTACAACAAGCCAATGCAAACGTTTGTTACTTCTGTGTCTAGAAATGAATTTGCAAATTAGGAATACGATGTCAGTATAAAAGAATTCAAATGAATTTTATCTGATTGGTAAGTGAACTCAAGTACTAAGATACTAAATAAATATTTGACAACAAAATTATCTGGTGTAATTTATTTTACATATGTGCTAATTGAAAACAAAAGTTTTTTCTAAGCTGCCAGCAATTTGTAGACAAACCACAAAATAGGGTGATAGTAATAGGTGACATTATGTCACATTGGAGAATTCCCCACCCAAAGGCCACAGGCATACTGAACAAATAATGAAAACCACAAGGTGGAGCATGGTTTAAAAAAAATGAAAGCTTTGTCACATTAGTCACAATGTATTTAGAAATACATCATTGAGGGTGTCTACTAATGGAAGAGGAAACTAAGATAGATGCTTTGTCCTGCAAGCCCTTACCTACGCAAATAGTCCCATTGAACTCAATTGGACTGCTTATGTAAGTAAGGTCTACCTATATGAGTAAGGGTTTTCAGATCATACCTAACACCAGGCAATTAGGGTGAAATTCACCCCAGCATGGTGGGTCGTATAAGGCCCTCCAAGCCACTTAAATTCCATGGTAATTGGTAACCCTCCACAGGGAATGAAATGCAAGCACAGGGTTATACAAACTGGCCTCTCATTCCTTAGCACACACTGTAACAGAATGATAGAACTATAGAAATGTAGAGCTCAAAAGGACTTCAAGAGGTCATCTAATCCTGCCCCCCATACTGAGACTGGACCAAGTATACCTAGATAATCTCTGACAAGTATTTGTCTAACCTGCTCTTAAAATCCTCCAATGATGGGGATTTCCAAACTTCCCTCAGAAGCCTATTCCAGTACTTAATTATCCTTACAGTTAGAAAGATTTTCCTAATATCTAACCTAATTCTCCCTTGCTGCAGATTAAGCTGATTAATTCTTGTCCTATCTCCAGTGAACATAGGGAAAAATTGATCACCATCCGTTTTATAACAGCCCTTAATATATTTGAAGACTTATCAGGTCCCACCCTCTGTCTCCTTTCTCAAGACTAAACATACCCAGCTTTTTTACTTTTTTTCTCATAGTATTCTAGCTGAGGCCTCACCAGTTCCAAGTAGATCAGGACAATTAACTCCCGTGTTTTATGTATGATAGTGCATTAATACACCCCAGAATATTAGCCTTTTTCACAATGCATCACATGGTGGCTCATATTCAGGAGTGCAAGTAGGGGGGTACCCACCAGTACGCAGTACCAGCAAGAGATTTTTAGCAGGTACAGGGTACCAGAAAGACTTGGGGCTAGCCCCCCAAGTCTGAGGGGGGGAGGCACTGTGCTCTGCTCCTTAAAAGCTAGGAGGGCATTAATTCTTTAAATGGTTTTAACAGCACAATACATATGCTAACAAACTTAAACAAAGGCTTTGTTAGCATATGTATTGTGCTGTTAAGTTGGTCAGGAGCCCTTAAGAGGGGAGGGGAGAGGTGGTGGGGACGGAAGGAATTTAAACAGTGTTTTTGATTCTGTTTCTCCCCATTGATCTGAATTATCTATGACATCCATACTGCATCACAGTCAATATTATTAGAGGAATTCCTCTGCTTGCACTGTCTAGAGGATGTTTGGATTCTGATGTCAACCCCGTTCTGCAGCCTGACAGGAATCAGGTGTTGTCCCCAGTGTACACAGAATTCTTATTTGCAGCCAAACTAGTCTAACATGCATTTTGTTAACTGGAACTGGAGCAGCAAAACAAATGCCTAATTTTCCAGCTTTGTGGGTGAGAGAACTATAAATGAAGATTATAATGCTGGACACTGACAGCCTTAAACCAGCTGCCTCAGGAATCTGCCAAGAACTTTGTTGAAAATATGTTCCTCATCTTGGCAACGGAGCTAAGACTTATCACACATCTGCCCACCTTTATTTGAATGAAGCTCCTTCTGATCTGACAGTTCAGGCATTGTCAGTTTCATCCGGAACAATTTACAAACTTGGAACCTAATCCCATAAACCTTTAATCATTTGATCAACCCCATTGAAGACAATGGGACTATTTGCATGACTATGGACCACTTTTGTGGGCTGGTAAGAGTTTCAGGAGTCGGTTCCTATAAAGGAAGTTGAATCCCCCATTCAAATGCAATGTTTGGCTACAATACCATAAAGCAGTTAAGGATACAGTTCTACTTAAAATTTGTCTTTTAATAAATCATACATATGCTGAAATGGCTCCTCACCCAACTCCCATATTCCATCTAAACAGACTGAATACTACATATGTGGAGGAAAAGTGAGTAGTTAAACATGTTGATGTTTGTATATAGAAAGGGGGGTGTCAGAGGGGATGGGGAGAGCATAGGGGCCCCGGGGCTGGGGGCAGGGAGGGGTCACGTGGTGAGGTCACATACCTCCCCTCGTGTCCCTCCCATGACTGCAGTACCGGCAAGAAACAATTTCTACTTGCACACTGCTCATATTCAATTTTGATCCACTATAACCCCCAGATTCTCTTCAGCAGTATTTGGCAGGGTGGTACCAGCCTGTGGTAGGCAAGAAATATATAAGGATTGTATATAGTTGGACACCGGTAGTGGGAAAACGCTTAAAGAATAAAGGATATGGGTGTTGCACAAGCTGAAGTGTCCCTGGACTTATTTGGGAGGGCAACCGGGCCCAGAAGAAGAGGGGCCGCCGTGCACCCTGTGACACAGTACAACTGTCTAACCAGCTATTCCCCATGTTATATTTGTACATTTGATTTTTCCTTCCTAAGTGTAATACTTTGCATTTGTCTTGACTGAATTTCATCTGGTTAGTTTCAGACCAGTTCTCCAATTTGTCAAGGTTATTTTGAATCCTGTCCTCCAAAGCTTGCAACCCACAAATTGGTATCCTCCACAAATTTTATAAGCATACTTCTACTCCATTATAAAAATCATTAATGAATAGTACTGGACCCAGGACAGATCCCTGGGAGACCCACTAAATATATTCTCCCAGTTTGAAAGAAAACCATTTAATACAGCCTTTCAACCCACATTATGGTAGTTTTATCTAGACCAGTGGTTCCCAAACTGTGGTTCACGCCCCCATTAGTGGGGCCTGGAGGAGCATTCGGGAGCATGTGACGAGGCCCAGGTCAGCCCCCACGGGGAAAGAGTATGTCATCCAGTCCTGCTCTGTCCCCTAGCGCTGCTCTGGCTCTACCCCAAGCTGCATCCCTGCCCTCATCCCCTGGCTCCCGGCCTGGCCACGGCTCCATACCTGGCTGCAGCCCTGGCTGCGCCTTCGCTCCTGCCCCTGGATACAGCTCCAGCCGGGGCCCCAACCACAGCCCAGCTGCAGCCCCATCCCTCGCTCCCAGCCCAGCTCCATCCCCAGCCCTATCAAGAAAGGAATAAGGTTGGTTTGGCATGATTTATTCTTGAAAAAATCCATGTTGACTACTACTTATAACCCTGTTATTTTCTAGGTGCTTACAAACTGATTGTTTAATAATTTGTTCCAGTATCTTTCCAGGTACTGAAGTTAGGCTGACTGGTCTATAATTCCTTAAGTTCTCTTTGTTCCAATTTTTAAAGATAGGTTCTATGTTTGCCCTTTTCCAGTCCTCTGGGCCCTCACCCATCCTCCATGAGCTCTCAGAGATAATCACTAACAGTTCCAAGAATGGATCAGCGAGTTCCTTACATATCCTAAGCCTGGTCTACACTACAGAATTAGGTCGATATAAGGCAGCTTATGTCGATCTAGCTCTGTAAGATTCTACACTAAAATGTAACTCCCACTAATGTAACTTGCCCATGACACCGACTTAATAACTCCACTGCCCTGAGAGGCGTAGCATTTAAGTTGATGTAGTTAGGCCGACACAGTGTCAATGTAAATACTGTGTTGCTTACATTGATTGTTGCTACCTTTCATAAACCATCCCACGATGCTCCACACTGGCAGTTAAATTGGTGCAAGTGCTTCTGGTGTGGACATGCACTGCCAACACAAGGAGCTTAGTCAGCATGGATTTGTCAAGAACAAATCATGTCAAACCAACTTAATATCCTTCTTTGACAGGGTAATAAGTTTTGTGGATAGGGAGGAAGCAGTAGATGTGATATATCTCAACTTTAATAAGGCTTTTAGTGCTCTCTCACATGACCTTCTCTTTATCAAATTGGGGAAATATAGCCTAGATGAACCTATTAGAAGTGGGTGCACAACTGGTTGGAAAAGCATACTTAGAGTAGTTATCAATAGTTCACAGGCAAGCTAGAAGGGATATCAAGTGGGGTCCCGCAGGGATCTGTCTCAGGTTTGATTCTTTTCAATCTCTTCATAAATGATTTGGATAATGGTATATAAATGTACTCTCTAAAGTTTGCAGATAACACCAAGCTGAGAGGACAGCACTTTGGAGGACAGGATTATAATTCAAAATGATCTTACAAACTGGAGAAATGGTCTGAAATGAATAGGATGAAATTCAGTGAGGACAAATGCAAAGTACTACACTTGGGAAGGAATAATCAATTGCATAAATATAAAATGGGAAATGACTGCCTAGGAAGGAGTACTGAAGAAAAGGATCTGCTTCTGCATCACCATATGCATAATGTCCATGAACGTCTATGAGAGGTCCCCACATAGAGCCAAATTCTGGTTTCATTGAAATCAATGTAGTTTTGCCAATTGGCTTCATGGGATCATGATTTTGCCTGCAGAGAAGTTACAGTATCAGGCCCTTTCAGGTATACATTTTAAGGATTCATTATATTTTTACATACTGTATATTTGTTGTATTTCAGAGGAGTCCTTATTCATGTAAACTGTCTACACTTTTCCAATTCATTTTAAAAGGCCATCCTCGTACAACCACATATTCTTTAGACATGTGCCAGACAAGTAAAGAATAGCTTCTGCTGGATCGGTTTCCTGAGCAAGTTAGTAGGTAAGCTGAAACCTCCATGATTGTGCTAAGAAATCACTTATGATTGATTGGCTGTCAGTGTTTTCCATATAAAATGTAACTAAGAGAATTTTTTGGAAATTCATGGGCCAAATTCATCCCTGAACAAACTCCATTGACGTCAATGGAGTTACAACAGGGATTAATTTAGCTCTGTAACTGTCCAAGAAAGAAGCTGGTAAAGCACAAATATGGATATTTTGGCTTATCTTTATTATTCTTTTAAATAGATTAAAATACCACTGTCTGCAAGATGCGACAATATATTATGTAGGGATCCATAAATTGTCCTAACAATGTATCCAATCTGCAATTAATGTGATTTCCCCTATCAAAATTTATTCTACTCTTCATTAATAAGTATTTTAGGGCAGACATCCGAACAACTTGTTATTAGGACTTTACCAAGATTTAACTTAGCAGAAAATAACAATTATTTTTAGATCCCATGTATTCAATATTTCAAATGTACTTTGTTACATAAAGATTTGTAGATTATGGGAATTGTTTCAAAATACCGTCTTGGCTTTCATGTTGCATATTTTTCTAGGTTGCAAGCATTTTTGATATGTTGCAGTATTTCCAGTCAGCCATTAGTAACAGATTTAGCAGTTGTTTTAGTCTTCATAATTCTTGTTCTGTTTTGTATGCCATCAAAAATAATTTAGAGGCTGATCCTGAAAACACTTGCTACTGGGTGCAGTGCTTACTACCATAGTCCTCTTGAATGCACTTTACCTGGTAATAAAAGTGTGCAGGAGGTTGCAAGCATTCATTTGATTTTTGGGAAGACATTCTGACATCACATAGTTTTGCACTACAAGTCTATACCACATTCTAGGACTTCTGTGTTCTATTTCTTACACTGCCTCTAACCTGCTGTTACAAGTCTCATAATCTCTTTCCCCTCATTTTACCCAGGTGTAAAACAGATATAAATTGCCTGCTTCACTGGGGTATTGTGAGGATTGATTGATTTATCTTTTGACAAAATGCTTTGAGATCCTTGGATTGAAAAGCACTATTTTAAAGGTAAAATTTTCAGAAACCTTGGCCTAGCCTTCATTTATGCATGCACAATAACTGCACTCATAAATATTTTTATTTGAATTGCAAGAGTTGCTAGAGGCCTCAGTTGGGATCTTATTATGCTGAACATAACGTGTAACAAAAGATGGCCCCTGCCCTAAGGAGCATAAACTATAACTTGCACATACATTTCATAGCATTTTTATATATAGAACCCATTTGTGCTTCATTTGTCTACATAACATGGGTTTGTGCATGTATATTTTTTATTTGTGTGCAAAAGCATCAGTGTACAGAAATTATGTGCCCAAGTGATTGAGTGTTCAAAGTTGTTTGCACACACATACAAATTATGTTTTGAAAATTTGGCCCAACCAATGCAAAGAATCTATTTATTTACTTAATATTTCAATCACCAAAAGCCAATTGTACAGAACAGACTATCCTACCACAATAAATAATACAAAACAACCTGCTTATCTAGTTGCTTATGCTACATAGTAGAAGTTACAATGAGTTTTATGGTGTAGTCCTAGTCTGAAAATGTGTAATAGGTAATACCTTTGGAAACTCTGTTATGGAACTTTTGGAATAATTAAACTTGATGAAATATGCAAGGAGGTAAAAAAAAGAAAGTAAAGCATTTCCACACCCAATGGAAATTATTAATTTGGGAAGCAAACATTATTGAAATGAGCAATGTTTCTCATTCCCAACCAAAGCAATGTAACACATAACCTCCAGGTTATTTCTTCCTCTAGGCTCTCCAGTATGTCCTGTCTTTTCAGTGTTGTCTGGCCTTTGCCTGATCCAAAGCCTAATGGTTTCAATGGGCTCTGGATCAGGACCTTTGTGTCTTGTGAAGGTGCTTAAGAAATAATAATGGAAATGGTAGAAGGATAAAAATGTCTGTCTTACCAATGTAATGCCAGGTATTTCAAACCTGGAAGTTTTACTGGGGCATTCATACACAATATAGTTCATTCCCTTCTCAAAAGTCTAACATTTTTCTTCCCTTCCACTTCTATCCAGGAAAGTTCCATCATGGTTTACCTTTGATGCCCAACACAGCTTGATTTTTAGTTTATTTGACCAATGCCTATGTTAAGAGATTTTTTTCCAGGAGTAAAACCAACGTCATGAGAGTATTCCAAGTGAAACCAATCTATGTATTTAAGCAACTTGTTAAACATCCACTTGCTTAAATACTGAGACTGTAAACAAGTGTAAACAAATACAAAGAAGCAAAGTGAGCCAGGCAGGCAGTGAAGGAGGCCGAAGAGTGCCCTAGAGAATTTGTATGCCAAGCTTTTAAACAACGCACAGTTTGCTGGCAAAAAGATACATAGCACTGCAAAAAAGAGATGCAAAGCGAAGTATGGAATGTAAATGATGATCGGGGAGACTGCTGGTAACACCTGAACAAGTGAAAAAGAGATGGAAACAATACTTTGAGAGTCTCTTAAATGAGGCAAATCCCTTTAGGGTGGAGTTGCCAACTTGTGACCCTAAGGGTGATGCCTGAACCTAACGTAAGAGGAGGTGGTGAGAAATGCAGTCCAGGAAATGAAAAATGGTAAGGCCTGATGAAATTCCAGTGGACATGGTGAAAGTCTTACATGAGAGAGGTACAGTAGAACCTGAGAGTTACAAACATCAGAGTTACGAACTGACCAGTCAACCACACACCTCATTTGGAACTGGAAGTACGCAATCAGGCAGCAGCAGAGACAAATAACACAAGCAAATACAGTACAGTACTGTGTTAAATGTAAACTATTAAACATATAAATGGAAAGTTTAAAAAAAGATTTGACAAGGCAAGGAAACAGTTTCTGTGCTTGTTTCATTTAAATTAAGACGGTTAAAAGCAGAATTTTTCTTCTGCATAGTAAAGTTTCAAAGGTGTATTAAGTCAATGTTTAGTTGTAAACTTTTGAAAGCACAACCATAACATTTTGTTCAGAGTTACAAACATTTCAGAGTTACAAACAAGTTCCCTTCCCGAGGTGTTTGTAACTTTGAAGTTATACTGTATAAAATAATGAGTAGAGTAGTTAAAGCCATATAGTGAGACAAGTGAAGACTGGTGCAAATCTATCCTGGTCCCAGTACATAAGGAGGGAAGCATCCATCAATGTGGAGATATTTAGGGATAAAGATATTATTGCATGGGATGAAGATACTGGAATGTATCATGGACAATAGAATTAGAAAAATGGTGGAATCCCTCCTTGAATAAGAACAATCAGTTTTAGGAAGGGATGAGGAACCATAGATGCCATGTTTGTAATTTGTAAGTAATCGAGAAGTGGCTAGACTACCAACAGGATAGCTTCTGGGCTTTTATAGATGTAGAAAAAGTATACAATACAGTGGAAAGAAGGTACCTTGGTAGCTGGGTCACAGAAGACAGCAAACTTGAATATGAACTACAGTCCAAATTAGGGAGTGGTGGAAGTGTATGGAATAACATCTTAGGGGTTGTGGAAGACAAGCATAGGCCACTGAGCCTAAAAGCCCAACTGTATAGAACAACGGTGTGCCTCACAAAGCTGTATGGTGCAGAAGCCTGAGTGATAAAGAGATGGCAGGTTCAATACCTACAGATGTTTGAGATGAGATGTCTTCATGCCATAAGAGGACTTACATGAGGACACAGGTTTCTAACTGAAAGTATTAGGATGGAAATCCAAGTCTGAGATGTGGCTGACAAATCCAGGAAGCATTACTTTGTTGGTTTGGACACATGCAGAGGAGGAATGAAGGTGACCTGGTGAAGATAGTATGGCAGGAAAGGATAGAATAGAGATGCTGAGGAAATGATGGATGGATTGCATCAAACTAGATGGTAGGTAAGTGGATTTTAGTGCTTCCTCAGACATCCAATGATGGTGGATGCTTCCATGATGATATGACTCCAGTTGATAAGATACGGGGAAGAAAATTAAATTTCAACATTTTCAAGAAGCAAAACTGATGGAAACTACCACAGACCATTTCAGCTAAACTAAAGCTAGATGTATTACACTGTATTAATAGTTAGAATGTAGTAGTAATAATAATAATAATAAAAGTTCACATGTGGCAATAGTATTTAATTACCTGATTTAATCTTCTGCCCAGTTCAAAGTAGATTTTTGTAAAGCTTACAATTTATATTGTACCGAGTTATATCCACATGTGTTTGGCTTATGTAAAAATTATAAAACATATAAGATATGACACCCTCTACAAAATGTCAAAAAAACCTTATGTTTTATAATTTTTACATAAGCCAAACACATGTGGATATAACTCGGTACAATATAAATTGTAAGCTTTACAAAAATCTGCTTTGAACTGGGCAGAAGATTAAATCAGGTAATAAAATACTATTGCTACTTGTGAACTTTCTTTTTTATTTCAAAGCACATGAATCTTATTTCAGAAGTTGCGCATTCTTCAGATTTTGACTTAATGTTTTAAATATATCTCTAAGCCAAATATTTTAAACTATTGGCATATGCAGTATGTGGTTAAATAGACACTACAAGTCTGCACTGTATGGAAAGTTGGTCTATATTTGTGCAATGCAGATAGATATATGTGGCAGCAGATAAATATATGTGCTGTGTCCTTGGCAGTCACATAATTATTTTTTTTCAAACTTTCACCAGACTAGTTTTCTCAAACAGATATTTTCTGATGGTGAATATGATAGAAATTTCAACTTCCATTATTTAAATGAGAAATTAAACTAAAAACACTTGAGCTGTGATCTCCTGTCAAAACCACACAGTTAATAAAAATGTGCTTTGAAACACAATAATGAAGGTATCAAATCTATGTAAAATACATAGAAGGCAAATTCTGGTTTCAGTTATGCTACTGTAAATCTCAAGTGACTCCTGACTTCTCTACTTGCTTAATGGGACTACTCAGGTATGTAAGGAAAACCAGTTGTGTAAGTGTTTGCAAGACTAGGACCATAGTTTGTCAAGATCTAGCACACAGGAAATACTTGCCAAACTATGGTGCTCCATTATATTTGAGTGAATGATTACTGTAGATGTTAAAGTATGATAACTGATTAAATTCTTTAAATTTTTATTATAAATGCATTCCTCAAAAAACTTAATGCGGAGTTAAGCTTAACTGGCAGTGGCTCAACTCTTCCAGAATGTGAAATGGACCAATACTTAAACCCCTGAAACAGTTTGACCTTATCTCTTTATTTCCTAACTCAAACTCTGAAAACTAGGAGATACAGAGTTAAAGGTAATGTCTCCCTCATTACCCCAACAAAACCTTAACTCTGCCCCTTGGAATTGGCAGTAGGCCAAGGCCCCAACCAAACTTGATATATCCCTAATAAAATCGGCCATTTTGTTCTGCTGTGTAATATATGATACTAAACCATCATTCCTCTTCAGATACTCTGTCAGGAGAAAGGCCCTGCAGCTGCACCTGCTCAGTCTCCTGATGGCCTAGCAAGTCAACTAAGCTCCCTGATGGACTGCTCTGCTTGATTGGGTAAGGAAGCTAGCAAGCTGGTTCTTAGTCTAGCAGCAGCGATAGCTGGCTTGCTGCTCAATGCACATACCTGTGGATGCTTGTCTCACACTAAGCCCTGCACTCAGCCTTGTTTCAGTCCTTTCCCAGTCTCACTCCTGCCTCTGAATCAGGACTGCTCTTGCCTTCTCTGACTCTGGTTGTGATCTTCAGCTCCAATTCCTGGCTTATACTTGGTCTTGACCCTTGAGCCTAGAATTTGGGCTGTGACTAGGGTTCTGAGCTTTGTCCATGGCAACTAGGTTAGACTGCCTATGTCCTGGTATCCTGACACACTCCTATTGACCCTCACTGTTATTGATTCAGCATTAGTTGCTGCAAGCTGCCAGATCTGGCGCTGCCATTTTAGGAGTAGCTGTAGCTAAAAGAAGCAGGGATTTTTTTCCCCCATGGCTGTGGTGTGCAGGAGATCCAGACAGATGGTCACAATGACCTCTCCTGGATTTAATATCTAGGAATGAATACAAAAGTTTTAAAAATATATGTAGAGTTTTAGGGGCACTTGAACGGCTGCCACTGTCATCTCCAGAGGCTGATGTTTCACTCGGTATGTCAAGAAGATAGGGGATTAAAAGTGCTTCACCCCTTTCTAGCACTCATTTGTATATTCTCATTGTCCGCCTGAACACCACACTGCACTGGCATTTACACAATGCCTTGCACCCCCTCTATGCTCTGTTGCACTATTGCCCTGGGGAGTTGTAGCGGGCTATTGGTACACACAAAGGCTCAGCCAGGACTAATGGAAGATAATTTCCCAGAGGAAATTCTTTGGATAAGGCTGAATAACTGTTAACATCTGGCAAGTCTGTGGTGATTTGTCTGGAAGAGGCAGAGATTGAGTATATGTGGTGCGTAGCTACCTCATGTTCACTAAGCCTGACCTAAACTTGAACTTTATCTTAGTGAAGATTTTTCTCTACATTATCAGTATGCACTTTTTATGCTCCCCCTCCTGATGTTTGCGAAGAGTACAGTCCTATTTTTCTCATAGGGACTCATTAGGGCAGTGCTCAAAGGGTGCAGTTAACATCCTCCCTATGGTATTGGAGACATTACCTTAACTCTGTTTTTTCTGTTTTTAAGAAGGTTACATGGAAGAGTATGGGATACTGCCAGTCAAACTTAGCTCTGTGTTAACTTTCTTGGACAGTGAATTTCCCTTGTTTTTGCAGAAGTGGGATGTGATTGAGGACCATCTGTCTGGGTGAGGGATGAAGAACTATCCAGGAAACACCTCACTGTTACTCAACAACCAGCTCTGCCCTCTTGCCAGCCCCCTTTGGTCCTTTTAAAATTCCAGCCCAAATGCCAAGGGTCAAATTTGAAAAAAGAAAAGGGTGGTGGTACTCTTTAAAGCTCTGCTCATGTGAAATGCAAGAATGAGATGCTACTTACAGTAAATGGTGCAGATACTCAAAATATGATTGTGTGTGCTGCTTGGCTCCCCCTCATTGGGACATCCATAGGATAATGTGGTCTGGTTGGCTCCTTCTTGTTTGGGGGTGAGAGGAATCTTGTTTAAGGTGAAAAAAAAAAAGTGGCAAAGTCTGCCAAACACCACCCATTTGTGGCACCAAAATGAGTAGTCACTTAGGCCATGGGTGTGGTAGTTTTGGGTATGCTCCAACAGGTTCCCTGTTGCTGGAATCAGACTCCATGAGAGCAAGCAGTTAAGGCAGCTGCTTTGCAAAAGGCCACATGGAAGTGAACCCAGGAGTAGAAAGCAGGCTGTTGTCCCTAACTGTGAAGCATTTTGCAGTAGGTTAGTGATTACTGTTAACCCTCCAACAGGGAAGCATGGCAATGTTAATTATAAAAAGGGGAAATTGGGAGGGAAACAGGGCTGGCTCTAGGCACCAGGGTTCCAAGCATGTGCTTGGGGTGGCACTCCTTTTTTTTTTTTTTTTGGCTTCGGTGGCGGCAAAAAACCTGGAGCCGGCCCTGGAGGAAAAATTCATTTCTTTTATTTTAATTGTAAACTTTGAATGTTGTTTGATTTTAGCCAAACTGTTTTAGTTAAATTGTCTCAACTAGTATGATTCACCAACTTCTCTTTTAAGTATGATAATGGGGAAAGAGTCATTGATATTTTGCTTCTCTCAGTTTTGTATTTTCTTGTAATGGGTGTTTAAAAAAATCTATATACATAACTGAGTGGTTGATAATCAGTTAGCTGATTGGCTAACAGTGATTTCAGCAGAGGAAGTGGAAGTGTCTGCACGGATTCCAGCTGAAGATTCCTACAAGCAAATGGAGGGAAGATGTTGCTTTTGACTCAGCAGCCTGTATAGATTTGGTGATCAAAGACTCTAACTGAGGCTACATCTACACTACAGGGGGGAGTCGATTTAAGATACGCAAATTCAGCTACGTGAATAGCGTAGCTGAATTCGACGTATCGCAGCCGACTTACCCTGCTGTGAGGACAGTGGCAAAATCGACCTCTGCGGCTTCCTGTCGATGGCGCTTACTCCCACCTCCGCTGGTGGAGTAAGAGCGTCAATTCGGGGATCGATTGTCGCGTCCCGACGGGACGCGATAAAGCGATCCCCGAGAGGTCGATTTCTACCCGCCGATTCAGGCGGGTAGTGTAGACCTAGCCTGAGACTCACGTGAGCTCAACAAAAGCTTTGGGGAACTCTGAGTTTCTTCTCACTGTGTTTCTCTGAGGACTGACCTGTTTAGATTTAGTTTTCTTTAAGTTTATGTAAAACTGAAGATAATAGCCATGATACATTGGAAACATTGTTATTTGTTTTTTTTCTTTATCTTAAGATTTACAATGTTGATATTTAATTAAATTCCTTTTGTTCTTTTGGGGATTTGAATGTGGGGAGGGAAGTTGACCCTGTGCAATCCTTGCTGAAAATCCTTAGACTGAATTCTGGGTTCCCTACTTGCCTTGGCTCCATGCAACTCCCAGAAGTAACCGGCATGTCCCTTGGGCTCCTAGGCACAGTGGCGGCTAGGAGGGTCTCTGCACACTGCACTGACTCTGCAGTCAGGGCCGGCTCCAGGCACCAGCACACCAAGCAGGTGCTTGGGGCGGCCAATGGAAAGGGGTGGCACGTCTGGTTCTTCGGCGGCAATTCAGCGGCGGGTCCTTCAGTCCCTCTCAAAGGGAAGGACCTGCCGCCGAATTGCAGCTGAAAAATAAAGCGGCGGCGGTAGAGCTGCCGCCAAAGTGCCACCGATCACGGCTTTTTTTTTTTTTTTTCCTGCTGCTTGGGGTGGCAAAAATGCTGGAGCCCGGCCAGGAACCATGGCCAATGGGAGCTGCGTGGGCAGTGCCTGCAGGCAGGGGCAGCACGCAGAGCTGCCTGGCTGCCCCTGAACCTAGGAGCCGGACATGCCGGTTGTTTTGTGGGCGCTGCCTGAGGTAAGCGCTGCCCAGCCAGAGCCTGCATACCTCATCCCCCCCCACCCCAGCCCTAACCCCCTCCCACACTCCAAACCCCTTGGCCCCAGCCCGGAGCCCCCTCCTGCACTCCAACCACCTTGCTGCAGCCCTGAGCTCCCTTCCACACCCAAACTCCCTCCCAGAGCCTGCCCCCCACACCCTCTCCTGCCCCCCAACCCACTGCCCCAGCACTGTGACAGTGGGGGAGAGCAAGTAACAGAGGGAGGGGGGAATGGAGTGAATGGGGTAAGGGCCTCATAGAAGGGGCAGGGCCTTGGGGCAGGAGGCGGGGCAGGGGTGTTTGGTTTTGTGCAATTAGAAAGTTGGCAACCCTACCTGGGTTTTTTAGACTCTAGGGAAGGGCAATGAAGTGAACTCTAGCCCAGTGGTCTCCAAAGTGGGGTGCATGCAAGAGGATCCTTGGGGGTGCACTGCAGGAGGAGCCCTTTTGTTGTTGTTGTTGTTTTTTTAATGCTTTGGCAGTTCGGGCGGGAGTCCGAGCAGGTTTTTTTTTCCTTTGGTAAAAATGGTAGAGCCAGTGCGGCAGGGGGTGCGTGCTCAAAAATTTTTACTGATAGGGATGCGCGATCAAAAAAGTTTGGAGACCACGGCTCTAGCCCACCCAAAAGTTACACAGGCTATTTCCATATGGACTCTGGACTAGTGCAGCAACAAACAATTTGTATTGTTAATCAATGTAAAGGGAATGAACAAAAATCCGTCCCTAACTGGGAATAGTGAGTTCGTGTATTTCTTTTGTGGTCTTTTGTTCCTTAAAAATGTAAAGGTCAAGATGGAGCAACCCTTGCTGGGATCTATTGTCTCTGCCGGCCTTATCTCCCAGGGTCTGTCTACACTACAAAATTAGGTTGATTTAGTAGAAGTCGATTTTTTTTAGAAATCGATTTGATACAGTCAATTGTGTGTGTCCTCACTAAGCGCATTAAGTCGGTGGTGTGCATCCACAGTATCAAGGCTAGCATCAACTTTCATAGCTTTGCACTGTGGTAGCTATCCCACAGTTCCTGCAGTCTCCGCTGCCCATTGGAATTCTGAGTTGAGCTCCCAATGCCTGATGGGGCAAAAACATTGTTGTGGGTGGTTCTGGGTACATGTCGTCAGGCCCCCCTCCCTCAGTGAAAACAACGGCAAAAAATCATTTCTCGCCTTTTTTCCTGGGTTACCCGTGCAGACGACATACCACGGCAAGCATGGAACCGGCTCAGCTCACTGTCACCATATGTCTCCTAGGTGCTGCTGCCAGACACGGTACTGCAGTGCTACACAGCAGCATCCCCTTGCCTTGCCTTGCGGACGGCAGATGGTACAATACGACTGCTAACTGTCGTCATTGTCCCGTGGGTGCTCCTGGCCGACCTTGGTTAGGTTGGTCAGGGGTGCCTGTGCAGACATGGGTGCTCCTGGCTGGCCTTGGTGAGGTCGGACAGGGGCGCCTGGACAAAAATGGGAATGACTCCAGATCATTCCCTTCTTTGTTTCGTCTAATGAAGATTCAGTCCTGTCTGGAATATCATGCCAGCTGGAGGCTTCTGCCTCAGGCTGCTCTCCCAGTTGGCAGCACCGCGCAGTCGCACCTATCCCAGCCTACCCCTTGCTCCCATGGCTCATGAAGTCTGGACAGTAGTAAGGAGCAGTTCAACTATAGGCTGAGCAAGTGCATAATGGTGTTAGAATGTGTCCTTTGGATGTTTAAAAGCTCGCTGGCACAGTTTACTGACTCGGTTAGACCTCAGGGAAACTAATATTCCCATCATTACTGCTTGCTCCATAATATCTGTGAGCGTAAGGGAGAGACGTTTATGGAGGGGTGGAAGGTTGAGGCAAATCGTCAGGCTGCTGATTACAGGCAGCCAGACACCACTGTGGTTAGAAGAGTGCAGCAGGGCGCGCTATGCATCAGAGAAGCTTTGAAAACCAGTTTCATGACTGGCCAGGCTACGGTGTGAAAGTTCTGTTTGTTTTTCCTTGATAAAACACGCCCTCCCTGATTCACTCTACTTCCCTGTAAGCCAAACTCCCTCCCCTCCCCCCTTTGATCTCCGCTTGCAGAGGCAATAAAATCATTGTTGTTTCAAATTCATGCATTCTTTATTAATTTGTCACACAAATGGGGGGGATAACTGCCAAGGTAGCCCGGGAGGGGTGGGGGAGGAGGGAAGCATAGGGGTGGGGTAGTTGTAGGGGCACCCCCTAGAATGGCATGCAGCGCATCATAGAAGCGGCATGTCTGGGGCTCTGACCCAGAGTGGCCGTTTGCTTCTCTGGTTCTTTGGTAGGCTTGCCTGAGCTCCTTAACTTTCACGCGGCACTGCTGCTGGTCCCTGTTATAACCTCTTCATGCCCTTGGAGATTTTTTTCAAATATTCCGGCATTTCATCTTTTGGAATGGAGTTCAGATAGCATGGATTCGTCTCCCCATACAGCGATCAGATCCAGTACCTCCTGTTCAGTCCATGCTGGAGCTCTTTTGCGATTCTGGGAATCCATAGTCACCTGTGCTGATCAGCTTGCCACACTGGCCAAACAGGAAATGAAATTCAAAAGTTCATGGGGCTTTTCCTGTCTACCTCCAGGATGTCCAGTGCAGCGGAGTTGAGAGTGCTGTCCAGAGCGGTCACAATGGAGCACTCTGGGATAGCTCCCGGAGGCCAATACTGTCAAATTGCGTCCACACTACCCCAAATTCGACCCAGCAAGGCTGATTTCAGCGCTAATCCCCTCATGGGGGAGGAGTACCTAAATCGATTTAAAGAGCCCTTTAAGTCGACAAAAATGGCTTCTTCGTGTGGACGGGTGCAGGGTTGAATCAATCGAACGCTGCTAAATTTGACCTAAACTCATAGTTTAGACCACGGCCCAGATTTCAGACTTTAGGCTCTGGCAAGATGCCAGCAAGGACCCCAAATGGATGTAAGCTGCAAAGGTCTATGGGAAAGTTATCATGGGCTTTAATGCTATTTCTATGCACAGGGTACCCACAGTATCCTGTCATTACTTAGCCCTTGAGCCAACCTAAGTTGCTGAGGACCCTGAGGTAATATCTTTCTCTCTTTATCTCTCACCAACAGAAGTTGGTCCAATAAAAGATATTCCTTCCCCCTGGTTTCCACCTTTCCTATCATGGGGGAGACCCCTGCACTGCTTATTGGAGCGGTTCTTTCAAATCCCGAGAGCAAAAACCCTTGCAGGGCAGGTGCCTGGAAAGCCTGGCAACGGGCCTGTTTCTTCGGCGTAGGATTACATGGGCACAAGGTGGCAGGCTAACGGGGACAGTGACTGCGCTGGCCCGAGAACCCTCTCGCCTCTAGGGCTTGTATCTGCCTGGCGTCTAGGAGACGTGGCACGTGCCCTCCCGCAGCTGCTCTTTGTGGCGAGGGGCAGAGAGGCGCAGCCACCCCGGGCCTCTAGGGGGCGTTGCTGCCACCAGAGTGTTCGCCCTCCCTCCCCACCAGCCACCCTGCATTCAAGCCGCGTCTCCTCTCCCGCCCCGGCCAACTTCCTCGGGCTCCGCCTCCCCGCGGACACGTGACCTCTGATGCGTGCACGCGCCACCCCGGCGCCACCCCTATCTCTTCCCCTCTCCGCCCCTTCTGGGCACGTGAGGGGATGAACTGAATCAGCAGGGGTGTTCCCGGTCACGTGCCCCACTGGTCTTGCCCACTCGGTTCGGCTGCGCGCGCAGACCCTGCGCTTGGCAGTGGCTGCTCTGGGCTCCTTGTCACCAGGACAACCGGCCCCGCCGCACCGCGTTTGCCATGGTGAGTGTCGTCCCCCCCGCGACTCGAGCGCCCTGGCTGGGGGGAAAGCTGAAGGGTGCGGTGCGGGGGGGGAGGCTGATGGGTGTTGGGGGGGAAAGGCTGAGGGGGGAGGTGCGAAAGGCTGAGGGGTGCGGTACGGGGGGAAAGGCTGAGGGGGGAGGGGTGTTGCGGGGGGGGAGGGGTGCGGTGCGGGGGAAAGGCTGAGAGGTGCGGTGCGGGGGGAAAGGCTGAGGGGGGAGGGGTGTTGCGGGGGGAAGGCTGAGGGGTGCGGTGCGGGGGGAGGGTTTGGTGCGGGGGGAAGGCTGAGGGGTGCGGTGCGGGGGGAAAGGCTGGGGGGGTGTTGCGGGGGGGAGGGGTGCGGTGCGGGGGAAAGGCTGGGGGGGTGTTGCGGGGGGGAGGGGAAAGGCTGAGGGGTGTTGGGGGGGAGGGGTGCGGTGACTGAGTAGAAGGGAAGGGAATGGGGGTATGTTTATGGCCTGGGAGGGATGTGTACGCTGTGGTATGTATCTCTGTGTTTGAGGAGGGAGGTATGTGTATGAAGCCTGTTTCCCCTTACTCCTCGAGGGGATCCCGAACCTCAGTTGTTTCACAGTGGTTGCTTCCTGTTGAAGGGGAGCAAAGCTCTGCCATGCTTTGATATACTTGGGGATACTCTTGTCTTTTAAGGTAGAAGGTTGTATAACCAGAGATCTGTACAGGTTTAATCAAATGTTGTATATGCACAGAGGTAGTATCCTCTGCTCTACCAGCTGAGCTATAATCTTGTAGTGTCCTCATACGTGTGAAAAATATAAATGATAGCAGGAGCTCTAGGAAGAAGAGAGGTGTGGATGTATCTTGTGTTTTTGTTAACTTTGATTCTCTATAGGGTTTTTAGTTAGTGATAACTTGTGAAAGGTTTCTTTCGTTTTCCTCCACCCAAGCATTTTCATCCTCTCTTCCTTCTCTCCAACCTTGCTACTAATCTGTACATTTTAAATGTGTGTTCATTTAAAAGAAACAAATAAAAACCTATTGGGAAATGCAAAGGGAGATTTCCTTTGGCTGCAGTACGCTGTTTTTCTGTGTAATTCAATTTTGTTTCTGGGAGGAAGACAATTAATTGTGGAGGCCGTCTTTATGCTAGGTTTGATCTGGAAATCTCCATTACACCAGACGGACTTCAGATGGTTGCTGACACTTTTACCACCATTTCATTTAATACTGCTGAGAGCAATATTCAGTGACCTGATGTGCACCCCTTTCCACTTCCCCCTCCAAAAAAGTGTCCTGTCTGCACTGGTGTTTCCATTATCACTTCCAACAGAGGAGCTGCATTGATGGAGTACTTCCAAATAAGTCTAAAATAGGCACAACTCATCTTCTAAATGTATGGAAAACTAAAATTTTGAAAATAAAACATTGACATTGTATAAATGAATGTATTGCGTAAGTAGATGCTTTCTAGCTACTGAGATTCAATTATCAGGGGGTAGCCGTGCTAGTCTGTATCCACAAAAACAACGAGGAGTCCGGTGGCACTTTAAAGACTAACCGATTTATTTGGGCATAAGCTTTCATGGGTAAAAGACCCACTTCTTCAGATGCATGGAGTGAAAATTACAGATGCAGGCATTACAGATGCAGGCATTATTATACTATATAATATATAGTATTATATAGTATAATAATGCCTGCATCTGTAATTTTCACTCCATGCATCTGAAGAAGTGGGTCTTTTACCCATGAAAACTTATGCCCAAATAAATCAGTTAGTTTTTAAGGTGCCACTGGACTCCTCGTTGTTTTTGAGATTCAATTATAGACTTTCTTTGAAGAATGTCGTAAGGGATTTTCCCTTTTTGGTGGTAGAGGTTCTAATTAAAAGTTTTTTTGCAGTCTCATTCCAACAAACTTGCAATTTGGAAAGTAAACAGGCAATGTAGTTCACAGGTGAAATCAAGTTAATGATGCTAGATAAGCTTTCTTGTTGTTCTAATTTGAGTCTAGTTGTTGAGCAGCCCCATACTTTTAATTTGAAGGCTAATCAAAAAGGCCTGTTAATGAATGGAATATATTGTTTTTGATTTTCCAATATTTACTATGTGAACACTTTTTTACATGGACCATTCTCTTTTTATAAAGAGTATAACAAGTAAGGCTACTTTCCCCACTTTCTTTCAGATCTGCATAATTTCAATAGTTTGCTGTTAAATCGAATGAGCAAGAAATTATGTTGACCAGTTAACACCGGGTGTTATAATCGTGAAACAATGATGTTCCCTGCAAAATAGGGAAGTAAAAGGGAAGTAAATTAGGGCTACAGAGGTGCCTTTTAAAGTTAGTCTGAGATAAGGTAGGGCTGCTAAATGTGGGGTTTTTTTTTTGTTTTGTTTATTTTAAATGAGAGCCAGAGTCAGATTTCCGCTGATGTATAGCAGCTCTTTTAGCTTGGTCTAGGAAAGCAACACTAATTTCAGAATTATAGCAATGTTGTTTTGAATGGTAATCTTAGATCACTTAAATGGTGAATATTAGCAGTCTTTCAGGTGCTTTGTGAACTAAAAGTCCGTAACTTGGTATAACTTGTTAACTAAATGTACAGTAATTCTGTCCTTGTTCATGAGAGTTTTTGGATACAGAAAAGGAAGATGACAAAGAGTTGAGTGAGATGGATTTCATAATTTGAGTTTTTTTCATAATGATTCTGTTTGGAGCTCTTTCAGCCAATTAGCTAGCCACTTAGTTAATGTACATTCCTTACAATACATATTTCTGATACATTCCTAATTTCATTCTCTAGCGAAATGCCACATCTGTTTGTTTCTAATAACCTTTTTATTTCCTATTTAAAATTAATTTCCCTGTTCTGAGAGTACTTACACATTTTGTAAAACTGATTTTTTTTTTCCAGTTGTCATCTGAAATAGTGATGTAACCCAGCTTTCCTGTTTTAAACTCATGCAAAGTTGGAGTTTAGTGATATTTTTAAAGTTCTCTCTTTTAAAGAGTGCAATATTTTATTTATAGTTTATGAAGAACAAAGCCTGCTCTCTGATCCATCGCTCAATATTGTAAAATGCTATGAATGTGAGAGGATGTGCAAATGGCATGTTTTCATGCAGCAGAAGTTGACATTATATTAGATTATTTTTGATCCTTGGGATTTGGTTATTGTAGTCCCTGTGAACAGCATTCTAGTGTAGATTGCTTCTGAAACTGTATAATGAATAACAAGTATTCATTTTGTACTTATAAAGTTTCTTGAATGGTCAATGGGAATATCTTCAAATACCTGAAATCCAGGTTCAGGTGTACACAAGTTTTTAATTTTAGTCTACTCAATTTATCATTATTAGTGAGAATAGAAAATCAAACTAATGGAATCTGATAACAGATGCAAGAGAGGTTCTAGAGTCATGGAACCCTTGCTTGACTATTACATGATCAAAATTGTTAATTGCAGTTTGTGTGACTTTTCAATTTAATCAGCGGAATCTAAAAAGATTCAAAACATTAAAAAATTGCTGTTGCTAAAATCAAACCAAATACTGTAAAATGGGAAATCGTTGACATTTTCTTATAATTTAAGAGAATAATATCCCATTTTAAAAGCTGAAATAGAATTGACAATTTGAAATTAAAACAGATTTGTAATTTAAGATTCATTTTTGGTAGATTCCTTGTTTGTTTTATTTTGGGAAGGACAGCCCATTAAAATATATCTTTGATTTAAAGAACTACAAAACAGTTGAGTGTTTTTGTACATTTGGACTAAATTTTTTGCCATTAGATATGTGCCTTAAAGATATGATTTATGTTTTGTTTTGGGGGGAATATATTAGAAGAATATATGCATAGTAAGTCTCTAGGCAGAGATGGCGTTCACCTTTCGAGAAGGGGAAAGTCCCTATTTGGACACAGACTGGCTAACCTAGTGAGGAGGGCTTTAAACTAGGTTCGACGGGGACAGGTGAGCAAAGCCCACAGGTAAATGGGGAACATGGAGCCCTGGGAGATGGGTCGGAAACAAGAGGGAGTGTGGGCTATAATGGCCGAGAGAAAGGAGGGTCAGGGCAAAACTGGGAGGCAAGATCGAACCAGTATCTTAAATGCCTATATACAAATGCGAGAAGTATGGGTAATAAGCAGGAAGAACTGGAAGTGCTAATAAATAAATACAACTATGACATTGTTGGCATCACTGAAACTTGGTGGGATAATACACATGATTGGAATGTTGGTGTGGATGGGTACAGCTTGCTCAGGAAGGATAGACGGGAAAAAGGGAGGAGGTGTTGCCTTATATATTAAAAATGTACACACTTGGTCTGAGGTGGAGATGGACATAGGAGACGGAAGTGTTGAGAGTCTCTGGGTTAGGCTAAAAGGGGTAAAAAAGAAGGGTGATGACATGCTAGGCGTCTACTACAGGTCACCTAACCAGGTGGAAGAGGTGGATGAGGCTTTTTTTAAATAACTAACAAAATCATCCAAAGCCCAAGATTTGGTGGTGATGGGGGACTTCAACTATCCAAATATATGTTGGGAAAATAACACAGCAGGGCCCAGACTAGCCAACAAATTCTTGGACTGCATTGCAGACAACTTTTTATTTCAAAAAGTTGAAAAACCTACTGGGGGGAAGCTATTCTAGACTTGATTTTAACAAATAGGGAGGAACTCGTTGAGAATTTGAAAGTAGAAGGCAGGTTGGGTGAAAGTGATCATGAAATCATAGAGTTTGCAATTCTAAGGAAGGGTAGAAGGGAGTACAGCAAAACAGAGACAATGGATCTCAGGAAGGCAGATTTTGGTAAGCTCAGAGAGCTGATAGGTAAGGTCCCATGGGAATCAAGACTGAGGGGAAAAACAACTGAGGAGAGTTGGCAGTTTTTCAAAGGGACACTATTAAGGGCCCAAAAGCAAGCTATTCCGCTGGTTAGGAAAAAGAGAAAATGTGGCAAAAGACCAACTTGGCTTAACCATGAGATCTTGCATGATCTAAAAAATAAAAAGGAGTCATATAAAAAATGGAAACTAGGACAGATTACAAAGGATGAATATAGGCAAACAACACAGGAATGCAGGGGCAAGATTAGAAAGACAAAGGCACAAAATGAGCTCAAATTAGTTACAGGAAAAAAGGGAAACAAGAAGACTTTTTATCAATACATTAGAAGCAAGAGAAAGACCAAAGACAGGGTAGGCCCACTGTTCAGTGAAGAGGGAGAAACAGTAACAGGAAACTTGGAAATGTCAGAGATGCTTAATGACTTTTGTTTCAGTCTTCACTGGGAAGTCTGAAGGAATGCCTAACATAGTGAATGCTAATGGGAAGGGGGTAGGTTTAGCAGATAAAATAAAAAAAGAACAAGTTAAAAATCACTTAGAAAAGTTAGATGCCTGCAAGTCACCAGGGCCTGATGAATTGCATCCTAGAATACTCAAGGAGCTAATAGAGGAGGTATCTGAGCCTCTAGATATTATCTTCGGAAAATCATGGGAGACAGGAGAGATTCCAGAAGACTGGAAAAGGGCAAATATAGTGCCCATCTATAAAAATGGAAATAAAAACAACCCAGGAAACTAGAGACCAGTTAGTTTAACTTCTGTGCCAGGGAAGATAATGGAGCAAGTAATTAAGGAAATCATCTGCAAACACTTGGAAGGTGGTAAGGTGATAGGGAATAGCCAGCATAGATTTGTAAAGAACAAATTGTGTTAAACCAATCTGATAGCTTTCTTTGATAGGATAACGAGCCTTGTGGATAAGGGAGAAGCTGTGGATGTGGTATACCTAGATTTTAGTAAGGCATTTGATACGGTCTCTCATGATATTCTTATCGATAAACTAGGCAAATACAATTTAGATGGGGCTACTATAAGGTGGGTGCATAACTGGCTGGATAACCGTACTCAGAGAGTCCTGTGGCACCTTTAAGACTAACAGATTTATTGGAGCATAAGCTTTCAGGGGTGAATGCCCACTTCGTCAGACCCATGAAAGCTTATGCTCCAATACATCTGTTAGCCTTAAAGGTGCCACAGGATCCTCTGTTGCTTTTTACAGATCCAGACTAACACGGCTACCCCTCTGATACCATATTCAGAGAGTTATTAATGGTTCCCAATCCTGCTGGAAAGGCATAACAAGGGGGGGGGTGTCTGTTTTTGGACTGGCTCTGTTCGTTATCTTCATTAATGACTTAGGTATTGGCATAGAAAGTACGCTTATTAAGTTTTCAGATGATACCAAACTAGGAGGAATTGCAACTGCTTTGGAGGACAGGGTCATAATTCAAAATGATCTGGACAAATTGGAGAAATGGTCTGAGGTAAACAGGATGAAGTTTAACAAAGACAAATGCAAAGTGCTCCACTTAGGAAGGAACAATCAGTTTTACACATACAGAATGGGAAGAGACTGTCTAGGAAGGAGTATGGCAGAAAGGGATCTAGGGGTTATAGTGGACCACAAGCTAAATATGAGTCAACAGTGTGATGCTGTTGCAAAAAAAGCAAACATGATTTTGGGATGTATTAACAGATGTGTTGTGAGCAAGACACGAGAAGTCATTCTTCCGTTCTACTCTGCACTGGTTAGGCCTCAACTGAAGTATTGTGTCGAGTTCTGGGCACCGCATTTCAAGAAATATGTGGAGAAATTGGAGAGGGTCCAGAGAAGAGCAACAAGAATGATTAAAGGTCTTGAGAACATGACCTATGAAGGAAGGCTGAAAGAATTGGGTTTGTTTAGTTTGGAAAAGAGAAAACTGAGAGGGGACATGATAGCAGTTTTCAGGTATCTAAAAGGGTGTCATGAGGAGGAGGAGGGAGAAAACTTGTTCACCTTAGCCTCTGAGGATAGAGCAAGAAGCAATGAGCTTAAACTGCAGCAAGGGAGGTCTAGGTTGGACATTAGGAAAAAGTTCCTAACTGTCAGGGTGGTTAAACACTGGAATAAATTGCCTAGGGAGGTTGTGGAATCTCCATCTCTGGAGATATCTAAGAGTAGGTTAGATAAATGTCTATCAGGGATGGTCTAGACAGTATTTGGTCCTGCCATGCGGACAGGGGACTGGACTCGATGACCTCTCGAGGTCCCTTCCAGTCCTAGAATCTATAAGTGTGTGTATTTATATACGCGCGTGCTCTCTCTCTCTTAGTGAATATGACTTCTCTGCCAGAATTTTAAATCAATTTTATTATTGATTTAAAACTATTTCAATGGCTTCCACAGTTCAGTGGCTGTGGAGTCTAACCCAAAATCTGGAATAAAATTTATCATTTTATACATGGAGTTCGACCTTAACCTACAGTCACCTTATTTGGAGACATGAAGGTGCTCCTATGTGGGAGACAGCTCACTTGAATGACATGCTGTTATAACTTAAATACTGAATGCTGCTCTGAGAACTAACTTACTTCATGGGTATGGTTTCTCAGGAGTTGATTGACAATGTCAGATCAGCATAATCCCTTCAAAAGAAAACACAGGTTTTCAGTATGTTTATTGGAGCTCTACTGTAGGGCATTTCCTGATTCCAGACAACATTGCTCCTAGCAGACTTTGTACTTCTAGCCATTACTGGAGAGGGGCTAAAGTCAGATTCCTCCGTCCTTTCTTTGGAACACAAGGAAAGGTAAAAGCACAATCAAGACACAGATAAGGACCAACATTTACAAAGGACAGTTTTGTTTCCTTCTGCCTTACAGTAGAGTAATCAAACAGTTGCCAAGAGCCACACTTTGAATTTATATTACTTTTTGAATTTTTGAACAATTTTTAAGGTTCAGGGTGCAACTTGTTTAATATTGTCACCCTGACTCCTGTGGTTATGTTGCCTCCCATCATTGTCTACAGTACACTTGCCTTTAGGAAAAAACTGTGTGGGAGTACACAAGGCTTTAAATATCACTTTCTGAATTTCTGTGAAAAGGTGCTTCTTGATTGGGAAAAGTATTTCCTGCCCCAGTATTTTTTTTCCTATCCTGTTTCAGCCTTAAACAACAAGTTGTATTTTTTTCTCTGTTGGATTTGATTAGTGATAAACTGGTTAACAGTTCTATCCTGAAAATCTAAATCAATAAGCTGCCATCAGCAGGTCTGCATAATTGCTAAACTCATTCAGTATTCCAGGCTTTTGGCCCTAAGGTCTGGTTTACACCTGAAAAGTAGATTGACTCAGCTACATCAGTCAGGGCTGTGAAAAATCCGTGCCCTGTATGATGTAGTTTAATGGACCTAAGCCTACTATTGATGCCGCTAGATTGACTAAGAGTCTTCCGCCAACATAGCTACTGCTTCTTTGGAAGGTGGATTATCTACATCAATAGAAAACATTTTCTCTTGATGTAGAAAGCATCTACGCTACAGCAGCACAGCTTCAGCACCATAGTGCTGCTACTGTAGTGTAGACATAGCCTTAGACATTGTCTACACTACAGAGATTTTTGACAAAAGGCAGCTTTTGACACCAAAACAGTGGAGGTGTACAAACTGCAATGCCACTTTTGATGACACAACTCTCCTGTTTTGCCAACAAAATAAAACCACCTCAATGAGAGAGACAGAGCTTTTTGCAACGAAGTTTTGTCCATAAAGTGCCAGTGTAGACACCGCGCATGGTTTTGTCGCTGTAAATAGCCTCCAGGAGGTGTCCCACAATGCCCATCGTGACCACTCTAGTCAGCAGCTTGAACTCTGCTGTCCTGCAGCCAGGTAAACAAGCATCCGCCCCTCCCTCCTTTAAAGGCCTGGTAATTTTTGAAATTCCACTTCCTGTTTGCTCGGCGTGGAGAGCTCATGTCGCATCTTCCCAGCTGGCTACGGCAGCTCCATGTGGCAAACACTCTCCCACTTAGACCACTGTGGAGTTGTTGGATCTGCTGAGTATATGGGAAAAGGAGGCTGTCCAGTCTCAGCTCTGCTCCAGCTGTAGGAACTTCGATACTTAGGGGCAGATTTCTCGTGGCTTGTGTGAGAAGGGCTATGAGTGGGACACGGTGCAGTGCAGAGCAAAAATAAAGGAGCTGAGGCAAGCATACCAGAAGGCAAGGGAGGCAAACGGTCATTTCACTGCTGCACCTAAGAGCTGCTGCTTCTACAAAGAGCTGGATACCATCCTCTGCAGTGACCCCACATCTACCGCCAAGAGCCCCATGGACACTTTGGTGGGACTGGAAGCAGTGGAAAGTGGACCTAACCCCAAGGATGAAGTTGTGGACAAGGAGGTGGAGTTGGAGGATGTTGTGGAGCCCACTGCAGGGTGGTCCAGTACCATGCGAGTCAGGAACTCTTTTCCAGCCCAGAGGGCTGTAGCCAGTTCCAGCACTCAGTTTCCAGAAAGCATGGTGCAGGAGCGGAGTAAGTAATCTTTTTGAGTTGATGCTGTTTGGTTAAATGGCGTACAGCTGTCCTTTGCTCTGAATATTGTAGAAGTGGGTGAAGGAAGGGATAGAAATTTACAAGACTAGCTGTATTTCAGTGTGCTCCACATTTTCCTGAGCAGCTAAGCAGTGTGGTGGAACAGTGTGTTGATGCACACAGAGATTTCACGGGAACCCTCCAGAGAGATCTCTAGGAAACTTTCCTGGAAGTACTTGGTAATCCTTTGCCAAAAGTTCCTTGGGAAAGTTGCTTTGCTCCTTCCCCCATTGTAGGAAATTTTCCTGCACCACTCGGCAATCGCTTGTGCAGGGACCAACGCAGCACACAGATGAGCAGCATAGGGACCGGGTCTGAACCCAGACGCATGCAGTAGATGCATCCTTGCTCACCCTCAGGAGTGAGAGATCGGCTTCAGTGACCCCTGCCTGTGGAAAATGTTGGCAGAATTTAAAATATTGTCCTCAGTTGCTTTTACTGATCCCCTGAAAGCATCATTAACACCCTTGCCCCATTTTGAATGCCCACCCAGGCTAAACTCACCATGTTTAGGGTGTTCGTTGAGATGTGTGTTTGCCAGGGGACAGAGAGAAAGTGATCGATATGTTAAGAGGTGTATTTTACTGTAATGATTCAGTGCAGCGAGCAAACTAACAATCATGCGTCTGTGAATTTTCTTGTGCTTCTGCAGATGTTGCTTTCAGGGGAACACCCTGCACACTGGCGGAGCGTCTCTGCCAGATAAGGAAGCAACCAAGATGGAGCAAGCAGGACATGTTCAGAGGGGTGCTCCAATCCTCCGATCAGAAAAAAAAAAGAGCGCCATGGAACTGAGAGAAATGGAAAGACGGGACAGAAAGTATAGTGAGGAGTGCATTCTAAAGGTCCATGAGCAGATGATAAACATCTCTGTTTGCTCCTCTATCACTTTTAAGTCCCTTCCAAAATGATAGCTGGATTTATGCACAGCTATGAGAGCCTCCACTGCTCAGCACTCTTACCTCCATTCCCGCCAACCCTTTTGTGTGAGTTAATTGGTGTTTAATAAAAACAAACTCTCTGAAAGGTAGCCAATCTTTATTTGTGTGCTACATGTGTGATTGCTGCTGCTAGTAACATATACATGCATTCTAATAATTTGCTTACTACAAATCCCAGTTAGGAATCATCACAAGTGCTAGGCCAAATAAGATAACTGAGCTTAATGATGCATGGCAGATTGCTGTATAGAAAAAACGGATTATTAGCGCTCATTATCAAAATGTTGCCCCAAAGCCTCCCTGATTCGAATTGCTCCTCCTTGTGCCCCTCTAATAGCACTTGTATTAGGCTGCTCGAAATCAGCAGCCAGGTGCTATAACTCGGAGCTCCACTCAGGGCAAACTTTTCACCCTTAGCCTAACAAAAATTATGGAGCAGACAGCTATGACCATTGGAATGTTTTCCTCACTTAGGCCTAACCTGCATAAAGGCAGCACCAGCATGTTTTTAATCTGCTAAAGGCACATTCCACAGTCATTCTGCACCTACTCAGCCTATTGTTGAAGCACTCCTTGCTACTGTCCAGGTTTCCCTGTAAGGCTTCATGAGCCATGGGAGTAAGGGGTATGCTGCGTATCCCAAGATCACTGTGGGCATTTCAACATCTCCCCATTGTAATCTTTGGTCTGGAAAGAAAGTCCCTGCTTGCAGCTTTCTGTAGAGGCCAGTGTTCCTGAAGATGTGTGCATCATGTACCTTCACAGACCACTCCACATTGATATTAGTGAAACACCCGTATGATCCACAAGCATCTGCAATACCATGGAGAAGTACCTCTTTCTATTGATGTACTCTGTCACAAAATGGTCCAGGGCCAAAATTGAACAATGCATTCCATCTATTGCCCTGCTGTAGTTATAGAATCCTATTTCCACAAAACCATCCACTGTTTCAAGCACTTTTCAGAGAGTCATGTGATTAGCAGAATGCGATTAATGGCCCTGCACTCTTGTGTTAACACAGCCCCCCCCAGTTGACTTCCTGACTCCAAACTGATTCATGACCGACCAGTAGTAGTCGTGGTTGCCAGCTTCCACACAGTGATCTCCATGTGCTTCTCCATTGGTGTCCTTGCACCTCAGTGCTGGGGTGAGCTCCACACACAGTTCCAGGAAGGTGGCTTTCTGAATCCAAAAGTTCTGAAGCCACACATCATCATCCCAGACCTGCATAGCAATGCAATCCCACCACTCAGTGCTGGTTTCCCAAGCCCAAAAGTGATGTCTGCTGTGTGCAGCTGCTCCATGAATGCCAAAAGTAATCTGGTATTGCTTCTTTCCATGGCACAAAGCAGGTCAGGCAATTCTGATTCCTGGTCAGATTGGTAGCTCATGATTAACTGCATTACCATCTGTGATGTGTTAATAATAGTGACCACAACAGTAGCGAGCAGTGCAGGATCCATCCTTTCACACAGATGGTGGGCACACAGTAAACAGGGGCCATTGAAAAATGCTGCAAAAAAAGTCACAAGACTGTGGAATGTTGGGACAGAAAATAATGTATCATGGGATATTGACTCAGCATCCATGATGTGCTGTGATCCACTCTGCCTTCCCACAAGTCCTAGCTGCAGAAGGTGGCAAGTAGCACACAGGGCTAGGTACCCAAAGTGTGTTGCTCTCACTGTCGATGCTAGAGCACCACGTGTGGACGCACTCTGCCAACAGAGAGGGCGTAGCGTGAACATGCAGTAGTGATAAAATTATAGTGCTTTTTGATCGTAGACATAACTTTTGTCAAAAAAAAACAAAACTCTAGTGTAGACAGCCTTAGAGGCTGATACTGAGGCCAGCTTCACTAAGGAAATAATCTCCTTCCATTTTATGACTTCAGTATGCTGTGGTGTGGGAAGACTACTCAAATGTAAAGGGATATAATATTTTAGTGTGCTTGCAATTCTGAAACTTTTCTCTATTTGTATTCTGTGTTTAGGGCAAGAATAACTAGGATCTTTTATTTCTACCATTCAAAGCCTTGGAATTTAGACATAGGTCAACTGTGTAGAAAGTTACATAAAAGGTATGCATCTCCTCCAATTCTCAATTTCTTCCCTTTGTTGGAGCATTTTAAAAATACTTTTTGAAAGCTCGAGTCTGATCCTGCTCTCAGTGAAGTCAGTCAGAATTTCTATTTAGTGATTTCTTGGTGATTATGAAAAGGTGCCCTTGTAACTGAGGGATATTATATTATAGGCAGAATGAGTATACCATTGTCACTGTGTCTCGGTGGGTCACAACTGAGAATACCAAATTCAGGACAAACTACTCAGAAATAGGGCAGGCACAACTCCAAACTGGTGCTTATTCTTCCATAAGATATACCAAGCCAGCAACAAAAGTAAACTTCTATCTCACCCCCTTGGCTAACAAGAAGTCAGAAATGCAGCCTCCTTAGACACTAGACTTAATGATGGGTGCTTATTTAAAACCAATTTCATCAACCAAGCTGGGGTGGGGAGGGGTTCTGCTCTCAAAGGAGCAGCCACGTACCCAGGTCAATATATAACTCAGATCTGGCCTAATAATCATGCTGCCGCCAATCCTTTAGTATCTGATATCTAAAGGTTTATTTATGAGAAGAAAGAAGTGAGAGTGAAAATTGGTTAAAGGACTCAAATACACACAATAATTGTAAAGTTACTGGATCAGGCTTGAAGCAGTGATGGCATAAACTGCTGGCTCAAGTCAAGTCTGATTGCTTCAGATGATTGGAAGGTCCTCAGTCCTTTGGTTAGAATGCTCCCATTAGTATGAGTCCATAGTCCAGAGATCAGAGCAGGAAAGAGGCAAACTGGAGATGTTTCCAGTGCCTTTTATAGCTTTTGCCATGTGGAGGGAAACTCATTGTTCCAAGCAAAGCCCTCAGCACAGTTTGTGGAAAAGTACAGGAACAAGATGGAGTTCAGTACCACATGATCTAGTCACATGTCCTTGCATGCTTCAATGGGTCATACCAGAGCCATTACCCATATTTTAGCTAGAATCTTCCACAGGAAAGTCCATTAGATGGGGATAGGCTTTTTCTATGGCCCGTTGTGTTTGTTGATAGGCCATTAACTTGAATTCTCCATTCACAATGTGCTAGCTAGACTGTATGTAAATTACCTTGTGGGTATTACCACAGGAACAAAAACATTTGAAATGCAGGTACTCTGACGCAGTAGGGAGCGGGGCGGATTGACCTGGGACTGTCATCTAGTTTTACTGGGACTGTCTGCGGGGGGGATGGAATAGCAGGGGGTGACTTTACTTGCGGGATGATACCTGAGCCAGAAGGGGGATTGGGCCAGGTGATACATTTGCCCGGGAAACTGGACAAAGGCTGGAGGAGGAGCCGGAGGGAGGGAGAGTGAGACTGCTGGAGGGGGTTTTTCAGTCTTGGGCTGGCTGGGGAATTGGAGGGAACCCCAAGGTTGGGGTCTAAGCTCCCTACCCCCAGAAGGATCTGACTAAGGGGTCCTGTTTATGCCTACAAGCTCTGGTTTGGACTGTGTTCCTGTCGTCTAATAAACCTTCTGTTCTACTGAGAGTCACGGTGAATCGCAGGAAGCCGGGGGTGCAGGGCCTTGTCTCTCCCAAACACTGTGACAGGTATGTAGTCAATATTCATAACTTCAGATACAAAAATGATACATGAATTCAATCATATTCAGAAAATCGTAACTATTTCATTGAATAAGAGTAATAGGACTGTGTGTCAGTTCATTCCTTGCTCTCAGTATCAACAAGAATGTGAGTTACAGTGGTAAGTTTGTTAAGTGGATCAGTGATGTTTTGGAGTATGGTCCGAGAAGCTTCTCCTAAAACCTTAGGGACAGTTGGGATGACTTGCCTGCTTCTGGGGTTCAGTCATTCTCTGGATATTGCAGAATCATCCCTGTAATGAATGACACTTTTATTTCTGGGGCTCAGAAAAAATATTTTTGAAGACTATATGCTCTTTGCCTCTAAAATGTAATAAGCTATTTTTCAAAAAATCTCCTGTAGGAGGGATTCTGCCTTCTCCCTACGGCTGCCTTGGCCTTATAGGGATTGTCAAGTTGAATTGCATGTGAACTGCCTCATCCCCAGAGCAGTGCATTAGAAATGTATGTAGGCATGCTGGTTACATGAGATGAGTACAACTGGCCATCAACAAAACTTAACAGCACTTTGTGTAAACAAAAACAATTTTTTTTAAGTCTATTTTTTCAGTCATAATCTTACGGGTCATTTGTTTAAAGCAAAACAAAATGTAAACAAACTTTCCAGGTAGAAATGTCCCTTTAATCCCCGCCAGCACACAGCAGATTACTTAAATTGAAATTTGTACTTGTTGTTTTTCAGGAATAATGTGTAAACACTTCAGCAAGTATTCTTAAACACAAGAGCAATACAAGAGTAGAAGAGTAATGCAAGAACAAGGGGACATTGGATTAAATTAAAAAGTGGGAAATTCAAAACAGATAATACAAAATACTTTCCCATAAACATGTAAGTAAGCTATGGCTCTCAATGCCAGAGGAAGTCACTGAAACCAAGAACCTAACACCATTCAAAAAACAATTGGATATTTATATAGATATTAAAAATATCCAAAATTCACATTGTGACAGATGTGAGAACTGAGAGTGTAAGTTCAACTACTATATTTAAATGCGCCAGGGAAGCATGGACTTCTGGAGTAATAAGTGTTAAATGGGGTTCCTGGGAAATCCCTAGGAAATAGTTTATGCAAATTAAACAACCGCGGTTATGCAAAAACCCAGCTTCTTGAAGCTCCATCCTGAGAATAGGGCCATTGACTAGTGATTACCTGTTCCTAGAGACTGGACATCAACAGCCTGAACTGTATAAAGAAATAGCTGAACTGTCTGGTTCCTGATCTAAACACTGATATGAACTTGTAATCAAGGGGGCAAATCCAGTTTTGGGGTTTGAAAGACTAATATCTACCAGAGGCCTACATTGGGGTTGGAGATGACCTCTGGTAATCTTTCAGCATTCATGTAGGTTTTTAGATATGTTTTCTTTGTAATGCTTTTGTCCTAAGAATAAATGTAATATGCTTTGAAGACTGGTTGGTAATTGGTGTACACTATGCTAGCCTTTGGAGAAAGAGAGAACCACAGGTGCTGATACCAGGTCAGCTTCAAACTCATATTGAAGTGCAGAAGGATTGCAAGCCTAAACCCAAGGTCCGAAGGGGGAAAGAAATGGGTCTCTGCCCCCAGAGAGGTGATGGCTGGGAAGCCCAAAACCTTAAATGGGTGTCCTCAAGGAAGACCTGGGGTGTGTGTGTCAAAGATGCACGTAACCTAGAAACTATGATAATTATAAATAATGACAATAACTTGTGCTTCAGGGCTTAAACAAATCCCTAATTATTAGCCATCAGGTTGAAAGCTTTGTGTGGGGACAGATTATTTCACATATGCCTACTGCAGAGTTGTGCTGGTCCCTGGAGACAGGATACTGGACGAGATAGACCACTTGTCTGATCCAGTATGCTACATCCTATATTAAACATTTGGCTAGTTATTTTGCCTCCCTCCTTGGTTATGAGAGAGAGTACATTTATAGGTTACAGGAAATTTTTATCAAAGCCCCTTGTTTAAATATTGGTAAAGCAGTACTGATGTGGATTCTGTAGTACGAGGAACAGGACTAAGCCTCCACAACTAAAACACATAGAATCATAGAATATCAGGGTTGGAAGGGACCTCAGGAGGTCATCTAGTCCAACCCCATGCTTAAAGCAGGACCAATCCCCAACTAAATCGTCCAGCCAGGGCTTTGTCAAGCCTGACCTTAAAAACCCCTAAACAATGAGATTCCACCACGTCCCTAGGTAACCCCTTCCAGTGCTTCACCACCCTCCTAGTGAAAAAGTTTTTCCTAATATCCCACCTAAACCTCCCCCACTGCAACTTGAGACCATTACTCCTTGTTCTGTCATCTGCTACCACTGAGAACAGCCTAGATCCATCTTCTTTGGAACCACCTTTCAGGCAGTTGAAAGCAGCTATCAAATCCCCCCTCATTCTTCTCTTCTGCAGACTAAATAATCCCAGTTCCCTCAGCCTCTCCTCATAAGTCATGTGCTCCAGCCCCCTAATCATTTTTGTTGCCCGTTGCTGGACTCTTCCCAATTTTTCCACATCCTTCTTGTAGTGTGGGGCCCCAAACTGGACACAGTACTCCAGATGAGGCCTCACCAATGCCGAATAGAGGGGAAAGATCATGTCCCTCGATCTGCTGGCAATGCTCCTACTTATACAGCCCAAAATGCTGTTAGCCTTCTTGGCAACAAGGACACACTGTTGACTCATATCCAGCTTCTTGTCCACTGTAACCCCTACGTCCTTTTCTGCAGAACTGCTGACTGGCCACTCAGTCCCTACTCTGTAGCAGTGCATGGGATTCTTCCATCCTAAGTGCAGGACTCTGCACTTGTCATTGTTGAACCTCATCAGATTTCTTTTGGCCCAATCCTCTAATTTGTCTAGTCCCTCTGTATCCTATCCCTGCCCTCCAACGTATCTACCACTCCTCCCAGTTTAGTATCATCTGAAAACTTGCTGAGGGTACAATCCACGCCATCCTCCAGATCATTAATAAAGATATTGAACAAAACCGGCCCCAGGACCGACCCTTGGGGCACTCCACTTCATACCGGCTGCATAGACATGGAGCCATTGGTCATTACCTGTTGAGCCCAATGATCTAGCCAGCTTTCTATCCACCTGATAGTCCATTCATCCAGCCCATACTTCTTTAACTTGCTGTCAAGAATACTGTGGGAGACCGTATCAAAAGTCAAGGGATAACACATCCACTGCTTTCCCCTCATCCACAGAGCCAGTCATCTCATCATAGAAGGCAATTAAGTTAGTCAGGCATGACTTGCCCTTGGTGAATCCATGCTGACTGTTCCTGATCGCTTTCCTCTCCTCAGAGTGCTTCAAAATTGATTCCTTGTGGACCTGCTCCATGATTTTTCCAGGGACTGAGATGAGGCTGACTGGCCTGTTCCCCAGATCCTCCTTTTCCCCTTTTTTAAAGATGGGCACTACATTAGCCTTTTTCCAGTCATCCAGGACCTCCTCCCATCTCCATGAGTTTTCAAACATAATGGCCAATAGCTCTGCAATCACATCCACCAACTCCTTTAGCGCTCTTGGATGCAGTGCATCCGGCCCCATGGACTTGTGCTCGTCCAGTTTTTCTAAATAGTCCTGAACCACTTCTTTCTCCAGAGAGGGCTGGTTATATCCTCCCCATACTGTTCTGCCCAGTGCAATAGTCTGGGAGCTGACCTTGTTCGTGAAGACAGAGGCAAAAAAAGCATTGAGTACATTAGCTTTTTCCACATCCTCTGTCACTAGTTTGCCTCCCCCATTCAGTAAGGGGCCCACACTTTTCCTGACCTCCTTCTTGTTGCTAACATACCTGCAGAAACCCTTCTTGTTGCTCTTAATATCTCTTGCTAGCTGCAACTCCAAGTGTGATTTGGCTTTCCTGATTTCACTCCTGCATGCCTCAGCAATATTTTTATACTCCTTCCTGGTCATTTGTCCTAGCTTCCACTTCTTGTAAGCTTCTGGATTTCACTGTTAAGCCAATCTGGTTCCTGCCATATTTACTATTCTTTCTACACATCGGGTTGGTTTGTTCCTGCAACCTCAATAAGGATTCTTAAAAATACAGCCAGCTCTCCTGGACTCCTTTCCCCTTCATGTTATTCTCCCAGGGGATCCTGCGGATCAGTTCCTTGAGGGAGTCAAAGTCTGCTTTTCTGAAGTCCAGTATCCGTATTCTGCTGCTCTCCTTTCTTCCTTGTGTCAGGATCCTGAACGCGACCATCTCATGGTCACTGCCTCCCAGGTTCCCATCCACTTTTGTATTCTTCCCGGTTTGTGAGCAGCAGGTCAAGAAGAGCTCTGCCCCTAGTTGGTTCCTCCAGCACTTGCATCAGGAAATTGCCCCCTACACTTTCCAAAAACTTCCTGGATTGTCTGTGCACTGCTGTATTGCTCTCCCGGCAGGTATCGGGGTGATTGAAGTCCCCCATGACAACCAGGGCCTGTGATCTAGTAACTTCTGTTAGTTGCCTGAAGAAAGCCTTGTCCACATCATCCCCCTGGTCTGGTGGTCTATAGCAGACTCCTACCACGACATCATCCTTGTTCACACTTCTAACCTTAATCCAGAGACTCTCAGGTTTTTCTGCAGTTTCATACTGGAGCTCTGAGCGGTCATACTGCTCTCTTACATACAATGGAACTCTCCCACCTTTTCTACCCTGCCTGTCCTTCCTGAACAGTTTATATCCATCCATGACAGTACTCCAGTCATGTGAGTTATCCCACTAAGTCTCTAAAATTCCAATCAAATCATAATTCCACGACTGTGCCAGGACTTCCAGTTCTCCCTGCTAGTTTCCCAGGCTTCTTGCATTTGTGTATAGGCACTTAAGATAACTCACTGATTGTCCTGCTTTCTCAGTATGAGGCAGGAGTCCTCCCCTCTTGCCACCCAACAGTCAAATGGTACTAAATATTGGCTATTACTGACCTAGACTGCTTTTGAATTAGTTACCTAATTACTCACAGCTCTCTCCTGAAAAGTTAACACAGTAATGTTGAAAAATTTATAAAACTTTCAGTATGATTGTTTCATGCCTCTTTAGTTTATATCCATGTGTACAAGGCTAAAGTGCTAAATAAGCCCTTCTTGCAGTTTAAATGAATTATGGTGCTGTTTAAACAACTCTGTGAAAGTATATTAGATATCTAGAGCAAGTTAAGATGACTGCTGTATCTAGTAGTTCTTCCTTCTCTGCACCTGCTCCTGAGTGCTGGAACCAACGGTCCCGCTGCCTAGCCTGACTCCCTTGTAACCTAAACACACCCTGTCCCAGAACTCCACCCAAAGGTGTGAATGTTCTGGGTTAACTTTTAACATTCTCAGGAGGCCTGTGGTAAGTGTAAAGCATATAACACACACACATTCTTTGTCCAGAGTCTAACACATTATTGCTCTTTAATAGACCGAGATATACACAGTCCATATAAAATAATAAACCCTATACACACTTCCCTGCCTGTTTTCACACCACTCCAGAGCATTCTTTGAGATGGAGGCTGGATCCTCTGGGTTGTTCAGGTTTTTCTGCTGCAGAGCATGGGTTGTGTGTTGAAACATGGAGTCTTCTCCCCCAGCTCACCTTCTCTCACTTTGTCTGTGCGTGCTCTTCCTTCCCGTCCTTCTGCCCAAACTTCCTTCCAACACCTAGCCGCCTTTGTTCGGTGTTTCAGTAACTTTCCACTGTGACAACCCTCCTCTCCTCCCTCCCCCGGGACCAGAGGAGGAAGTAAGTGTCTTCTCCCAACTAACTCTCTTAGCATATTTGTTGAGCAGTCATGAAGATTCAATTATCCCTCATTGTCCACAGTTTGTTGTGTACCTGCAGCAGCTCTTGTCTGCAAAGATGGATACATATACTACTGGGGGAATTCTGCGCCCAAAAATTATGCACACAATATTTTAAAATTCTGCATATTTTATTTGTCAAAATAACACTGTATAATCACACCAGTTTCAATTATTTTGGTAATTTATTTCAAAATATCCCTCAGCAACTATGTCTGTAACAGTACAGACACAAAATAATTCCTCCAGGAATAGAGAGCGCAGTAGGGGGGCCAGACACCCCTCAGAGCTCAGCTGCTAGGTACTCCTTAGTCCAGACACTCGCATGCACCTCATACCCCCAAGAACCCAGCCGTGGGGCCCCCCAGCCAGACACTGGCACACATCCCGTCCCCATCATAACCTAGCTGCCGTCCCCCGGAGTCCAGACACACTCATGTACCCTGTGCCGCTGCCCCTCAGAGCCCAGCCATGGAGTGCCCCCAACCCAAAGACTCGCATCCCCACCTACTCCAAATGCCAGTATGGGCCCCATTTTCCTGACACTCGCACCCCTTCCCCACAGAATGTTTAAATGTATCTGAAATTCTGATTATCAGTAGTTTCTGATTGCCTCCTCCTCCCAATATATTTGGATAATCTGGTAGTATAAGTACAATAACCTTCTTTCCACTATATTGGAACAGAGGGTCTGGGGGTGGGGGACACATCTGGTCTTGGTTATTGTGGGTGTTTTACATGTTCTAAATTAATTTGAGAATTTGAGTGGTATGCATATTGAGTAGAACTGAAGAAAGAGCTATCTTGAGCTCTGGTGGCAATAGATAATAGTGGTTACTGTTAGGTATTTATACCGTATTCATCACCAGAGTAACTGAACATCTGATTTAAACAATAATACTGACGCCATAAAAAAAATAAAAACTATATCAAATATTGTCATAACAGTAGAGGGTCCTAAAAAGGAGATATTTGTAAATCTGACAGACTAAATGTTTATGGTTTACAAGGCAACTAATCTAAGTCTAGGGCCTGGTCTACACTACATACTTAGGTCAACATAAACCTCGTTAAATCAATCTAATAATGTATGTGTCTACACTGAGTCCTTTCCACCAACCTAAGTGGCCTGAAAGTCGACTTCTGTATGCCACCTTTGCAAGAGGTGTAGCGCTTGATTCAACACCTATGGGTCGACATGGGGATAGTGTAAACACTGTGTTGTGTAATTCGAATGAATTGGCCTCCAGGAGGTGTCCCACAGTGCTCCACTGTGACTGCTCTGGAGAGCACTTTCAACTCCACTGAACGTCAGTCAGGTACACAGGAAATACCACTCCCCTGTTAAAGACCCAGGAACTTTTGAATTTTCATTTCCTGTTTGATCAGTGCGGAGAGCTCGCCAGCACAGCTAATCGTGAAGACTCAAGGCCGCAAACATGCTCCAGCGTGGAGTACACAGGAGGTAGTGGATCTTATTGCTGTGTGGGGAGAAGAGTCTGTGCAGGGAGAGCTCCGATACAGCAGAAGAAATGCTGACATCTATGCCAAGATTGCACGGGGCACGGGGGAGAAGGGCTACACTAGGGACATGCAGCAGTGCTGCGTGAAAATAAAGGAGGTTTGGCAAGCGTACCAGAAGACAATGGAGGCAAACAGTCATTCTGGTTCTGCCCGCAGACATGCTGCTTTTATGAGGAGTTGCATGCGATTCTTGGCAGCGACCTTACCACTACCCCAAAATGCTCTGTGGATACCTCCCAATGAGGACATTGTTGAAAAGGAAGAGGAGGAGGAGAATGTGAGGCAGGCAAGTGGAGGATCGATTCTCCTCGACATCCAAGAACGGTTTTTAACCCTGGTGCCCATCCCTTCACAGAAGAAGTTGGCAGCAGAGTGTGATACTGGGGAAGGCACTCTGGTGAGTACACATTTCCAATCAAACTGGAGGGGTTACATACTATTATTTTTTATGTTTAATCTGAACTAAAAAGTAGGTGTAGTGGGTATTGTTGGCACTCCAGCTACGCAGAGGGTGCTCTCCAAAAAAGACTGTTTATGTGCACAGGAATGGCCCGGGAATCCTCCATGGAGATCTCTAGGAAGTTTTCATGAAGGTACTCTGCAATCTTTTGCAGAAGGTTTCTGGGAAGGGCTGCCTTATTTCGTCCACCATGGTAGGACACTTTCCCGTCCCACTCCAGTATTAACTCTGCTGGCATCATTGCAGCATACATTATTCCAGCATAAGGACCAGGTTTGTACCCAGACGCTTGCAACATCTGCTCCTTTGCCGCCTCTGTTACCACCAGGAGAGTGATATCGCATAGAGTTACCTAGGGGAAACGGGGGAAGTCTTCAGTGCTAGCACTTAAACGGCAAACAATTCAACAAGTAAACAGCCCCCTGTTTGGTGAAATCTGGGTCATAAAACCACGCTTTCCCAAATATGCCGTGGTTGTGGTTGGAAGGGATCACCATATATTGCAAGCAGCATTGAGATAAAAAAAAAAAAGGGTGATGGTAGCGGCTTCCTGTTTGTCTCCCTCCCCCCACCCCCAACCCAGTGCCGCTTTTGTGAAAAACAATTTGGGGGGCTTTACACGGGTGTCTGTCCTCAAGCACCATCCAGGGAAAAGGGGGCTTTTCTCAAGTTCCAACCTGTGAGCCCAAGGATGTCTTCACAAAAGCAGCAGCAGAAGACCTGTCGCCCATGCCTCATGGCCTTACTCATCATGGCTAGAGCAGCAAACTGACTCTTGCAATAGCGAGCGGTTGTGATTACATTGTGGCTTGCAGAGAAGTGTACTGAGGGGGGTTTTATTAAAAAAATTAACTGTGCACCAGAAACAATGTATGCACTGTCAATGCTACCCTTGTGCTTTGCATTCCTTGCAGCTGAAACCTTGTTGGTTGATGCATCCTCCATTTACGGGACAGAGACTTTCCGAGATTAGAAGGCGGAAAAAGAAGACTCGGGAGGACGTGTTCAGTGAGTTAATGTGCGCCTTCGAGAGTGACAAGATGGAGCTCGGAGCATGGAGGATTACACTGTCTGATAACCTGGACATGGACAGGACAGCATGCAGGGAACAAGTGTGTGCCATGCAGGAAGAGATTCTGCGGATTATGAAGGAGCAATCAGACATGTTGAGGCGCCTGGTTGAAGTTCAAGAAAGGCAGCTGCTGGATGCTAGAGTCCTTCTGCAGCCTATGCTGGACCTGCTGCCATCATCGCCCAGTTCTACATCCTCCTCCCCCAAAGGTTCTATGAGGTGGGGGGAAGTTTGGTATCCCTTGCACTCAATACCAGGGGAGGGTACAAGGACCAGAAGGCGCCCATTCCCACACCTTTGTTATTGCAGTGCATCTGTAAGCAAGCTTTCCTTGTCCTCCCCCTCCCTCAGTGTTATCAGCCCTTTTGCCCCAGGTTATCTTACTCTTCTTTGCTGTCTCTGTGTGTTTGTGTGCATAAAAAAACCTAATGGATTGAGAAGAAAAGGCTGTTTATTCATTGTACACACGGTGGTTGGCAGGGATGGAGTTTACAGAGGAGAAAATGCAATGGAGGGGACAGTTTGGTAAGGAACAACACAGATAAGTATCATATTACTCTGGCTCATTGCTGAAACTGCTTTTCAAAGCCTCACGGAGATGCAGGGCCCCTCAGTGTGCTCTTATTGCCCTGGTGTCTGGCTGCTCAAAAATGGCTGCCAGGCAATCTGCCTCAACGCCCCTATCTGGCGGAAACTTTTCTCCCTTTGCTTCATAGATATTATGGAGCACACAGCAGGCAGCAATAACAATCAGGATATTGCTTTCACTGAAGTCTAGCCTAGAAAGCAAACAACGCCAGCGACCTTTTAAACGTCCAAAGGGGCACATTCCACCACTGTTCTGCACTTGCTTGACCTATGGTTAAACTGGTCTCTTCTGCTGTCCAGGCTGCCTGTATATAGTTTCATAAACCATCAGAGCAAGGGTTAGGCTGGGTTTCTGAGGATCATGATTGGCATTTGAACATCACTAATGGTTATTTTGCAGTCTGAAAAAGAGAGTCCCTGCTTGCAGCTTTCTGAACAGACCTGTGTTCCTAAAAATGCACGCATCGTGCACTTTTCCCAACCATCCAACACTGGTGTTGGTGAAATGCCCCTGTGATCCACCTGCGCTTGCAACACCATTGAAAAATACTCCTTTTGGTTTATATATTCTTTGGCAAGGTGGTCTGGTGCCAAGATAGGGATGCATTCCATCCATCGCCCCATCGCAGTTAGGGAACCCTATCGCGACAAAACCATCCACTATGTCCTGCTTGTTGCCCAGAGTCACTACCCTCTTTACAGAAGTCTGTTGATGGCCTTGAAAAGTTGGATCAAACAGATCCCACGGTAGATTTACCCACTCCAAATTGATGCCCCACTGAGCGGTAGCAGTCTGGTGTTGCAAGGTTCCACAGAGCTATCACCACTCGCTTCTCCACTGTCAGAGCAGCTCTCATTTTAGTATTGCTGCACTTCAGGCCTGGGGAAAGCTCTTCACATAGTTTCTGGAAAGTGGCCTTATGCTTTCGAAAGTTCTGCAGCCACTGCTTGTCATCCCATAGCCGCATAATGATGCGGTCCCACCAGTCAGTGCTTGTTTCCTGGGCCCAGAAATGGCACTCAACCATGTCAAGGTGATGCGCAACTGTCACCAGCAACTGCGAATTGCTCTGCTCTATGTCTTCCAGCAGGGCTGCTTGCGTGGCATCACATTGTTCCGTGCGGCGGCTCCTGTATCGGCTGTGTAAATATTGCAGGATAAGATGTGAAGTGTTTGTAATGCTCACAACAGCGTACAACCCTGAACGGGGTCCATGCTTTTTGTGCTATGGCATCTGCGTGCGTAATCCAGGCTTACAGAAAAAGGCGTGAAAAGCTTGGTTTGTTTGCCGTTGATTTCAGGGAGGGAGGGAGGTAGGTAAGTGCATCATGGGAGGCTAACGCCTTGTTCTCATAACCCCCTATGCCTATGTTTTGGTCCCATAAGGCATTGCAAGCCCAACCCAAAATTCCACTTGGCTATGTGCACTGTGGGATAGCTACCCACAGTGCAGTGCTCCATGCTTCGATGCAAACCCTGGTAGTGAGGATGCACTTCGCGGACACAATGAGTAGTGTGGATATGCAAGATCGACTTGCTTAAATCGGAGGCTTGATGTTGACTTACGTGCAGTTGACTTAACTTTGTAGTGTAGACATGGCCTAAGGGTAAGACTAGACCTGTCAAACTTGTTTTGAAGCTGGAATTCCCTTCGTTAAGAGTTTAACCAGCAATTTAGTGGCAGGCTCCCCTTCCCCAAATAAGTACTGTTTGCCCAAGACCAAACTAATGAGTCTGGCAGGGAATGTGTTTGTAGGGTTTGGGAGATTTTTATAAATGAATAAGAAAGTGTGCATGATGCTTTGTTTGGTTGCTAGAACTATGATTCAGGAATTAATATTTTTGTCTTTTGTGTTGGTTGTAGAAGTAGACAGTGCCTTGGAGGTTTTCAGCTGCAGCCAACTTCCATTTCTTGTGTAAATTTCAGTGTGTGAAAACAATAGGCTGATGTTCAGGTCCTTATTTTTACCTGTGCACCTTCCTTTGACATATGATGAATACACATGCACTTGCTGGCTCTCTTATATACTGTCCTCCATAATGTTTAACTTAGAGCTGTGGTACCCATTCCACTAAAAATGACAAGTTATTTGTCTCCATTATCTTTGGTCGGGACGCAATTTGTCCCGATATTTTGCTCCACTGGGACAAACACCTAAATATTGGGACGTCTGGTCACCTTAAGCATATTCCAGAAGTCTTGAGGTCTTTCTGAGTATAGCCTTCATTGATTTGAGATCTACCAAACCATTCTCTCACCGGAAGGGAAAACCTATAATGGCAGTAGGCCATAAAAGAGACCCAGTTTGGGAATATTTTAATGAAGTTCCTCTACCTGTGAAGAATATGTATTAAGGTTATAACAACCAACAAGAATGCACTTTTATGTAGAAATCCATTATTAAATTGAGCCTTCCTGCCTAGTGATTTAAATCATGATTAATTCATAATTCTATACGTGCAAAAAGTAAGTCATACCTCAGTCATTCTGTTGCAAAGTTTTCTTTACATAATATGTACTAGGTATTCTTGTGTGCCTCAGTTGCAAACGTCATATCATATAGTATTGTTTTTGTGGATTAAGAATATGTAGCTGAATGAAAATAGACACTTAAAGTGCTCTTTTACTCTGAAAAATATATTTAAAAATCTACAAAAATGGTATTATGCAGGACTCCACATTTACATCTCAAGGACACCAAGATAAAATCTGTTCACTTTATAAGCAAAAAATCTTTTTAAAACCTCAAGTTCCCGATATCCAAAAGTCAATTTACGCTCCCTTGCTCATCCATTGACCAGTAATCCTACCCCAACTAATATGTACTACAGGTGTAGTCATGGGACAAGTGAGGTAAAATTCTTTAACTAGAATTTAACTTTCTGATGTGAAAGCACGAAAAAAAAAAAAGGATATTGCCTCTGTAAACATGTCCGGCAAACCTAATAAAATCAATTAAGTCAAAGCAGCTATTTTCTTACTGAAATAAACAAATACAGTATACATGCATGATTGCATCTGTTCCAAGTCAAAAATAATCGGTTAAAATATTAAAAATGGAAACTATACCCAGGTATGAAAATGTTGGCCTACAGGCCTCAAGTACTCAGAGCAGTGGTTCCCAAACTTTAACAACCCTTACAACAAAGCTTAAACTTGTTCCTCGTAATAATTTTAAAAACAATACTAGCTACCTATTTAATTTTAAAAACAGCAAAAAATATCCACCTCCCTTTCCATTTCTTATAAGGAGTCTTGAAGCTTAAATCTCCTCAGTGTAATAAATGTGCTTGCTTTGATCTGCTTAGTTCTTGGAAGTCCAGGTCTCTAGGGACAGCTCTGTCCGCCATTAGGGAATTTTTCCCTGAGAATCCCCTGTAACATTTTGCGAACCCCAGTTTGGGAACCACTGACTTAGAGCACTAGTTTTCTTTAAAATACAGTTTTTGAAAGAAAGCCAAAACTACGTGCAAAATTACTCTTGTAGTTTGTGGTGTCAGGATCAGTGGCAGTGCAGGGTGGATAAAAATCGATGATTTAAAAAATTAAAAATGAAAAAAATCAGATTTTTTTAAATTTAAATCGGATTTTTTGATAAAATACTTTTGGAGGAAAAAACTTATCTAAAGACAGTTTTAATTAAGATACATTACAGCTCAAAGATATCTCATTGTGGAATAGGGATTATAAATTCTAATTCTATAGTATGAGACAATATATTCATGTAATGTTTAAGAAAAGTTTTGTAACTGAGTTCCAATAGTTCATGGATTAGGGACCCAATTTTATGGGGTTCCAGGGGCTTCTGTATAGATTATTTAGGTTAATGCTTCTATCTACCCAATGGGATTCACTGCTCAGTCTAGAAGATGCCATCAGAGATGCTTAGTTTTGCAGTTCTCAAACTGTGGATTTATGTCTCCAGGGATAACATGCTTGTTAACAACAAAAATGTTTTTAAATAAATAAATAATATATACAGGTGAGAAATAACAAATCTCAAATCTATTGTCCCTCTGCAAATTTGTGTACACAGAGTGAATCCCTTACCTCTCTCTAAAAAGTGCAAAGTTTCAAAAAGTTCAATGAATAGAAGATTGTTGGGGGCGGAATAGATCTGGACAAAGCGAAGAAGTCTGGAGATAAATGTGAGAAGGGAGGAACAGGCAGTAGAAACAAAAGTGAAACTGTTTGAGCAGCATATTTAGGGTGACCAGATTACAGGAAGAAAATATCGGGACACATGGGGGGGGGCCCCCCGCCGGAGCAAAAAAAAAAAAAAAGCCGAGTGCTGCCGGCGGAGCGAAATATCAGGACAAATTGCAACTGAGGCACACAAGAATACCTAGTACATATGATGTAAAGAAAACTTTGCAGCAGAATGACTGAGGTATGACTTACTTTTCATTAACAGATGTACTAGATAAGTGGATACTTCATGTGTAGTTAACTCATGGAGATTAACTTTCTTATGTGCAATACTAAAAGTTGAACATTTTTTCCATTATAAACCAGGATTCCTGAAGATTAATGTGTTTGCGATATCAGATCACATTGGGCTGAAATGTGATATACAATTTGTCAGTCCAGCTGTAAATTAAAAAAAAAAATCCATCTCATAAGTATTTTTTCCTTGCAGCGTTGCCAGAAATGTAATTTGAATGCAGTTTTAGATTTTTAAGATCTAATAGAGGAATTTCTTAGTTCTCCAAATTTGTATTATGTCTTTAATAATGACATGGCTTTTTGATACAGAAAGTGATGGAGAATTAAAAATTGCTGAAGTACTGAGCATGTGTTGTAGCTGCTTTAAATATATATTACTATTCTGATGCCTTATTTACTTAAATGCCATGCTGCATTCGCATAACAAGTGTATGCCCATATTAATGGACATGTGGGGAATTATTAGGTAAAGGGTATATAAATGTCAGTGTTTGCATACAATAAAACAGTGGCACGTATATGTAAATTGGTAGTGCTATCCTACGTAACAAGAAGTGTCATTCTTTCAGCCTCATTCTCCTTTGGTATTACAGTTCTTCTGGAAGAATTTTGCACATATAGAATTATGAAGTGGTGGTGTAGTTAAAGTCCCAGACTGTAAATCAGGGGATCTGGGTTCAGTTCTCAGATCTACCCACAGGTTTTCTCTGTGCTTCAGTTCCCCATCTGTAAAACAGGAATAATACTTCCTTTCTCTCACCCTTTGACTGTCTGTCTATTTATATGAAGTTCTTCGGTGCAAGGATTGTTTCTTACTATCTGTATGAACGATACCTAGCCTAATAGGGCCTCAGTCTTGTTTGGTTCTTCTAAATGCTGCTGTAGTACAAATTAGTACATGATTGTCTGTTATGGGCTACTTACCACATTAGCGGCTAAAAAATGACACTGACATAAGTAAATTTAATCTCCACGCTTCTGAAGCAATAAACCAGCTAAGGCACTGATATTTGAGGTTTATAGTGTTTCAGTGCAAGGAGCTGAAAATAGCCACCCAACAGCAATGACCTGATGGTTAGAAATAATCAAAGATGAGGATAAGTTTATGGTCAACTCTGCAGGAGTTGCTCTGAGCCTTGAGAATAAAATCTAGAGTCCATCATTTCCTGGGAAGCAGGGGCTGGCCCACTGGAATCGTGATCAATGTGCAGTCTGATATCTGAAAGGACAGTAATTCATAATAACTCCAGCAGCATCTCAGAACTGGAAATCTTCCGTGTGACATTTTAGGTTGTATACACCCACAGTGTCTTTCTCCAGAGCCACAGGAAATGGAATGGATGTTTAAATAAACTTACGTCTGCTGTTTTCCCCAGTACACATTGCAAGCAAGAACAGAAAAAAATCATACTCCTCTTCATTTTTATAAGAGGGGTAGATCATGCAATGCAACCTGGCCTGTGTGGGCCAAAATTGGGATGGCAGCATTATCTAGCTAGGTCTCAGAGATCTGGATAACAATCCATGATGGAATCAGATGATGTCACAGCCTTATTCAGACCCAGTAGCGGGGGAGTGTGTGTGTGTGTGTTATGGGTAAAGCTAATGTTATGTAATAGAGGTCATGTAAGACATGGAGTCTGTGACTTCCAGAGACCTCTGTGACGTTTTCTGCTTCAGCCCTGAGGCGGCAGGGCTGGAGCTGTCAGCAGGGGGGGACTCCACCACTCCCCAGAGCCACAGCAGTCATGGGTGCTGGACCCCCTTCCATCCCCATTATGTCACAGTTATTTTTAGTAAAAGTCAGGGACAGGTCATGGACTTCCATGAATTTTTGTTTATTGCCCGTGACCTGTCCGTGACTTTTACTAAAAATAACCGTGACAAAATCTTAGCCTTAATTATGGGTGTCAAAGGGAGGCTATTAGATACTAGGTATAGTGCTCTGTTGCCTAAACTTGCAGGATTTGTTGAGTTAAAAAAAAAAAAGACGAGACAATGCATGAATTTTCTTCTTGGCCTAATGAACTAGTGTTTTTTTCATAATGTACTTCATTTCTTTTTTCAGGTTTTCTCAAACAGTGATGAAGCCCCCATTAACAAAAAGTTACCCAAAGAACTTCTGTTAAGGTAATTCTAGTTAACTTGTGCATTAAGAGTTACGATTTGAATGTGATGCTTAGATTTGTATGGCTTAGTGAAATGAAATAGACTCTTCTTTCTTACGTAAGTCTATGATTCAAAATAAATAGTTTATCTGATTTTATTTTTTGACAGTTCTTGAACTTACGTATTATTCTTAATGGAGAATGTAGCAAAATACATAGCTTTGCTCCTGAAATCTATTTTAAAGTATGGTATAACATTATACATTTAAGTGCCAATTTATGCATTAGTAATCTGGTCTTATTACGAGATAAAGCAGTCAGAGACTATATTGGGAAAGCTTTGGTTGATATAGGATTCTTAAAAAAAAAAAAAAACTTTTGGGGATCTAACATAGGTGCAGATATTGTTTGTCTGCTCTGTTAACTGCATATTGAATAGACTAAAAACTTTTCCCTGTCACACACGTTACCTTCACACACTATATGAATAGCATTCTGTCCTTCATGCAATTATTCCAGTGGCTGTTTGGGCTTTCAAAAAGTTATTTTAACGAGACACCTCCTGTAACTGTTTTGTTGTTGCTCTGTGCTACGTATAGTTCAGGCAGACTGGGAAGGAAAAGAGAAAACAAGCAAACTGAGATTTTATTCATGTTAATTCAGCCAGCCTTAGACTTGCTGGAGTGTTGTTCTCTCTTCTGGACAGGCTCAAAGTGGGCAGGAGTTAGCTACAGTATATGCTCAAAAATACAATATGTGGTTAAAGAATTGAGCCTATCTGTCACACCTGAGTTGAACTTTATTTCAAATAAAACTTAAACTGCCTATCATGACAACATCCAGTCCTGAAATATCTGAAGACATTCCATTTTTGTATGAAGCCAAACCTGGCCTGAAACAGACAGCTCAGCAGGTAGCTTAACATGGTTGTAGTTCTCATTATAGTCCTTCCTTTATGCTAACATTTCAATATATACTTTGGTGCAATTGCCATTCTTTGTCGTGTTGTCACTAGAATTGAGTTCACACTACATCCTTCATACATTGAAGAGAGGCATAGGTTAACCAATGTATCATCACTTCCTGCCTAATTTTAAGTGGAAGAATGTTTGCAATCCTTTGTATTTTCTATCTTGTGTTAAAAGGAGTGTTCCCAAAATATTATGCATCCTTCAAATGTGTCCATGTGCTAGAACACTGCTATTCTTGTGGCATCAAAGAAACGAATTTATGTTTAAAGAAATTAGACTTCAGTTTTTTTCAAGTAAGCTTGAATTTTCTTTGAGGGAAAAATTAATTCTTCGCAATGAACGTGGTGTAGCTTGCATCTACAGACCTGTTAGAAAATCTCTGGCTGTTATATCAACGCACACAGCACATTGCACAGTGTGCTATATTAATAAATTTTAAAATATTTCATGTCTGCATATGAACTTTCAATTTTTCAACATTTTTATTGTCTTATAAAAATTGTTCACATCTTGAAGTTGCATAGACTCGGTATGAGAGGTCCTCTGAAAATAAATTTCCAACAATTTCATTTTGTATTGTTGCATTCCAAACTTGTGATCCAGAGGCCCATTGGTGCCAGCTGTCAAAACGTTCAAAGTTCTGTAACAGCAATTCCTAACAGGCCTGACAAATTCACTACAGCTAGCACACTGCTTTCATGGTATTTATCCATAAATTATGTCATGTGAAGTCTCTAATAAAAGTTTGTCATACTGATCCTCATAATGGTTGTGAGATGTATGTACGGATGATATTTAAGGAGTTGTATGTATGTACTGAAAATACGTTTTAAAGTCTGTATCCAAGGCAGAGTTGACAAAGGGGTTTTTGCAAAACAAAGGATGTATATTCACCTTTCTGTCTTGGTTCATGTGTAAATTAAACATCATATGTCAACACAATGGAAGCCAAGCCCTGTTAGCATACAAAGTCAACATGAGGATATGAAGTCCTCCTGGAGACAGCACAGCAGGGAATAAACCATGGTGGGGGGTTGGGGGGGTGGGGTCGTCTTAACTCTGGGGACAAACAATGACTTTGGGGAATGTAAGGGTAAGGCAAAAAGACACCTCTTTATCCTGCACCTGTGGAAGTAATCAGGGAGTGTCATCACATTCATGATAACCAGATCCCAACCTCCCTGTTTGGAAGCACTGTAAAAGACTTTTAACGTGAGAGAAACTTCTTTAGGCAGAAAGTTAGCCTGTTAAGTTTAATGTCTAGAAAGCATATACTGATTTTGTTTTATATGTAACTTTCTGTTGCCATCATGGAACCAATCAAGGCACTGTGGCAAACCCCTGCCTCTCTCCCTCAGACAGCAAAGCACACAGAGTGCAAGTATTTTGTACCAGACAAGGGGTACAAATTCCTTTTTTCTCACCCTCCCCCAGGATCCCTGGATGTTGTGGTCGCCAGTGAGAGGGACTGCCAGGGACAGACGGCTCCTACGCCTAAGTCAAAGGAACCAAAGGAACTGGCCTATTCAGATAGAAGGCATTTTCCACGGGTGGCCTTCAACTCTGCACAGTGACTCTTGCTGGGTTGTTATGATTTTAATATTTGGGAATAAATGATGAAATTCAAGGACTTTCTCCCATAAGACTCCGTACAGGCTAGATCAGTGACCACTGCGGTGACAGTGCGGAGAAGTTCGTGGTTGCAGTCCTCAGGGCTACCTAACAAGGTGCAACAAACTATTCAGGACCTCCTGTTTGAGGGAACATTGCTCTTTTTGGAGCAAATGGACGGTATGCACGGCCTCAAGGACTCAAAAGCAGCCTTGAAATCCTGGGACTTTGTGCCGGCAGGGTCAAGAAAGCAGTACAAGCCACAACAGACAAGTTGCTACTTCTGTCCACCTCCTAGGCAGGACCAACGTAGGAGGAAAAATAGGGAAAAATTAGATGCAGACCTCCTCCCTCATCTTCTTCGGCAGGTTCCACTCAACCCGGACCTGGACACTCGGGATCATCAAAAAACTCGTTTTGACAAGATGCTTGAGGTTGGCACCGCTATTCCCCCTGCGTCAGATCCAGCTACCCCATTATTTTCCAACCACCTTTCCCAGTTCTTGGATGCCTGGACTCAGATCACGTTGGACCGCTGGGTCCTCAAGATGATAGAACTGGGTTATACCATCCAATTTTTATCTATCCTTCCTTCCTGCCCCCTCTCTCAGTCCCTCTTCAGTGACCCTTCTCACGAGCACCTGTTGGAACAAGAAGTCCAATCCCTCCTTCAGGTGGGAGCCATAGAAGAGGTTCTGGTTCACATGAGAGGGAAAGGCTTTTATGAACAACAGCCCGAAGCTATACCGATGAACCTAATGATGCTTCAAGAGCTATGCACCTTGGCAGCAAAAAACCATGTTAGCAATCTCAAGCAGAGTACCATTAAAGGATTTTTTCACATATGCATTGTTTATGTTGTAGTACTTAAGCAGGAAAGTTAAGTTTGCAAAATACTTCACTTATCTTTATTTAATTTCATCTTGTTGATTTCAGACCAGTTCTCCAATTTTTAAGTCATTTTGAATTCAAATCTTGTCCTCCAGTGTGCTTGCAACCCTCCCGGTTTGGTGTCATCCACAAATTTTATAAGTATATTTTCCAAGTCACTAATGACTATATCAAATAGCAACAGACAGCTGTGGGACCCTGGAAGAAACTCCTACCAGTCTGACAGCAAACCATTGATAACTACGTTTTGAGTATGGGCTTTCAACCAGTTAAGCACACATCTTATAGTATTTTCATCTAAACCACATTTACCTCGTTTGCTGATGAGAATGTCCTGTGAGACTGTGTTGAAAGCCTTAGTAAAATCAAGATGTCTCACATCTACAACTCCCCCCTCTCCCCCCCATCCACTAGGCCAGTAACCCTGTCAAATTGAAAATTAGGTTGGTTTGGCATGATTTGTTCTTCGCAAATCTGTGTGGACTACTACTTATAATGTATTATCCTATAGGTGTTTACAAATTGATTGCTCAATAATTTGTTCCAGTATCTTTCCAGGTATTAAAGTTAGGCTGATTTGTCTATAACTTCCCAGGTTGTGTTTGTTCCCTGTTTTAAAGGTAGGTACTATATTTGCCCTTCTCCAGTCCATTGGGACCTCACCCATCTTTCATGAGTTTTTGAAGGTAATTTCAAAGATATTTCCAAGATTGCTTTCAGCTAGTTCCTTAAGTACTCTGGGGTGAATTTTGTCTGCCAAATTGAATATATCTAACTTATCTAAATATTCTTTAATCTGTTTTCCCCTATTCTGGCTTGTGTTCCTTCCCCCTTGTGGTTAATATTAATTATGTCGAGTATCTGGTCATCATTACTCTTTTTAGTGAAGATTGAAGCAAAATAGGCATTAAACAACTCAGCCTTCTTGGTGTCATCTATTGTTAGCTCTCCTTCTCCGCTTAGGAGTGGACGTACACTTTCCTTTGGCTTTCTCTTGCTGCTAATGTATATACAGAAACTCTTCTTATTTCCTTATGTCCCTTGTTATGCATAGTTCATTTTGAGCCTTAACCTTTCTGATTTTATCCTTACATGCTTGCGCTATTCTTTTGTAGTTATCTTTAGTAATTTGTCCATGTTTCCACATCTTGTAGGATCCCTTTTTGATTTTAAGGTCATTAATCTTCTACCCCACTTCCCAAAATTATATAATGCTGGTGAAACTACAGAAAATTAACAGGAGTACTTGTGGCACCTTAGAGACTAACAAATTTATTTGAGCGTAAGCTTTCGTGGGCTACAGCCCACTTCTTCGGATGCATAGAATGGAACATATATTGAGGAGATATATATACACATACAGAGAGTACGAAAAGGTGGGAGTTGTCTTACCAACTCTGAGAGGCCAATTAAATAAAAGGGGAAAAAAAACTTTTGAAGTGATAATCAAGATAGCCCAGTACAGACAGTTTGATAGTAAGTGTGAGAATACTTACATGGGGAGATAGATTCAATATTTGTAATGGCTCAGCCATTCCCAGTCTCTATTCAAGCCTAAGTTGATTGTATCTAGTTTGCATATCAATTGAAGTTCAGCAGTTTCTCTTTGGAGTCTGTTTTTGAAGCTTTTCTGTTGCAAAATTGCCACCCGCAGGTCTGTCATTGAATGACCAGACAGGTTAAAGTGTTCTCCTACTGGTTTTTGAATGTCATGATTCCTGATGTCAGATTTGTGTCCATTAATTCTTTTGTGTAGAGACTGTCCGGTTTTGCCAATGTACATGGCAGAGGGGCATTGCTGGTACATGATGGCATATATCACATTGGTAGATGTGCAGGTGAACGAGCCCCTGATGGCATGGCTGATGTGATTAGGTCCTATGATGATGTCACTTGAATAGATCTGTGGACAGAGTTGGCATCGGGCTTTGTTGCAAGGATAGGTTCCTGGGTCAGTGTTTTTGTTCAGAGATGTGGTGAGTACACATCTTCAGGTTGGGGGGTTGTCTGTAAGCGAGGACAGGTCTGTCTCCCAAGATCTGTGAGAGTGAGGGATCATCTTTCAGGATAGGTTGTAGATCTTTGATGATGCGCTGGAGAGGTTTTAGTTGGGGGCTGAAGGTGACTTGAAGGTGACAGCTTGTGGTGTTCTGTTATTTTCTTTGTTGGGCCTGTCTTGTAGGAGGTGACTTCTGGGTACTCGTCTGGCTCTGTCAATCTGTTTTTTCACTTCAGCAGGTGGGTATTGTAGTTTTAAGAATGCTTGATAGAGATCTTGTAGATGCTTGTATCTGTCTAAGGGATTGGAGCAAATGCGGTTGTATCTTAGAGCTTGGCTGTAGACAATGGATTGTGTGGTGTGTCCTGGATGGAAGCTGGAGGCATGTAGGTAAGCATAGCAGTCAGTAGATTTCCGGCATAGGGTGGTATTTATGTGACCATCACTTATTAGCACAGTAGTGTCCAGGAAATGAACCGCTTGTGTGGATTGATCTAAGCTGAGGTTGATGGTGGGATGCAAATTATTGAAATCATGGTGGAATTCCTCAAGGGCTTCTTTTCCATGGGTCCAGATGATGAAGATGTCATCAATGTAGCGCAAGTAGACTAGGGGCATTGGGGGACGAGAGCTAAGGAAGCGTTGTTCTAAGTCAGCCATAAAGATGTTGGCATACTGTGGGGCCATGCGGGTACCCATAGCAGTGCCGCTGACTTGAAGGTATATATTGTCCCTAAATGTGAAATAGTTGTGGGCGAGGACAAAGTTACAATGTTCAGCCACCAGGTTAGCTGTGACATTATCGGGGATACTGTTCCTGATAGCTTGTAGTCCATCTTTGTGTGGAATATTGGTGTAGAGGGCTTCTACATCCATAGTGGCCAGGATGGTGTTTTCTGGAAGATCTCCGATGGATTGTAGTTTCCTCAGGATGTCAGTGGTGTCTCATAGATAGCTGGGAGTGCTGGTAGCGTAGGGTCTGAGGAGAGAGTCCACATAGCCAGACAATCCTGATGTTAGGGTGCCAATGCCTGAGATGATGGGGCATCCAGGATTTCCAGGTTTATGGATCTTGGGTAGCAAATAGAATACCCCTGGTCGAGGTTCTAGGCATGTGTCTGTACAGATTTGTTCCCGTGCTTTGTCAGGGAGTTTTTTTAGCAGATGGTGTAGTTTCTTTAGGTAATCCTCAGTGGGATCAGAGGATAATGGCCTGTAGAATGTGGTATTATAGAGCGGTCTAGCAGCCTCTTGGTCATATTCCAATTTATTCATGATGACGACAGCACCTCCTTTGTCAGCCTTTTTGATTATGATGTCAGAGTTGTTTCTGAGGCTGTAGATGGCGTTGTGTTCAGCATGGCCCAGGTTATGGGGCAAGTGATGTTGCTTTTCTACAATTTCAGCCTTTGCACGTTGAGGGAAGCAATCTATGTAGAAGTCCAGTCTGTTGTTTCGACCGTCCGGAGGAGTCCACGCAGAATCCTTTTTTTTTTTGTAGTGCTGGTAGGAAGGATTCTGTGGGTTAGTATGCTGTTCAGAGGTATGTTGGAAATATTCTTTGAGTCGGAGACGTCGAAAGTAGGATTCTAGGTCACCGCAGAACTGTATCATGTTCGTGGGTCTGGAGGGACAAAAGGAGAGGCCCTGAGATAGGACAGACTCTTCTGCTGGGCTAAGAGTATAGCTAGAAAGATTAACAGTATTGTTGGGTGGGTTAAGGGAATTATTGTTGTGGCTCCATTTTCCAATTTTGAAAACAGATTTTGTCTGTTTGGTATAAAGAAGTGTGTCTTATTTATAGGGTTTAATTTTTTTTTTTTTTGATGGGGTGTGTCAACTACTAACATAGCCAATATATACTATTCTTAAAGAACTGTTTTGATCATGTGGTAAAGATCATACCTTCTAAAATGTATAATTATCTGTTTAACCAAGAATAAGCATTTATTTGAAGTCTTATACATTTATGAACCAAAAATAGTGTAATTAATATTGACATCAACCAGCAGCATCCAGAAAGATCAGTTAAGATGACTAATGTTCTCCAAAATATGCACAGTTTGAAAAACCAAAGGCACAGGTTGTGTCCGTGTGTATTCAATTTTTTTATTGTCTTGAGGTATTACTACACCATCAGAGACTCCAAATTGCTCTACAGAATATAATTAACATCCTCATTATTTTTCACTAAATTAATTCTGTATTGCCTCCTTTAATTAAGGAGTAATTCAACCTTAGGCAGAAAGACTTTGCTCACCGTTTAGGAATTTGACAGTAAGTACTGCTGAAAGTAAAGTGATATCAGATGCTCTATTGCTAGTTGTCTGTTATAACAAAATTAGTTATTCTCCCATTTATAGCTATTTATAACAATATGATATTGACTTCTCTTCTATTTTCCACGTGTACAAAAAAGATAATGTTTAAAAATAAAAGCTATTGCATTTTCTTATCGTATTGATATATTTGCGGGGTATAAACAGAAGACAATCAAAATCTTGTTTGTATTCACATTGCATTCTTTTTTCTTTAAACTTAGCTTGTTATAATGAAACTGCTTATCTCCCTCCCCTCATGAAAATTTCACCTATAACTCCACTTCTAACATAGTACTTATGAAAAGCAGGTGCCAGTTAAAAAAATAACTTCTAAGATGTTCAGCTACGACAGAGTAACCAAGTGATCTTCTTACTGTAAATGTTGTCTTCATTACCATGCTACCTACACTCACGTCACATCTAAAATTAGACTGTAAGCTTTTCAGGGTAAGGACTGTCTTTATATTTGATTTACAAAGTACCTAGCACGCTTTAGTGTAAATAACAGAAAAGTTCAGCCTTACTGAGTGTGGGAAAGGTCTGTCTGAGGTGGAAACTAGGGTTACCATATTTCAACACTGAAAAAAGAGGACACTCCACGGGGGCCTGGCCCTGCCCCAACTCCGCCCCTTCCCCAAAGCCCGTGCCCCAACTCTGCCCCCTCCTCTGAGCACCCTGCATTCCCCCTCCTTCCTCCCGCTCTGATCTTGGTTGGGGGTTGCTAAGTGCTTCCCTGCTCCCCACTCGCCCTGCAGCCCCCCCACCCCTGCAGCCTCTGTGACCCCTGCTCCCCACTCACCCTGCACCCCCCGCCCCTGCAGTCTCTGCGCCCCGTCTGCCCTGCCCCTGCAGCCTCTGTGACCCCTGCTCCCCACTCACCCTGCAGCCCCTGCACCCCCCTGCCCCTGCAGCCTCTATGCCCCTGCCTTCCCTGCTCCTCCTCGCCCTGCAGCCCCTGCACGCCCCCGCCCCTGCAGCCTCTATGCCCCCGCCTGCCCTGCTCCCCCGGCAGTCTCTGCCTGTTGGGGGCTTCAGATGCTCGGCGGCACGGGTCCCTGCAGCCCTGGCCGCAGCTTCCTTCCTGCCGCCGAGCATGTTCCCCGGCCTGTCTGTCCCCACCGGAAACAGCTCCCGCGGCGCCGGGTTCCAAGCTGTGCGGGGCAACGGGACCACAGGAAGGGTCCCCCAGTGGCCGGGGGGTCCCCGCCCACGAGGGAAGCCCGAGCCCCACCCCGTTCCCCGCCTGAGCATTGTAGCTGGGGCAGCTGGGCTGCGCTGCGGACCCGGCGGATCGTGCTGGGCGGACCCTGGCTTATGCCTCCCTATTTCCCCGGACATGTCCGGCTCTTTGGAAATTCCCCCCGGACGGGGATTTGAGCACCAAAAAGCTGGACATGTCCGGGGAAATCCGGATGTATGGTAACCCCAGTGGAAACCAAACAGACCTCTTCAAGTCATCGGATGCAGACACAGAGGATTGGGCAAGGCAGCAAGAAGACATCTGGAGGCAGGGCTGCCCTCTGTGTTTTGCTGCCCCAAGCACGGCAGTCAGGCGGCTTGAGGCGGCGCGCCTGTGGGTGGTCCGCTGGTAACGCGGATTCAACGGCATGCCTGCGGGAGGTCCACTGGTGCCGCGCCTTCGACATCCCCGCCACCAAATTGCCGCTGAATCCGCGGGACTGGCGGACCTCCCACAGGCATGCCGCCGAAGGCAGCCTGACTGCCGCCCTCACAGGGACCGGCAGGCTGCCCCCCCACGGCTTGCCGCCCCAGGCACACGCTTGCTGCACTGGTGCCTGGAGCCGTCCCTGTCTGGAGGGAATGGGTGTCTCCAAGAAGACATTATTTGTATGGAGGGATATCACTGTTTCAATTCCAGGGGGGAAGGAGGCTGATCTATGTGGAGAGTGGTCTACTTTGTGTACTTTTTCTGGTTTAATGACATTACGATCTTAAAACCGATATTTGAGTAGACTTATTCTACAAAGAAAACAGGCTGCTTTTATAAATGTTAATTGCTGCTTAGTGCCATTGTCCAAGCCAAAAGAAAAATGACCACATATGTCAGCTGTTGCAGTGTTAGTTTGCCACTGGGCCAGGGCCACTCTTTTCCTTGTGCTATTGAATTGTTGGGGACCAGACCAGCTAGGACCAGCTGCTGGCCTGCTGCCTGACTGATTGTCTAGCAGCTCAGTTAGTGAGCCCTGTGCTGCTTTGGACCTGACAGTGGCCAAAGCCCCGATTGGTTGCTGGTTTATCAGCCCTGCTTATAAGCCTAGCCCCCCACAGCAGACCAGCAGCTGCTGAACACAGACCAGGCCCACAGCTGTGCTTGCTATTGTTCAGTCCCTGCACCTGCTTTGTTCCACTCCTTATTCCAGCACTTGCTCCAGCCTGCCTCCAGTCCCTGCTCCCCCTCTGGCCTCAGACTTCTGGCTTCAATCCCCAGCTCTGCTTCTGGCTTATGATTTTTACCCTCTAATTCTGGCATTCAGCTTCTGTCTCTCTGGTATTGATCCCTGGCTCTGCCTCTGGCTTAGGACTCTGGTTTACCCTCTGGCTCTGGCATGTGGCTTCTGTCTTTTTGGTACTGATCCTTGGCTCGTTTCCTGGACTCTGCCTACCTTGGATCTAGCTGTTAACCGGTAGGCAGAACTCTTGTTTCCATTGCTATGCCTGACTGCCCATGGCCTGGTCAGCTACATATATATTATGAAAAGTGAAAGGTTGAATAAATGTTTAATTGCATAATTGAGTAAGAATATCAGAGAGGTACTTAATATCTAATTTAAAAAGTATCTTCATACAACTGCAGTTCTTTCTTTCTTTCTTGTAAAGCATTATTTGATTATTCAATTTATCAGTTACTCTAATATAGGGGCAATCTGAGAAATAGGTTTCTTAACCCCAAAGGATAATGACAGAAGTTATAGGTCAAATCCAAGACATTATTGTAAATCTAGACACAACTACTTTTCTATTGAAATGGCACAACCTTCAACTGCTAATACTCAAGAAGGAATTAAAGACCTCTAAATTGTTAATTACAGAAGGTGTTTTTCTGCTGGGAATAGTAACTGTAAATTGCTGGAAAAATGAAAGGATTTTTTTTAGTCTTAAGCTAAAATTTTAATTAAAGCATTAGAAATTAGCCACTTCAAATAGTGTAGTTATAATACAGTCTTGTGAAACTGTTTTTGAAAATATTTTTAAAATGTGATGTTTATTTAACACAATGAATATAACAGTATATGATTGAAAAAGAATGCATGTCTATTACCTATAATTTTGTCAAGAAAAGAGAGGTGACAAAGATTTTGGGGAAAAAAAGTTTATATTATTTGAAGTGCTGACATTGTAATAAGACTGAAAACACACAGCCCCAGAAACAAACAATGGACTTACTGTGAAAGGCCTTTTTTTGAAAGAGTATTGACATATACATATGTATACAGGAGAGGATGCCTTTCAAAGTAATTGAGGCTAACGGCATTTTGGGCTGTATAAGTAGGAGCATTGCCAGCAGATCGAGGGACGTTGGAGGGTAGGGATAGGATACAGAGGAACTAGACAAATTAGAGGATTGGGCCAAAAGAAATCTGATGAGGTTCAACAATGACAAGTGCAGAGTCCTGCACCTAGGACGGAAGAATCCCATACACTGCTACAGACTAGGGACTGAGTGGCTAGGCAGCAGTTCTGCAGGGGTTACAGTGGACAAGAAGCTGGATATGAGTCAACAGTGTGCCCTTGTTGTCAAGAAGGCTAACAGCATTTTGGCCTGCATAAGTAGGAGCATTGCCAGCAGATCGAGGGACGTGATCATTCCCCTCTGTTCGGCACTGGTGAGGCCTCATCTGAAGTACTGTGTCCAGTTTTGGGCCCCACACTACAAGAAGGATGTGGAAAAATTGGGAAGAGTCCAGCAACGGGCAACAAAAATGATTAGGGGGCTGGAGCACATGATTTATGAGGAGAGGCTAAGGGAACTGGGATTATTTAGTCTGCAAAAGAGAAGAATGAGAGGGGATTTGATAGCTGCTTTCAACTGCCTGAAAGGGGGTTCCAAGAGGATGGATCTAGGCTGTTCTCAGTGTTAGCAGATGACAGAACAAGGAGTAATGGTCTCAAGTTGCAGTGGGGGAGGTTTAGGTTGGATATTAGGAAAAACTTTTTCACTAGGAGGGTGGTGAAGCACTGGAATGGGTTACCTAGGGAGGTGGTGGAATCTCCTTTCTTAGAGGTTTTTAAGGCCCGGCTTGACAAAACCCTGGCTGGGATGATTTAGTTGGGGATTGGTCCTGCTTTGAGCAGGGGGTTAGACTAGATGACCTCATGAGGTCCCTTCCAACCCTGATATTCTGTGATTCTGCATAAACATAGATTCTAAGGCCAGAAGGGACCACTGTGATCATCTAGTTTGACCTTTATAACACAGGCCATAGAACTTCCCCAAAACAATTCCTAGAGCAAATCTTTTAGTAAAACAGCCAATCTTGATTTAAATATTGTCAGTGATGGAGAATCCACCACAACTGTTGGTAGATTGTTCCAATGGTTAATTACGCTCACGATTAAAAAATTATACCTTATTTCCAGTCTGAATTTATCTAGCTTCAGCTTCCAGTCATTGATCATGTTATACCTTTCTGTTAGACTGAAGAGCCCATTGTTAAATATTTGTTCCCCATGTGCATACTTATAGACTGTGATCAAAGTTGCCCCTGAATTTTCTCCTTCTTATAGATTAACCACCTTAAATCACACTATAAGGCATATTTTCTAATCCTTTAATAATTCTCGTGGCTCTCTTTTGAACACTCTCCAATGTATCAACATCTTTCTTGAATTGTGGACAGTGGAATCAGACACAGTGTTCAGTAGCAGTCACAGTAGTGCCAAGTACAGAGGTAAAATAAACTCTCTACTACTACTCAAGATTCCTATTTATGCATCCTAAAATTGCATTAGCTTTTTTGGCCATAGCATCAGACTAGGAGCTTATGTTCTTCTGATTATCCCCCACAATCCTCAAATCTTTTTCAGAGTCACTGCTTCCCAGGATAGAGTCCCCCATCCGGTAAGTATGGCCTACATTCTTTGTTGCCAGATATATATCATTTCCACTTGGCCATATTAAAACACACACAGTTTGCTTGCACTCAGTTTACCAAGCAATCTAGATTTCCCTGAATCACTGATCTGTCCTCTACATTATTTACTTCTCCCCCAATTTGTGTGTTATCTGCAAACTTTATCTGTGATTTTGTTTTCTTCCAGGCCATTAATAAAAATGTTTAGATAGTGTAGGGCCAAGAACAGATCCCTGTGAGACCCCACTGGAAAGAGACCTATTTGATGACGATTCCCCGTTTACAGTTACCTTTTGAAACCTATCAATTATCAGTTTTTAACCTATTTAATGTGTGCTATGTTAATTTTGTCTCATTCTAGTTTTTAATCTAAATATCACATATCACCAAGTCAAACAACTTACAGAAGTCTAAGTATATTACATCATCACTATTACCTTTATCAACCAAACTTGTAATCTTGTCTAAAAAAGATATCAAGTTAGTTTGACAGGCTCTATTTAACATAAACCCATGTTGATTTGCATTAATTACAATAGCCTCCTTTAGTTCATTATTAATTGAGGCTCATATCAGCCGCTCAATTATCTTGCCTAGGATCAATGTAAGGCTGACAGACTTATAATTACCCGGGTCATCCTGATTACCCTTTTAGAAAATTGGCACAACAATAGCTTTCTTTCAGACTTCTGGAACTTCCCCAGTGCTCCAAGACTTACTGATAATCAACATTACCTGTCCAGTGTATTCCTCAGCCAGCTCTTTTAAAATTCTTGAATGCAAGTTATCTGGACCTGGTGATTTAAAAAAGTCTAACTTTAGTAGTTTCTGCTATGCCTGTGGAATGGAAAGAGAGTTTTCACCATCTAATGAGACTGCATCATCTGTTTTTCCCTAAATACAGAACAGAAATACTGTATTTATTGAATATCTCTGCCTTTTCTGCATTATTATTGATAATTCTACCATTTTCATCTAGCAATGGACCAATACCATTATCAGGTTTCTTTTCATTCCTAATATATTTAAAAACTCCTTATTGTCCTTAATTCTGCTGGCCATAAATTTCTCCATGTGTCTGTTGGCTTCTCATATACATTTTCTACAATTTATAACTTCTGATTTATATTAATTACTATCAACTTTCTATTTCTTCCATTTTGTGTATGCATATGTATGTATGTATGTGTGTATATATGTGTGTGTATACACGCGCACAGAAAGCTACCTTCACTTCCCCTATAAACCAGATTAGTGTTTTTTAACCAGTACACCCTTTTCCCACAGTTGTGGAACTGTGGCTTTTGGGTCATCTAGTAAGGTGTTCTGAATGATTCCCAATTATTATTCACATTTTTCTGATTACATTCTTCCTGCCAGCTGATTTGGCTCAATTGTTTTCAGCTTTGTGAAATTGGCTCTGTTAAAGCACCAAGTATGTATATTACTGGTCTGGACTTTATTCTGCTTGCACATTATAAGTGTGATCAAGTTATGATCACTTGTACTTAAGCTACCATTAAGTTTTAGTTCTATGATCGATTCCTTTTCATGTCTTAGGACAAGGTCTAATGTAGAATTCCCCCGTGTTGGCTGCATCACTTTGAGTTGGGAAGGCAACCCTTTTTGAGTTAGGAAATTGTCTATAATGTTTAGAAATTCCAAGGGTGTTTTAGTACTGGCAGCATGAGACCTCCAGCATATATCACTCAAATTGAAGTTCCACATGATCTCAGTATTTTTTTTGTACACCTTGTAGATAGGAAGTGGTCATCTTGTTTCTAAGTGTGATTTGATGGTCTGTAGTAGACACCAACTAGTATCCCCTCTTCTGGTTTATTTGTTAGGACATGGATCCATAAGCATTCAAGATGATTTTCTTCTGAGTTATCTGTGACTCACAAACAAATAAGGCCATTTTTGATGTAGAGTGCGACTTCTCCTCCTCTTTTGCCCACTTGGTCCTTCCTAAATAGGTTATAACCATTGATTTTAACTTTTCAGTTGTGTGAATCACCGCACCTGGTTTCAATAATACCAGCTAGATCAAATTTATGTTTATGAATGATCAATTCCCATTCCTACTATTTGTTATCCATGTTCCTAGTATTAGCGTATAGGTCAGGGGTTGGCAGCCTTTCAGAAGTGGTGTGCTGAGTCTTCATTTATTCACTCTAATTTAAGGTTTCACGTGCCAGTAATACATTTAAACAGTTTTAAAAGGTCTCTTTCTATGAGGCTATAATATATAACTAAACTATTGTTGTATGTAAAGTAAATAAGGTTTTTAAAATGTTTAAGAAGCTTCATTTAAAATTAAATTAAAATGCAGAGCCCCCCAGACAGGTGGCCAGGACCCGGGCAGGGTGAGTGCCACTGAAAATCAGCTTGCGTGCCGCAGGTTGCCTACCCCTGAATTAGTGCTTAGCAATTCATGCCCCCTTTTTTTTCTTTTTTGGATTCTTATTGTAAAAACACTTCACACATGGTACTAACAAATCTTGATATTAAATCAGAAATCAAAATGAATAAAAAGAAATATATGGAAATGAAAAACTGACACATCAGGTATTGAAAAAACATTGATTTACTCAAAATTCTATGTTTAATCCTATGTTTATTCTGAAAAGTAAAACTAAAATTGTAGAAATCCATATTTTCTGTTTTGGTTAAATATGCTCAGTTAACAAGTAAAGTTTTTTCTAACTGCGAGTCTTGAAAATTCTACCTAGGCTCCATGAATCAAGCTGTTTTTTTTTTATCACTGATGATAAAGGTTCTGCAGGGTAAAGCAGACCCTACTTTACAATTCTGTTGATAATGGAGCTCACTTTCTTATTTTTGTTGGCTCTACAGGCCTAACAGGAATAAAAAGCAGTATAAGCTTTTTTTTGGTCATTTAAGCAAGTCAGAAGCTTTTTATTCCTTTTATTTTTAGTTTTTTTAAGAAATAACGTGTTGGAGCAGAATGAGAGACACAATACAGATCTATAAAATGTAACAGATAGGTATGAAAACGAGAAATCAAACACAAATGTGGACTCTACTGACTTAACAGGAGAAGTGTGTATATATATATGTGTGTGTGTGTGTATATATATATATATAAATAAAATAGGGTTGTCGATTAATCGCAGTTAACTCATGCAATTAACTCAAAAAATTAATCACGATTAAAAAAATTAATTGAAATTAATCGCATTGTTAAACAATAGAATACCAATTGAAATTTATTATTGGATGTTTTTCTACATTTTAAAATATATTGATTTCAATTACAACACAGAATACGAAGTGTACAGTGCTCACTTTATATTATTTTTATTACAATATTTGCACTGTAAAAATGATAAAAGAAATGATATTTTTCAATTCATTTCATACAAGTACTTTAGTGCAGTCTCTTTATCATGAAAGTGCAACTTATAAATGTAGGGTTTTTTTGTTACATAGCTTCACTCAAAACAAAACAATGTAAAACTTTAGAGCCTACAAGTCCACTCAGTCCTACTTTGCTAAGAGAAACAAGTTTGTTTACATTTACGGGAGATAATGCTGCCCACTTCTTAATTACAATGTCACCTGAAAGTGAGAACAGGCGTTCGTATCGCATTGTTACAGCTGGCATTGCAAGATATTTACGTTCCAGATATGCTAAAGATTCATATGCCTCTTCATGCTCCAGCCATCATTCCAGAGGGCATGCTTCCATGCTGATAATGCTCATTAAAAAAATAACATGTTAATTAAATTTCCGACTGAACTCCTTGGGGGAGAATTGTATGTCTCCTGTTCTGTTTTACCTGCATTCTGCCATATATTTCATGTTATAGCAGTCTCGGATGATGACCCAGCATGTTGTTCGTTTTCAGAACACTTTCACAGCAGATTTGACAAAATGCAAAGAAGGTACCAATGTGAGATTTCTAAAGATAGCTACAGCACTCAACCCAAGATTTAAGAGTCTGAAGTAACTTCCAGAATCTGATCAGGATGGATTGTGGAGCATGCTTTCAGAAGTCTTAAAAGAGCAACACTCTGATGCGGAAACTACAGAACCTGAACCACCAAAAAAGAAAATCAACCTTTTTCTGGTTGCATTTGACTCAGATGATGAAAATGAACATGCATCGGTCTGCACTGCTTTGGATTTTTATCGAGCAGAACCCATCATCAGCATGGACACATGTCCCCTGGAATGGTGGTTGAAACATCAAGGGACATATGAATCTTTAGCGCATCTGGCATGTAAATATCTTGTGATGCCGGCTACAACAGTGCCATGCAAATGCCCATTCTCACTTTCAGGTGACGTAAACAAGAAGCAGGCAGCATTATCTTCTGCAAATGTAAACAAACTTGTGTGTCACTGAGTGATGGCTGAACAAGAAGTACGACTGAGTGGACTCGTAGGGTCTAAAGTTTTACATTGTTCTTTTGAATGCAGTTTTTGTTGTACATAATTCTACATTTGTAAATTCAACTTTCATGATAAAGATGTTGTACTACAGTACTTGTATTAGGTGAACTGAAAAATACTATTTCTTTTGTTTTTTACAGTGCAAATATTTGTACTGTAAAAAACAAAAGAAATAGTATTTTTCAAATATTTGTAATCAAAAGTAAATATAAAGTGAGCACTGTACACTTTGTATTCTGTGTTGTAATAGAAATCAATATAGTTGAAAATGTAGAAAACATCCAAAAATATTTAAATAAATGGTATTCTGTTATTGTTTAACAGCACGATTAATCGTGGTTAATTTTTTTAATTGCTAGACAGCCCTAATATATATATAGCATAATAAAGTGAAGCGTTTGTATTTGTCCTCATGGATTTTTGAGGGATTATTTTATTCATAGTCTAACAGAAGCCTGATGATTTAAAAAAAAATCCTAATTATTTTCATATCTGAGTTTCTCCATGTATCTCGGACCCTTCTAAGTCAATTAATATTGGGGGGCTCTTTTCTTTTTTTCCAGTATTCAGTTAAAGATAATCCTTCCCCAACCAGAAGATAAGAAATTAATCTGGAATAGTTTTTCAGTAGGTGGGCTCTTTTCCTACTGGAGTTTGAAAGAGAACTCGGTGGACAGTCTAGATCAAGTGGTTTCAGAAGTTTAATCTAAGGGTACGTCTATACTTACCTCCGGGTTCAGCGGTAAGCAATCAATCTTCTGGGATCGATTTATCGCGTCTTCTCTAGACGCGATAAATCGATCCCGGAAGTGCTCGCCGTCGATGCCGGTACTCCTGCTCCGTAAGAGGAGTACGCGGACTCGACAGGGGAGCCTGCCTGCCGCGTGTGGACCCGCAGTAAGTACCTTGTAGTTCGAACTAAGGTACTTCGACTTCAGCTACGTTATTCACGTAGCTGAAGTTGCGTATCTTAGTTCGAACTGGGGGGTTAGTGTGGACCAGCCCTAAGATACAGAATGAGAAATTGGCCATCTTTGAATTGTCCCTCCAGCTATGGAGAAAGTTATATTTCCTCATGCAGTTTCTAACAGGCATCATAGGTACTTTAAATACATGTTTTTTTATTTGAGAGGAAGAAAGATACCACTGAAACGTCACCTTTTTTTTAATGTCAACACATACTCAGTGTAGATGAGGTAACTGCAAGCATATTTTTTCATCAATTTTGTATTACTATAGAGGGAAACTCTTATAGTACTTTTATGGGAATTTTGGGTGAAAGAAAAAACAGACCGTGGATGACAGGATTGCTAGGTATCTAGCTGTAAGCATTTTGATTGCTGTGATCCTACAAATACTGAAGAGAAAGTTACAATTGATGAGATACTTTTAAACTGTATTACAAGGGGTAGAAAAAATGATATCAAATAGATCACTGCCAGGTACATAAGCTCTATATTTATGTTTTACTTTGCCCATTTAAATTTAAACTTAAGAATCTTTGAGTTCACTGGTCAAGGCCTAGTTCCGTCACTTTGGAGCCTTAATTTATCTTGAACTGGAGACCACCTTAAAACTCCACAATTTCTGCTTAACAAAAGCTGAGGTTTCAGATGTCTCCAATAAAACATTATTAGCATATAAAGCTAATTTATTCTCAGAGCCTCTAGTTTATGTGCCAGGAATGCCACTCTTGTTCTTAGTTATCCATGCAAAGAGTTCTGTTAATACAGCAAAAAGAAGTGACAGAGGGTACCCTTGCCCAGTTCCACTGTGCAAAACAATTAATTTGTTTTAGTGCCCAAACCAGAACCTTGGCTATGGAGTGTTGTTTAATAACTTAGTCTGGTACATTATATCCCCCAGATTTATGCTTTGAATTTCCTCCTTTAAATAATTCAACAACTTGATTAAAGACTTTTCTTCATATTAGGGACCTTCAACTGACCTCAATGGATCATTCCGGCCGACCTCTTACATTGTGTGCCAGTTGATGCCTTGAAAAGAACAGGTCTGATCTCTTTTCACCAATCTAGGTAAGATAGGCTCTATCCTCGTAGCTGGAACTTTGGCAAAAATCTTAACATCCGAGTTAAAGAATTAAATGAGTTGCAACATGAAATGTTGTGGAAATTACAGGCTTGCTGTAGCTGTTCTGTGAGCCACAGTAGGCTCATAGCACTGCCCAGGGAAACTGCTGTAATTTACAGGCCCTCAGGGTTATTAACGTTACACCGTGGGCCTCTCCAGCCCTCAACACAGCCCAGGATCGTGAGGACACAAAGGTGGTAGGAAGTCACCTTCGCTCCTCTACCGTTGGGCAGTGAGTTCTGGGCTGCTCCTCTTAGAGAGACAGCACAGGATCTCACCCTATGCCTTTTTGAAAAGTAACACTTAAATGGATTGCCTCTAATAAGAAGTTCCATTACTATATTTTTAGAAAGCATTTGTGAGAATTTTCAGTTTTTTATCTCTGCCTTAATGTGTTCCTTTGGATCCCTTTTTTTCTAGAGGCAGTACTAACTAATGAGTTTCCGTCTTGGAAACATTCCCATGAGCGTCCCAACGAATATCCCTGGAGGCCATAAGTGCTGGAAATGGGGGTGCTGCTGCACCCCCTGACTTGAAGTGGTTTCCATTATATACAGGGTTTATAGTTTGGTTCAATAGCTCTCAGCACCCCCACTATAAAAATTGTTCCAGCACCCCTGTTGGAAGCTTCTAAATTTTTTAGTTTGAAATATATTTTAGGTTCTTTTCTAAAATCACTATCTTCGACCAGTAGGAAATCAAGTATACCTACTTTTTGCTGCTCAGTTTTTCTGACCTGTCTGAAGTTGGATTAAGTACAGACGCTCCCCAACGTACACAAGCGTTCCGTTCCGGAACGCCTTGCGTAACTCGGATTTTGCATAAGTTGGGAATGTATACCCAACCATTACGCAAAAAAACCCCAAAAAACAACAACAAAAAAGCTTTCTACCTTACGGAACTTATGGAACTTTTTCTGTAAGTGCAGATTTGTGTAAGTCGGGTTTGCGTAACCCGGAGAGAGTCTGTACTGCTTTTTAGTTGCATTCCAGTGTGTTTTTACTTGTGAACTGAACAAATTTGAAAAGCCATTAAAAGTCAGTAGAGATGGAACCTATTATAATGCCTTTTGTGCTCAGGTTTCAGACTACAGCTGCATTTCAGTTTTGATCTGCTTAACTTAGTGGGTTTCCGTTGTGTGTAGAATTGATACTGCATTAATCTCATATATATATATATATATATATATATATATATATATATATATATATATATATATATATATATATATATATAGCATTTCCTATACCCTTTACTTGGTCATTAGATGGACTGATCAGATGGAGTATTACATCATTTTCTCAAATATGGTGTTAGAGCTTTTGGAACTTTAGATGTTAAAGCTATAGTTACTATACATATTGAGGTTTAATGTTACAGTATATGTTAATTTTTATGAGTAAGCAAAAACATTATTTTAGGGCATTGTAATGTGGAGCTCTGTACTCTTTAAAAGCAGTGTCTGAGCTATAAATACAGACAATGGTCTTACAGTATAAGGAAAAGTTGATTAAAACAAAGGTGATATTATTTATTTAAAGGGTGAATTTTGTTTAAGCCAAAATTAGATACTATTGGAAATCTTCTAGAGATCCTTTTTTTATTATTATTATTTCTAGCAATTCTTTTTCTTTATATGAAGTTTGTAGCAGCTTACTGTTTTAGCAAAGTGGTGACGAAGGGCACCCTCCAGATGGCCTGGAACACTACTGACTTGGCCACCAGAATGGTTGTCTCGGTGGAGAGGCGCCGCTCTTGGCTACAGTCTTCAGGGTTATCCCAAGAGATGCAGGCCATGATCCAGGACCTCCTGTTTGAGGGCGTGGGGCTCTTCTCTGAGCTCACTGACGCAAGGCTGCATGGCCTTAAAGATTTCTGGGCCATCCTGCGGTCGCTGGGCTTCCACACTACACAGCAGGCCAGAAAGTAGTTCTGGCCTCCTCCATCTAGGTTCTAGGGATCTTCCCAGCAGGAGTCCTACAGGGGAAAGGACAAAGGCAAAGGGTTTAAGCACCGCCACCCTTCATCCTCTCGCTCGCCGGCTCAACCTGGCCCTTTGAAACACCCTGGGGGACAGAGACAGGTGTTTTGAAGGTGCGACCGGGGACAGTGCCCCAGTCAAGTACCTGGATCCACCCTCCTGTTCTTTCCTCAACCGCTTACAAGCCTTCTAGTTGGCATGGTTGCAAGTGACATCAGACCGTTGGGTGCTCAACACAATGTCCTTGGGCTACACCCTACAGTTCTTGACTGCTCCTCCCTTCCACCCCCCGCCCCCTCCCTCTTCAGGGACCCTTCTCACGAGCAATTCGCTCAGGAGGTGGGAAACCTCCTAAGGCTGTGAGTGGTGGAGGAGATTCCCTCAGGTTATGAAAAGAAAAGGATTCTACTCCTGATGTTTCCTAATCACAAAAGCAAAACAGGGCCTAAGACCCATCCTGGACCTGTGTTGCCTCAACAAGCATTTCAAGAACTTGAAATTTCGAATGATCTCCCTGGCCTCCATCATCCCCTCCCTGGATCCAGTAGACTGGTATGTCGCCCTCGACTTGAAGGACGCATTTTTCCATTTTCCCAGGACACAGCTGGTTCCTGTTTTGTGTTCAGCCAGCACCATTTCCAATTCATGGCACTGCCCCTTGGTCTCTCGTCAGCCCCGAGTGTATTCACAAAGTGCATGGCACCAGTGGCCGCTTACTTGAGGTGTCGGGGCATTCAAATTTACCCGTATCACGATAACTGACTGATCAAGGGCCAGTCTTGGCATCAGGTGTGGCAGCACCTTGGGCTGGTTTGCTCCACATGTCGCGATCTAGGTCTGTTGATAAACAAGAAAAAATCTCAGGCCCCTACAGGCATGGCTGGCGTCGGTCTATGTCCCCAACAGACACAACATAGACCAGGTATTCAAGATTCTGGACCACATACTGTTGTCGCTTGCTTGGTGGTTGGATCCTGCATCGGTGTTGGCAGGAGTCCCCTTTGTGGCCCCATCCCCATCAGTCTCCCTGGTTTCCGATGCTTTGGATCTGGGATGGGGAGCCCATCTGGGCGACCTCGGCATGCAAGGTTGTTGGTCGAGTTGTGATTGCTTCTTACATGGAAATGTCAAGGAGCTTAGAGCGCTAAGCCTGGCCAGTCAAGCTTTCCTGCCTCAAATAAAAGGGTGGTTCAAGTCCTGATGGCCAATATCGCCGCTATGTTCTATATCAGGATGGCCAACCTGAGCCTGAGGAGCCAGAATTTACCAATGTACATTGGCAAAGAGCCGCAGTAATACATCAGCAGCCCCCCGTCAGCTCCTCACTCCCCCCCTGCTCCCAGTGCTTCCCACCTACCAGCAGCCTTCCCCACACCTGATCAGCTGTTTTGTGGCGTGTAGGAGGCTCAGGGGGAAGAGCAAGAACACGGCAGGCTCAGGGGAGGGGGTGGGAAGGGGTGGAGTGGGGGCAGGGTTTGTGGCAGAGCCAGGGGTTGAGCAGTGAGCACCGCCAGTGAAGGGGGATGTTCTAGAGCAGGGGTGGCCACCCTGAACCTTAGAAGGAGCCAGAATTTAACAATATACATTGCCAAAGAGCCACAGTAATACATCAGCAGCCCCCCATCAGCTCCACCCTTCCCCCCCGCTCCCAGTGCCTCTGGCAGCCCCGCCAATCAGTGCCTCTCCCTCCCTCCCCGAGGGAGGAGCGAGGGCACGGCAGGCTCAGGAGAGGGGACGGAAAAGGGTGTAGTGGGGGCAGGGCCTGTGGCAGAACAGTGAGCACCCCCCAGCACATTGGAAAGTTGGCGCCTGTAGCCCCAGCCCTGGAGTCGGTGCCTATACAAGGAGCCACATATTAACTTCTGAAGAGCCTCATGTGGCTCTGGAGCTACAGGTTGGCCGCCCCTGTTTTATACCAACAAGCAAGGTGGAGCCTGGTCCTCAGCCCTTTGCCAAGAAGCCATCAGGCTCTGGAATTTTCTGTGTTCAGCATGCCATTCATCTCGTGGCCGCTGACCTCCCCGGGGCCAAGGTGGGAGATTCCCCAGGTGGACTTGTTTGCATCCAGGCACAACAGAAAGTGCCATGCTTTCTGTTCGATTCGGTGGGGGGGGGGGGGGGCCGACAGAGGCACCCTGTTGGACACTTTCCTGCTCCTGAGGTCAAGGGCTATGATGTACGCCTTCCCTCCAGTGCTATTAATTCACAGAGTCCTCGTGATGATCAAGCAGGACAGAGCGAAAGTAATCCTCGTAGTGCCGGTTTGGCTGCGCCAGCACTGGTTTGGCACATTGCTGGAGCTCTCGGTGGCTGCCCCATTACAGCTACCGCTCTGGCCGGACCTGTAGTCTCAGAACAATGGCAGACTGTTGCATCCGAACCTGACAGCGCTGCTTCTGACGGCCTGGCTGCTGCATGGTTGAATGCGGATGAGCGGCTGTGCTCAGATGGTGTCCAGGTCCTGTGGGGCAACAGAAAACCCTCTACCAGAGCAACCTACCTGGCCAAATGGAAACAGTTTACATACTAGACTTCAGATAAAGGCATTGGATCCAATCCTGGATTACCTCCTGCATCTTAAACTCCAGGGTCTGTCTCTTTCATCTGTTAAGGTCCACTTGGCCTCTATTTCAGCCTTTCATCCTCCGCTTGAGAACAGGTTGGTTTTCACCCACAACATGACTGCCAGGTTCCTCAAGGGCCTAGAGTGCCTATACCCTCATGTCTGGGACCCCATTCCTCCGTGGGACCTAAATCTCGTGCTGTCACAATTCACGGGAGCACCCTTTGAGCATCTGGCTTCCTGCTCCCTCCTCCTCCTCTTCTGGAAGGTCGCTTTCTTGGAGGCAATAACATCTGCCCACAGGGGTCTTCGAGATTAAGGCATTTACCTTGGAGCCGTCCTAGACAGTGTTTTACAAGAACAAGGTCCAACTGCGACCACATCCAGCCTTTCTATCCAAGGTTATTTCGCATTTTCATATGACTTAGGACATATTCTTACCTGTCTTCTTTCCTCAACCTCATAAGTCGGAGGAGGAGCGTAGGTTGCACTCTCTGGATGTCAGAAGGGCGCTAGCCTTCTATATTGAGAGGACCAAGCCTTTCGTAAGTCGCTGCAGTTATTTGTTGCAGTGGCCGATAGGATGAAAGATCATCCAGAGCTGGCCCAGAGGATCTCGTCTTGGATTACTGCCTGTATCCGCTACTGGTACAACCAGGCCAAGGTACCCCCTCCGGCGATTGTAACCGCCCATTCAAGGTACAAGACTCTTCGGCAGCTTTCCTAGGCCAAGTGCTGATCCAGGATATCTACAAGGCTGCTACCTAGTTGTCCGTCCAGACATTTACATCGCATTATGCACTTATCCAGCAGGCTCGAGACGATGCTGGCTTTGGTAGTACAGTATTGCAAGCTGTATGACTGTGAACTCCTTCACACAACTCACAGTCAACCTGTGTAACTTGTTGTCAAGGGACGTTGTGACGGCCAAAAGTATAACTGGGTTCAAAAGAGAATTAGATAATTTCATGGAGGATCGGTCCATCAGTGGCTATTTGCCAAGACGGTCAGGGATGCAACTCAATGTTCTGAGTGTCCCTAGCCCCTGACTGCCAGAAGCTGGGAGTGGACAATGGGTGATGGATTGCTCAATGATTGCCCTGTCCTGTTCATTCCATGTGAAGCCCCTGGTATTGGCTACTTTCAGAAAGCAGGATATTGGGCTAGATGGAACATTGGTCTGACCAGTATGGCCATTCCTGTGAGATGGGGGCATTGCATCATGCTTGTTATAAACAGGCCTACTTCTTGGATACACTAAAAAGGGCAGCATCAGTAGTTTAAAGATAAATTAAAAAAGACCCCCCAGAACGGAACATGACCATATATTGGAAGCGTCACTACAAGTACAAGTATAATTAAGTTTGCCAGGAAGAGGGAGGGGAAGAGGGAGCTCCCTTGGCGTGCGAAGCTAGGGGTTAGGAGAAGAAGGGGATTCTATCGGCGTATAGAACTGTAGTTGGGTGAGGGGAAGAGGAAAACTCTATTGACGTATAAAAATAAGCCCAACTGGTGTGAAGGGGTTCGAAATATGGTGAAACTCTATCAGCGTATAAAAATAGCCCAATTAATGTAAAGGGCTTCAAAATATGCTTTCTTGTTTAGCCCCAATAAACCCATCAAATTGCCTGCAAACTGAACTCTGAACTGTTATTTTCCAGCAAACTAAAAACTAAAAGGGAAGAGGGAGCTGGACCCCCACCAACACTGCACAGCAACAATAGCTGCTTTTGATGCTTACTAGGCACAAACTACACAGTATCCACCTTGCCCTATAAAAATGGATATTTATTTTCACCTATCAGGAAAAATTGAGTGTACAGTGTAAGACTCAAGGCTGATTTCAGCTTTTTCAGTTGCATCTGTACTGAAAATGGCATAACCAGGGTAAACATTATAAAAGTTAAACCTTAAAAGGTGAATGGCAATTTTGAGTTTCAAATATCCATATACTTTGAAGGTCTCTCCCTTGGGAAGTTATTGTGTCAAGCCTTTTAGAGAGAAAAAAACAACAAAAGATTTTTTTCAGACTACAACTTCTGACTGTGGGCTAAAGAAAAATGTTCAGCTTTCCCCAGATGTCCCAAAAAGTCTAAAGCAGTTACCAAAAAATGAAAAAAGGAGGACCTGGTCTCTCTCTTCATTTTTCAATCTGGGATTTCTCCACTGGCAGATGATTTTCACTTCTTCAGGGAAACTGATTATATGAATACTGTTATTTCTTGTCTGATTTCTTCAAATGTTGATGGAAAAGAAAAAAAATGTATCTTTTGTATATAGGAGCAGTTATTACAATAAAATTCAAGAGGTTTCAAGGGTATTTTGTGGTCCCTAAGAGATCAGGAGGCATATATTCAATATTGGGCTTAAAATTTGTGAACTATTTGTGTATATATACATGCATACAACACTTCTAGATCAGTCATTATAGCCATAAATCCAGTGGAATATGATTTTTGCATCATTGTGGATTTTTAGGCTGCATATTTTTGGATACCACTTGCATGCTGCCACCAGCAATAATTGAGTTTACTGATGGATCATAATTCTTTGGTATTACATTCTGCCTTTCAGATGACACCATGCCTTGGGTGTTTATAAAAATGAGGGTGGTGGAAGCGGAGGCCCTCAAGAAAAGGAACTGAAATAACTCTGTTTTTGGATTTGGCCTGTCTGATCAGGGCAAAGTCCAGACAACTTCAGCTACAGTTTGCAGGGCTCTACAATTGTGTTGGTCATCTAGGATTAGTAATGAATTATAAGAATGGTTGATCTTTTCCTTTTCCACTTGTTAATGGATTGCATCTGGACATACTTCCAAGATAGTTTAGAGAAAAATCAGTTAAGAGGAAAAGGAAAAAAATTAGGGCTGTCGATTAATTGCAGTTAACTCACGTGATTAACTCAAAAAAATTAACCGCGATTAAAAAAATTAATCGTGGTTAATCGCACTGTTAAACAATAGAATACCAATTGAAATTTATTAAATATTTTGGATGATTTTCTACTTTTTCAAATATATCGATTTAAATTACAACACAGAATATAAAGTGTACAGTGCTCACTTTATATTATTTTTAATTACAAATATTTGCACTGTAAAAATGATAAAATAAATAGTATTTTTCAATTCATCTCATACAAGTTCAAGTTACAAATGTAGGGTTTTTTGTTACATAAGTGCACTCAAACCAAAACAATGTAAAACTTTAGAGCCTACAAGTCCACTCAGTCCTACTTCTTGTTCAGCCAATAGCTAAGAAGGTGACATTAATTACAATGTCATCTGAAAGTGAGAACAGGCATTCACATGGCACTGTTGTAACTGGTGTTGCAAGATATTTACGTACCAGATGCGCTAAAGATTCATATGCCACTTCATGCTTCAGCCATTGTTCCAGAGGACATGCTTCTACGCTGATGACGCTCGTTTAAAAAAAATGTGTTAATTAAATTTGTGACTGAACTCCTTGGTGGAGAATTGTATGTCTCTGACTCTGTTTTACCCGTTTTCTGCCATATATTTCATGTTATAGCAGTCTCAGATGATGACACAGCACATGTTCGGTTTAAGAACACTTTCACTGCAAATTTGACAAAATGCAAAGAAGATACCAATGTGAAATTTCTAAAGATAGCTACAACACTGGACCCAAGATTTAAGAATCTGAAGTGCCTTCCAAATACTGAGAGGGATGAGGTGTGGAGCATGCTTTCAGAAGTCTTAAAAGAGCAACACTCTGATGCGGAAACTACAGAACCCAAATCACCAGAAAAGAAAATCAACCTTCTGCTGTTGACATCAGCGTGGACGCATGCCCTCTGGAATGGTGGTTGAAACATGAATGGACATATGACTCTTTAGCACATCTGGCATGTAAATATCTTGCAATGCCGGCTACAACAGTGCCATGCAAATGCCTGTTCATTTTCAGGTGACATAAACAAGAAGCAGGTAGTATTATCTTCTGGAAATGTAAACAAACTTGTTTGTCTGAGCGATGGGCTGAACAAGAAGTACGACTGAGTGGACTTGTAGGCTCTAAAGTTTTACATTGTTTTATTTTTGAATGGAGGTTTTTTTGTACATAATTCTACAGTTGTAAGTTCAACTTTCATGATAAAGAGATTGCACTATAGTATTTGTATGAGGTGAATTGAAAACAGGGTTGGCTCCAGCGTTTTTGCCACCCCAAGGGGCAGGGAAAAAAAAAAGCCACGATCGGCGGCACTTCTGCCGCCGCTTTATTTTTCGGCGGCAATTTGGCAGCGGGTCCTTCCCTCCACAGTATGATGTGTTGAAGTAATGTAAAGAACTATCCACCCAGCTCTGCCTATTGGTTCAGATATGGAGCTATCCAGGAGAAAGGAGAATCTATGCAATATGAACTTCATTTCCAGCTCCCCTATGCTAATCCATGCCCAAGTACTAAGAGGAAATTAATCTTCCTGCTGGCTGCATTAACTTCTGCATAACTCTGGTTGTGAAGGACCGGTGCACTGTAGGTCTATCAGCTGTCCTATTGGGTATATTTTACATTTCAAACAAACAAAAAACACTCAAGTTAAGTGCTGAGAAGTCAGAGTCTGTACTTCTCAATCTTTTTTTTTTTTTTTCCATTCAGACTCCAAAGTCCTTTTTCTGCCTCTCTCTAGCTAATTCTGGTAAGGAATTGTCAGCTAAGGAAGAGTCAGTGTAAAAGTACACATTGTTTTGCAAGTGCATAAAGGACAAATCCCATACTCTGAGGACTCTTACGCAAATCGAGCTTGAACAAATGTAATATGTATTAAATTCAGATGCAAGATGGCATGTAAACTTTGTTAGTGATTGCATTTGATTTGTGAGGCTTCATGAAAGATGTAGATTTTACAGCAGGATTAGAAGGCTACAAGAGAGACTACTTGGTGTTAGGAATTATAAAGCTCTTCTAGTCAAACGAGTCATTAAAATCATTTTAAAGCTGAAGTGTGGTAGAGACAAATGGAGAGGTTAGAGAGAACTGGACAGAGGGAAGGAAGAAAAATAGGGGAATCGGAGGAAATGAGAGCAGTTTTTGCCATGGTTGACTGTTGACTTTGAGCATATTGGATTCTGTTCACTTCACAGAGTCGCTTGCTGTTATTCCCAAGACTTTATTTGCTATATTTTGCACTTGAGCTAGGTGAAATTACGTAGACTCTGTTGTTGAGAAGATGGCATGGAATTGCCTAATTTGGCATTCATTCCGCAAACATAGTGGGAGAAGGAATCCCTATTCAGGATAGAGATTAGCCAACTCCAAGAGGTCTGGAACCTGATCAGAAGCCTCGTTGAAGTTAATGAGGGCTTTTCCGTTGACTTCAATGAACTCTGAATCAGACATTTATATCAGTATCTGCAGAAACAAATTTCTGTTAGATTGGTCAATAATACGGAAGGCAGATAATTGTCTTTTCAAGATGATATGAATGAAATAAGCAAGAAGAATGGAAATCTTTTTGCTTAATATTTCAAGCAGAAATAATGGCCATGGATGAATTTATGGCATTGGTGAAATGACTCATAGCAATTATAGCTAAACAAGTCAATGGTATCTCATGCTATCAGCTGTAATACTTAACAATTGCATAGCATATTATACCTTCAAAGTGCTGACAAGCATTAATTAATGCCTGTAAAGAAAAAATGAGGTCTGATGCATATGTTCTGTTATTGCCATTATTTAAGTTGTCTGTTTCACGAGGACAACTTGGCTGACTTCCAAGGATGGTAGAAAAGTTGACTTCATCAGATAAAACTAAAAACTTCTCCAATTGAAGGTCAAATTAAAAAGATTCTCCTTGTAATGCAAAGCAACTCCCTATACAAAGTTGCCTCTGCTAGAATAATGGCCAACTGCCAGAGGAGAAAGAAATAAAAGCCTAATTGTATGTTTGACCTTTGTGTTCTTTCCTTCTTTTAAAACAGAATATTGATGTATTAATGTGCACCATCATAACCAGTGAAACATCGGGACACACTATTAGACATTTCAGAGTAATGGGATCTACAAACTCCTTTCCTCTTCACTTCTTCACAGATCTCTGTATAATGTTACCTATGACAAAATGAATGACTAGTATGAAAGCCAAAACGCTCCTCCTCTTCTCCATTCAAACAAGAGTGCCACAAAATGGTTTGTCACAGCTCTTTATTTTTTGACTAGATAGAATGTGAAGGCAAATTTACTGAAATACTTTGGACGACTGTTTTGAAATCAGCATGTATAAATCTGAGACCTTCCAAATCCATTCATATGGTGTTGGTATTTAGTTTTATAAAGTACCTTGAGCTTCAAATGGGTATTCCAATCACAATAAATATTGTCAAAAATGCTTTTGTAAAATGCCATTCATACCTTACAAAGGTGCTCATTCTTCTGTTTGAATTTGCATGGTAAATGGATTTATTTTAATTCATGTATATTTTTATGTATTGAAAAATAGAATGTGTTCAAATGTGATAATGGAATATCAGGAAAGACCATTTTTAAAACCTGGGTGTCAAAAATTAGGTATCCAAGTGGCATTTTGTAGATTCTGTCAACTTCCATGGGTATTGAACTGAAAAATTGGCAACTTATTTAGGTTCCTAATTATGGGTTTAGGTGCCTTGATTTAAGCTTTAAAGTTTGAAAATGTTTGTCAGATTTTTTAGATCATTTTTAATAATCATCATCTCTTCACCAACACATCAGCTGTATTTACCATCGGTGTTAAGATTTTAGTACAAGATGATACTGATATCAAGTTAAGATTTTCATAATTTTTAGGGTAAAAATGTTGATGGCCTCATGAGCAGGTAATGTTTTTTAACTTTAGTATATATTCTTATGTGTGATTGTAGTAGAAAATAGTTTTGGAAAAGAATCTGCATTTTTGTGCTTACACCAATATTCTTTCCTCCCCTGAGAACATCCCCTGAGCTGCCTTTATTGATATTTGGAACATGTGTTCATCTTGCCAATGCAAATCTCCTTCAGAATTGAACAATGAGAGTAGACAGGTTTACAGAAATGGTATCGTGTTTAGATAGTAATGGTGAATACTGAACTCCTGTGTCATTCTTTCTTGTAGAGTAAGTCTAATTTTTTTAAATTATTGAATTTCACAGGCTTAGTGAGCAATATGTGACCTATTAGAAATCTGGACAGTTCTTCTTGGAGTGCTTGTTCATGTCCATTCCAATCAGGTGTGTGCGCGAGCACGTGCACGTTGTCCGGAAGATTTTTCCACTAGCAGCATCCGTTGGGTCGGCCTGGACGCCCCCTGGAGTTGCGCCTTCATGGCGCCTAATATAGAGCCCTGCCGATCCAGCCCTTCAGTTCCTTCTTACCGCCAGTGACGGAGAGACGATACGGCCTTTGGAAGAGCAGTACTCCAATCAGTGGATAGCTCCGACCCCACCTCCTAAATTCGGCTTGATAGTCACCTGATTGGAATGGACATGAACAAGCACTCGAAGAAAAAACGGTTACTCACTTCTCGTAACTGTTGTTCTTTGAGATGTGTTGTTCATGTCCATTCCAATACCCACCTTCCTACTCCTTTGTTGGAGTAGCCGGCAAGAAGGAACTGAGAGGTTAGTGGGTGGGTTGGACTCTATATTAGGCACCATGAAGGCACGATTCCAGAGGGCATCCAGGCCGACCCGACGGATGCTGCTAGGGGGAAAATCTTCTGGCCAATGTGCACGTGCGTGCACACACCCCTGATTGGAATGGACTGATCAAAAATAGCATATGTATCCTATTTCCAAATGATTGTTCTCTAAACCTTCTTCTAAATCTTTGCTTTTGTTTTTTAGTAATTACTCTTTTAGAAAGTGGCACACCATAAAATGTTTATGAACTAGTTTCTCTTTAATCTAAAAATCAGCTTTAGAATTGGTTATTAGTAGTACTTGTTTGGTCATGAATTCTCTAGTAATACATACATAGAAGCCAAAATTCAGATGCCAGCATCAACAGCTGCAGCTGTGCACTAGTTCTGCTACATTGAGGTCCTCCACAGCCCTGGACAAAGAGGGTGGATTTGCCCCTTAGTCAGTATATATAAATGTTGTCAGCCTATCCGATACAAGTTTGTAGTATTGCAGAGTTAAATGTAATCTAATTTTTTATGTAACTTGAATTTTTTCCTATGATTATGAAACTGTGAGCCTGTATATTAGACTGGATTAGTAATAAAACATCAGCATAATTTGATTCTGTTCTTTTTCTTCCTAGAATATTTTCCTTCTTGGATATTGTCACTTTGTGCCGATGTGCGCAAGTTTCCAAGGTACAGTATTTGCTTTACTTGGGTCATTTGTGCACTGAGAAGGACTATTTTATTAATTACCAGCAAACAATGGGCTTTAGATCAGGCTCTTAGAAATCAAAGGGAATCTTACCATTGACTTTGATGAGCAATGGATAAGAAACTGAGAGCCCTAGTCTGCAATCAGATATGCAGAATGAATCACTGTGTGTCTGGAGTTTTCTCTTAAGGGGTGGTGGGGTGGGGGCAAGAGATGTGCAATGATACATGCTTTGTATATGCAGAAAGAATTAGGCCTTTTTTGGTATAGTGGCATTTGCTATTTAAAATTTGTGGCTTTATAACACTATTTTTCAGAAGTATTTTGTGCTTAAAATTCCATGTAGCTCTGTTAATATTCAACATATGTTTAAGAAGTGTATCCACTGTGTTTGCCAAATGCTGAAGGTATTAAATAAATCTACTACCAGTAGAGAAAAGGGCACTCATGTGAAGACAATTGAAAAGGCATATCTAAATACATTTTTATGTTCATCTAGCTTGTTTTGCTTGAATTAAAATGAAATAGATTTTATTCTTACATGAAGTGTGTACAAAAACAAACCTTATATACACCAAGCTAGCATAGTGAACTTTTTTCTGTATTATTTCAAAAGGCAGGCTTTAAAATTTTCACTTCACTTTTTTTTTTTCAGTGAAATTCAAACCTTTTTTTTTTCTAATTCAGAACATAACTATATTATTCCTGCTTCCATCCCACCATGAACTGTGATTTAATAAGCTAAGCAGCATCAATCTTGGTCAATATCTCCAGCTAAAACCTAGAGTGCTGCAGAAAATAATGTTGATGAATCAGTAGGTGGTAGTCTTCCCTCTGAGTCAGTATTGAACTGGTTGAGTAACCAGATGTCTCAGCAGTTTCTATTGAGTAAGGAATTCCTTTTCACTTTCTAGCCTGAACAGTTGTGTAGAGGTGATGTGTGCTATTTAACAGCTGCCATGTTTCACCCCAGTGGTGGTGAAGAAATGTGCGTGTGCGTGTGTGTGTGTACGTACTATATAATAAAATATGGTCCAATCCTGAGAGGGTCTGAGTGCCTCCATTCCCATGAAAATAGGGGGGTTCAGAGAAGGTAGCATCTTGCAGAAGGTATTCTGCTCCTCTCAGGACTGAGCCAATAGTTTGTAAAGTTTATAAAGAATTTTGAAGTTGAAAACCTCTATATAAATACATTTATTTCAAGCGTTCCCAACTCTTCCTTTTTATTCTTTGACTAGAAGCAGCTATGTTTTAAATTCTTCTTCTTTACATACAGCTCTAAGAAAAATAATTTATTGAACAATGAACTTACTAAAATTGCTTTAAATGATGAGGTTAAAATTCTGCCATTATACTGTGTATGTGTGTGGTTTGCATTTAAGTCAATGTTCATGCACATATCCATGGGCAGAATTTGGCCCTTACAGTCTGAAAACACACAATCCCAGGATTTAAAAGACTCAGTCCAACAGAATCTGTTTTTAGCAAGCTACTTTTTTCATAACCCTCAATGCCTAAATCACTTTTGATTTACATACAAACTATTGCATTCTGAAAGAATAATTGTGTCGTGTCTGTGATTTCAAGACACTCATACTATAGCGATGAGGGGAGGGCTATATAAGTACCTGATAGAGAAGATTTATTAAACATATATATGTTTTTTCTAGGCATGGAATGTCTTGGCTCTGGATGGAAGTAACTGGCAAAGAATAGATCTTTTTAACTTTCAGACAGATATAGAGGTTAGTACTGTAGTTTGTTTGTCTTTACATGGGATGTTAAAAGGATAAACTGTCTTAATTATCCCAGAGACCTTATTGACAGTATAAGTATCTCAATCTTAAAATACAAAATGGTAATGCTATGAAGGAACAGATAGAAAAAGCAGGTAATTGTATTTGGCTCACTTTTTACCTTGGAATTGTATCGGAGTTTTGATCTTCAGCTAAGTGACAAATAATTTATTTATTTTGGTTTAAGTAATTCATGTACACACATTGTTCACAAAAGGTATGGGATTGACATGATTCTATGATACTGACTGTTCTGGAGACTCAAGAATTCTGTTCATAGAACCAGAGCCGGCTCCAGGCACCAGCCGACCAAGCACATGCTTGGGGCGGCACCTTCTAAAAGGCGGCCAATCTTGGGGTGGTGGGGCAGCGCTCTGTTTTTTTTGTTTTGTTTTGTTTCGGTGGGGCGGCGCTCGGGGAGGTTTTTTTTGTTTGTTTTTGTTTCTGCGAGGCGGCGCTCGGGAAGGGGGGTTGTTACGGCGGGGCGGCGTATGTTTTGTTTTTGTTTGGGGCGGCAAAAAAGTTAGAGCCGGCCCTGCATAGAACAGGTATCATATAGACAGTGAAAATGTCCCTCTAAGGTTCCTCAGTCTTGACTGAGACCCTCAGAATTACTTCTGGGGATGAGAGGGTAGTTTAATTTCCATGCCCATTCATTCTCTGGCCTCCCAGCTGAGAGCGCCATTTAGTTCTGAAGGTAATATAGAGACTTGTTAAATAGAAGTTGGTATTTAGATCAAAACCTCACTTTTCATAGGCTACTCAACTGCTGTAAAATGGTAAACAATTTCTGTTACTGCAGATGTGGGCTGGATGTGAACCACTTAATTGCCCCATAGCTCATTACTGCTTCTGCAGGCCATTCAGTTCCTAACCCAAATAATAGGTTTAATTCTTAATTGAAAACTGAAATTCAGGTACATGTGGATTAAAATCCTTCTCGCTATATAAGAAAAGGACTAAAACATAAGGAAAGCATGATTGTGTTAGACTATAAAAAGAGATTTGTATCAAAACTAGTAAAGCCATGAAACAAAAAATGACCTCTTTTGAATGTTTTTAGTGTTGAGAGAAAGATTTAGGAACAAATCATATGGAAAATTACTTAACTGACTCATTAACGGTACATTTACTGAGTCGTACTAGAAATTAAAACCCAGAAGAAAATAGTCTCATTCTCCTCTGGCATTCTTGCCCCATGTTTAAATTCCTGTCTTATATGAATAAAATCTATATGATGATCATTGGATAAATTTTGCTAAACATTGTCCAAACATACAAAGCATAGAAATTCACCAATTTAACTTAAATTCTGCCAACAGCACTTTGAAACTTCATTGTCAGCTTCTTTTTGGTATTTTAAAAGCCAACAATAGATACTGGTTATTATGGGGATCGGTACTGAAGTGGAGAACAGATTCCAGAGCCTGCAAGCATTTAAACATATCTTTACAGGTTGGGAGTGATTAACTGCTACTCCTGTTTATTTGCACATAGAAGGCTGAAAATATTTTTGCTTCTTATTTCTGAGCAGTAATAAATGTATTTTAGAACTATGAGCTTTCTAACTGATAAACGTATCTGATGCTTGAAGATTCTGTTTTTTAGAAGGACAGTACTGGATTATTATGCTTTTGGTTTTGGACATATGTTTTTCACATGGTATAATTTTTCTAATTATTTGATTATACAATGGATTTGTAGCATAGCCTATGTGCTACAAGGCAGTATTGTGTTCTTGATATGTCCTGGGACAACCATGTTATAATCTGGTCCCAGGATGTGGTTGATTTTCAGTATAAATTATCCCTTTATCATTTAGATTTAAAACAATACAGTGGCTGCTATACTTTGAATTTCATCTCAATAGTAATTTAAACTTACCTTTTAATTAATTTATTTACTGTTTAAGGCACACTCCATGATTTTTAGTGTCTAGCAAAGTTATGAATTTAAGCTCACAAGCTCATCTTTTGAAAGTGTTGTGCAGGTTTCCTTTGAGGATGAGGACTGATAGGCCAGGTACAGAGTGATCACTTTATGAAAAGTACAGGAGTACTTGTGGCACCTTAGAGACTAACAAATTTATTAGAGCATAAGCTTTCGTGGGCTACAGCCCACTTCTTTGTTAGTCTCTAAGGTGCCAGAAGTACTCCTGTTCTTTTTGCGGATACAGACTAACACGGCTGCTACTCTGAAACCTGTCTTTATGAAAAGTGTTCACCCACTGATGATGGTGTTTTTATCTTATATCAATTTTCTGTGTGAGTTCATTTGAGAGCATAGTGATTGTCTGGTCTCAAACACATGGTTGCTATTGGGGCAGTTAGTGCCTTGGATGAGGTACACCAAATGCTTTGATGGGGATGTGTGGGACCCATGAATCTTGAAAGGTGTGTGTGTGTGTGTGCGCGTGTGCATGCGTGTTGATCATTGTAGCTGTGGAGATATGTCTGCAGGTTTTGCATCAGTTGTTCTGGCAGGGTCTGGTGCCGCTTTAAGCTGATGTGTCCCACTCTGTGGGGAGCTTGCTTCTGATGATGAGCTTGGAGAGATTAGGGGTTGTTTGAAGGCCATACTTGATGTGGATTCTTTCATCAACTTAGTTACTGCCGCTTGGAAAGGCGGATTAGCTACAGTGAAAAAATCCCTCCTGTCGCTGTAGGAAACATCTACTATGTGGCACTACAGGAGCACAGCTGCAGTGCTATAGCGCCTGTAGTGTAGACAAAGTCTTAAATATGTAATAACTCAGTGGGATGACTAATGCGCATCAGTGTTTGCAAGATTGGGGCCTAAGTGTACAAGTATCTTTTTCAAAAAACTTTGTTTCAGCGATATATTACCATAGAGTTTTGCTGAAGCAAATAGTAGTTCTTTTCACCAGATTGCCTGAAGGCTCAGTCAACACCACTGAAGTCAACGGGAGTTTGGCCATTTACTTCAATTGGAGTTGGTACAGCTCTTCAGTGAGCAAGTACTTTTTTCCTTATGTACTTTAGAAATCTCCTTCTGGAGGAGGATGGCAGGGGTAGGAACTCAGCATTGAAATTTCATATTTGTTTAGAATATTAGGTGTGTCAAAACAACATTTTATTAAAACTTTATTTTTATCTTGTTTAAGGGTCGTGTGGTGGAAAATATTTCCAAAAGGTGTGGTGGATTCCTGAGACAGCTTAGTTTGAGAGGATGTCTTGGTGTTGGAGACTCCGCTTTGAAGTAAGTAATCTATCCACAACTTGATTTAGTCATATTCGTACAAATCTTAATGACTTAATCTAGTCACTCAATGTGAATTCCAGTTTGGGCAGAGAATAGTTAATGTTTTCTTGAAATGAATTAAGTAATTATCATTTTTTGTTTTCCCAGCTATTACTGATTTTGAATATTTTAAATGCTTGACAGTGGAACATATTTTTGCAGACTAGTTGTTTGCACCTAAAAAAAAAAAAAAAAGTTTTTTGGTGTAAGTATTCAACAAATTTGTGGTGAACAGTTTATTTCTTCTCTTTTCATGACTAGTCTTAAAATATAAACCATATTTTCTCAATAGAAGCCTTGTTGCTTTTAAATACCTAAGCCATATATAGAACCAACCAAATTTTCTTTTCAGCATAAAAAAAAAGTTGGCAAGAAACAATGCATTCTTTTTCAAAATGAAAAACCCTTACTATTAACAGAATTTCTTTATAAAGAGTATGGGGAAAAAGCAAGAAACAACCAAATTTTCTGTTTCAAATAGTACATACTCTGCTTTATAAAACAAAGTTAATGCTGGAATCAGTCAAAAATTTCCTATTTAAAATGAAAAATTATGTTGGAATCAATAAAAATATAAAACTTACAACAACGATCATGTAGGAACAAAACAACATCTTTTAAGGAAAAAAGCCATTTTTATAAAAGGAAAGTTTGTTTTCCAGAGCGTAAAAAGGAAAGGAAAAAAACAATTAAACCCAACTAACATTAATATTCTCTATGAAGATGTCTGGAAACCTTTTTAACCTTTACAGCTGTTTTAAAAACTGAATAACTTTATAGTTTACTAAAATATCCTCAAGAGGAAACCTTAGTGTTTCCTTATTTTTTTTATTTTTATTTTTATTTTTATTTTTTTTTCAGTGAGAAGCTCTTGTCCTTCTGGAATAACGTACCTTACGTCAATTATTTGCAGTGTAACTTTGACATCTTAGTATGCTTCCATTTAGATGAGCAGTGAGGCCCATAGCAGAGAAGTGAGATGGGCCATAATTTCATTTAAGAGCACTTAAATAACTTCACTGAGTCTCTTCAAATCCTGAGGCTGGTTTTGTCTTTTTTCAAATCTTGGGATTTGTTGAGAGAATGAGGTCCCCTACCATCCCCGCCCCTTCTCTGTTATGAATACTAACAGTGTTGACATTTATAACTGTTTATTTGTGGTTCAGATTACAGGCAGGTGCTGAAAAGATGTATGAGGTTATACAGATAATTTAAACAGGTACACAGAATATTCATGAGCTCATTCAAGTAAATGATGCAAACAAGAAATAATAGAGAGTTAGATGACATGGTTTACGTACTGGTGGCCTGCGTACACTACTGCTTCCATAGTGACTGCCATTGGTGGAGCTGCACTGGTGACAGCAACTAGTGGGAAAAGGCTGTAGCCTATATACACTCCAAGTATAGGTGGGATGATGTAGTCAAGAGAAAATCTAGTAAATAGTAAGTGACCTAAGCTTTCTTTAGGGAAATAGTTAGGAAGATTGCTTTCATTTTCAAATTATTACTGTATATACTCGTTCATAAGCTGAATTTTTTTAGTAAAAAAGTAGAGAAGGGGGTCGGCTTATGAACGGGTATATATATAGAAGGAGAGAGAGAGGTGGGACACAGCCCCTCCCCCTGACAGAAGGAGCAAGGAGAGGCAGCACAGCCAGAAGGGAAGAGGCGGGGCCAGAGTCTCTCCGCTTCTGGCCATGCTGCTCTCCCCCCAGCCTCCAAAGCAGCTGCAGCTCCGGGGCTGGCAGGCTGCAGCCGTGTCGCTCGGCCCCGTCCCCCAGAGCAGGCTGTGGCCGCGCCACCCGGGGGCCAGAGCAGGCTGCGGCCGTGCCGCCCGGCCCAGGCCGCTGGAACATGCTGCAGCTGTGACGCCTGGTCTGGCCCACCGGAGCAGGCTGCAGCTGCGCTGCGCAGCCTGCCGGAACAGCTCCAGCCAGGCCAGAGACATCCTCCCCTGGCCTTCCCCAGATAAGGGATGGGGAGAGTGTGGGGGTCCCGGGCTAGAGGTGGGTTTATGTTGGGGGTGGTCACAGGGTTTACTCCCCTGACCCCCAGGTTCTCCCCCCCAAAAAATTTCCCCACCAGTTGCTGTCCCAGCCTGTCAGGGTAAGCAGCTGGTGCGCTGGGACACTTTGTTTACTTAGGTTTACCTCTGTGCCTGTGGACGCTCGAGGTAAACAAACCATCTCAGCCTGCCAGCGGCTTATCCTGCTGGCCCCTGAATTATAGGGTCGGCTTATGAACGGGTCATAAAAATTTTCCATTTTTACTTATCCATCTTGGGGGGGGGGAACCGCTTATAAACAAACCGACTTATGATCGAGTATATACGGTAATCTGAAAATACCTTTCTGTTTAACTGTCTTTCTATGCTGTTCTGTTTTCAGATCTGCTTTCTCACCCCTTTTGTTTTACTATGCTTGTGTTAAAAATAATTCCCAGTCACCGAAAGAGATGTCAGATGCATAAATATTGCTTGGTAGAGGTACCCGTATTAGAAAATCCACACAGTGTTTTGCAGGACACAGTTTTCCCAATAGGTTTACTATTCCTACAGCTTATTGCAGAATGGAGAAAATATTGAGAGTAATCAACAGATGTCTCATTTGTCTAATAAATGTAAGTTTCCCTCCAGTAAATACTTGAACTTTGGAATAGCCATTTTGAAGATTCAAGTGGAAACTATCAACCATATAACTATAAGCTGTTTCTTCTCTCCCCCACCCCCTTGTTTTCAATCCACACTGGAGAGCCATCAACTTGTTACCAGCTGAGTGTGTAGTTGCATCTGTTAACCAAGGCAAAACTCCCCAGGCAAAGCTGTTTTTGTGTGTGTACCCCCAACTGTGCCCATAAAATTCATGAAGTTGGAGGAAACCTAGATATAAAAATACTGTTCTGAAATGCTGTGTAGCTGTACATTTTCTTTTCATCTGTGCAGCCTGATAAAGCCCTGGCTGGGATGATTTAGTTGGGGATTGGTCCTGCTTTGAGACAGGGGTTGGACTAAATGACCTCCTGAGGTCCCTTCCAACCGTGATATTTTATGATTCTATGATATTTATGTATTTCCTCCAGGTAATTAGGGTAATGTTATATACAGGTTTTTAACATGATAGTGACAACAATCATCTTTACAATTCAGACCCAGCTGATGGCAGTACTTCATTCAGTTGCATATATTATAGCTCATGAACGACCAAAGTATAGGCCTAGGGGACCTGCATGGATAGTCCAGTTGCTTTAGGGCGTCATTCTATTGCCTGCCGGGCATCTTCACTTCCCTTTGACTTAGGAAGGATCGGCCCCTAATGTGGCCCATTTGACGAATCAGTGATACAACAGAAAAAGGAGTGATCCTCTGCCCAGCGGCTTAACATGAGTCAAATATCCAAATGTGGTGATACTTGCTCTCTTCTATTCCTATTAATGTTTTGAGTTAATAGGTGTAAAGCAGGACAGACCTAGGAGACAACAGAAGTAGACGTCTCCCTAAAATCAAGTTTGAGGAAAAATAATGGGAGCTACATTGGTTTTGCAAGTTAACTGAGACAAAACTTGCAAAAGAACTCTGGCAAAAGAAAGAAGCAGCCCTTGTGACAATTGTGTTTGAAATTTACTTTGCAGTTACTTTGTGGCCCACATCTCAAGGTTGTTGGCTGTTTCTGTATACTGTATTAGATTAAGAGTTTGAGGGGAGAGTGCGCTCTAGTGGCTGAATTATAACTTGCTCCATATAAAATTTCATTAACTTTTTATTGCTGTTTTAGGACATTTGCACAGAACTGTAGAAACATTGAACATTTGAATCTAAACGGATGTACAAAAATTACTGACAGGTAGGTGAAAGTCTTTTTCCATGTGATAGTGAAATTTGAAAAAAGAAGTGACTGAAGATATTTTTAGTGTGTCTGCTGTTTTGCAGCACGTGTTATAGCCTTAGCAAATTCTGTACCAAGCTGAAACATCTGGATCTGACATCCTGTGTATCTATTACAAACAGCTCTTTGAAAGGTTTAAGGTAAGAATATTTATTCATGTTAAAAGACTATTTTGAAGAACATTTACTGAAATCACATATTTCTCAATATTTCTTGAAACTTAATACTGTGTATCAGCCTCATTTATGCACTAATTAGCATTTCTAAAGGTGTAATGTATAGTGCTTATATGTGGTCTTTTCCCATGGTTCTTCTGTAGAGCCCTGGCACAGTTATCCATCATTAATTTGTAACAGCATGCTTCATTTGGGTTTTTCACTGTTATCACTATTCTAAGGTTGGATTTAACTTTATGCATTTTTTTAAATTCTCCCAGTGAGGGTTGCAGAAATCTGGAACATTTGAATCTTTCCTGGTGTGATCAGATTACGAAGGATGGTATTGAAGCACTGGTGAAAGGGTGCAGTGGACTAAAAGCACTATTTCTTAGAGGTTGCACACAGGTACATTACTGCTTGGGTGTCAAGCTAATCCTTTAGGAGTACAGTTTATATTTTGGTATTTTGAAAACCTCCTTGAATTTAGATGATAATGTTTTTGTTATAGAGTCTTTTTGTTTTTTAACACTATAAAGTGTGTACATTTGTAGCGTGCTACTTTTAATGCCTTCCTTGCTAATTTATTTTTTATTCATTAATACAGTTGGAAGATGAAGCACTGAAACACATTCAAAATCACTGTCGTGAACTTGTAATCCTGAACTTGCAGTCATGCACAGTATGTATTTTAAACTTTGAAAGAGTACATTCTACTTTTATAGCACCTTTTATCTGTGGATCTCAAAGCATTTTTCGGACATTGATGAATTCAAGTGTTATGCTTTTGAATAGTTGGGACAGCACATTTCTACAAGTCACAGAATATTTCAGTCACAGTGTTGATAAAATAGCTGAGTGGAACATGGCCTGTGCTGCCTGAGGCCATAAGCCAGCTGAATATTTCCACTGCTAAATGCGGATTTGGAACTTTTGGGCTTTCCATTATTTTTATTTGTAGATAGCTTTAGCTTTTAACTAGTAACTGGAATCAGTTAACTGCCATGGACCGTATACAATCAAAGTAACCATGCAGTCTTACTGATGTTATGTTATGCCTGTTTTCCCAGGTCCCAAGCCCCAAAGTCTGTCATCTGTGGTCTATTTTTAATTGTAAGTTCTTTGGGCAGAGACCATGTCTATGAGGTGCTAAGCACATTCTTGTGTGCTGGATATTTAAAAAAAAAAATTTTCTAGTACCATTACATCTACTAGATTATGCCAGGACAGTCCTTGATAGCAGGAGAAAAAAGCATACATTCTCAACATAATATGGAGGGATTTAGTTGTTCATCTACCTATGAATGGAAATTGCTGCTGTTCATCTAATTCAGTGCATCCCACAGTGCACTGAAAATATATTTGTTTTATGGTGTCATTTTATAAGCCTGATTTTTACTCCACTCTAACTCTGTAAGATGGGGGGAAATCTCCTTTTTGCCTGAAATTTCTAATGGTTACTTACAGAGAAGAGAATAAAAAAAAAAAAAGAGAGAGAGAGAGAGAGAGAAACTTGAGGTTAATTGGCCCATCCATTCTTTGTTTACATAAGTGTGAAAAATTGTAGTTTTTTACTTTTGGAAAAGTTTTCTGCTGTTTACTGCAAGAGTATATCACAAAAACTATTTGGTCTGAAACCTTCAAATCTGTTTTATTCATTATTCCTCAATGAGTACTCCAGCATGAGGCCATTTGTATTAAGGTTTGATGGGAAATTGTGGACTTATTAGATGCCAAAGTCTTGAATATCTTAGAGCACTGCAAACATTACAAGCTATATTAGAGGTCTTGCAATAGTTAAAAACTTTGTGAACGCAGAGCTTGTGCCTTCCATGAGATGAATGTCTAGGGTGAGACAGTGAGGCAATTTCCATTACAATCCTTACTTCTTCCCTTTCTTCATGAAGTTTTGCATGCTTATTTTCTTTAAAGATCCAGGGTGGAGATGGAGCTTTCCCCCTTTTTTATTTGCCATATAAAGAATTTTTTCCCCCAAGTTGTTCTTCTGTTTGATTTTAACCTTAGAAGTCTGATTTTGCTGGAGGACCTCTGGGAGGTCTCATGGATGTTTATTGTGAACTCTAACGTCTTAACTGAAGGGACAAGGGTGTAGATGTTTTTAACAGTCTTTCTGCATCTAAAATGTTAGTCACATAAGTAGATGTTACTACAGACAAAACCCAAGAAGTCTTACTAAGAATCTTCCTCTCAATTGCTCAGCTGCTAAACAGTCAGTGTCTAAACTTTTGTGATATCACCATTCCACTATTTCTTCAGCCTATATGGGATCTGAATTCAAACTCAAAAATAATTCAGTATTCTTTGGCAATCTGGCTTCTAAAATGGGACCCTCATAATTGATTTTTTTGTCCTCTGTAAGATTTAATGCATAGGACTATTTTTTTAAGATTGGGTAGCTAATTTGAATATTTGAACTTCTAGAGTTCTGCAGAACGCATAGATTCTGCAACTGCTGCTTGAAGAGTTGGGATAACCTTTCTAATCCAAGTGGTATGCTTCAAAGAATTTAAAAGCTTTACATTCAAAACCAGAATAAATAAAATCTATAAAACTAAGTTTGATTGGAGGAATGTGCATTCACCACAAGTGTTTAGAAGCTTCATGGCTTAGTGTCTAAGCTTCATAAATCAAATATCTTCAAGTAGCATAATACATCCACGGAGATTGTAAAACTCAGTAAAACAAATATTCTGATTCAAGGAATTGAGAAGCTTCACCAAACAATGGGCCAGATCCTGGGATGTGGCTAGCCTACATGGAGCACCAGTTTGGGGGCTTTACCTGGTCTTGATGTAGCTCTGTGCAGGCTGGTCTCTCTGCAATTGTTAGACTAGCCCAGTGGTCTCAAACCTTTTTACGCACAAGATCACTTTTTGAATTTAAGTGCAACCCAGGATCTACCCCGCCCCTTCCCCGAAGCCCTACCCCACTCACTCTATGCTCCCCCTCTTTGTCACTTATTCTCCCCCTCCCCTCACTCACTGTCACTGGGCTGGGGCAGGAGGTTGGGGTTTGGGACAGGGTGCGGGCTCTGTGCTGGGGCCAAGGGGTTAGGCATGTGGAAGGGGGCTCCGGGCTGAGCCTGGGGCAGGGAGTTGGGGTGCAGGAGGGGGTGAGGGATACAAGCTTTGGGAGGGAGTTTAGGTGCAGGAGGGGGCTCCGTGCTGGGGCAGAGTGTTGGGGTACAGGAGGCGGTTTGGGGTGGAGTAGGGGCTATAGGGTGCTGGCTCCGGGAGGGGGCTAAGGGCTGGTGGTTGGGTTGCGGGATCCTGCCGGGTGTCACTGACCTCTGGTGGCTCCCGATCGGCGATGCGCTGGGGCTAAGGCAGGATCCCTGCCTGTCCCGGCCCCACACCGCTCCCAAAAGGGGCCAGCACACTCCTGCGGCTCCTGGTGAGGTACGTGGCTCGGCGCACTGCCCCTCTCTGCAGGCACCACCCCCGCAGCTCCAGTTGCCCATAGTTCCCTGTTCCTGGCCAATGGGAGCTGCAGGGGCGGTGCTAGCAGGCAGGAGCAGTGCACGGAGACCCCTGTCCCCTCTCTCCCCCGAAGTCATGGCGGGGTGCTGGCCGTTTCCGGGATGGCGTGGGGTCAGGGCAGGCAGGGAGCCTGCCTTAGTGACAGCTCTACTGCACCGCTGGACTTTTAGCAGCCGGAAATCGCGATTAACTGGAAGAGTCTCTAGGATCGACCAGTTGGTGATCACTGGACTAGTCTGAATTCTGTGCTAACTTACACCAGGTTACAACAGTCACAGGGGGCCCCAAAGTGCTGCTGAAGATCCAGTCTAGTGCATGACATTCCATGCCTGCTCATCTTCTCTGCTGTATTAGTACTTGAGAGTATGAGTTGTATAAGAGCCCCTACATTGACTCTGTGTCACTGGAAGATTACCTTTACAATGGGGTAATTCTCCATAAGCTGATTGTCAGTTTTGGGGCCATACTGGACTGGTGGTTTTGCACTGCTTTGAAGAATCTGGCCCAATAGCTTACTGCTATGAAACATGTTCTCAGAAGCTACAGGTGCAGCATGTTGCTTAGATGGTTCACAGGTTAGCACTATGGAGCTTACTAAACTCAGAAGTGCGATCCATCCCTAACAAGATTTGCAGGTTCATTTTTGTGGTCCTTAGAAGTTAGCGTGGCATTGACATAGTAATAAAGTGAACTGGCATTGCCCATGGAGATTATTATTATACCTCATATTCAAGAGGTATTGCATTCAGAATTTATATGATCTGTGGATTGCAAACATCTTTATGAGCACTGTGGATTTATTTGTACTCTTTCATGAAAAGGATCTAGGTGCTGTGAAATCTTGGATAATTTCAGAGAGAGGGGGTTTGGTTTACAAATTAATGTAGAGTTCCATCCTTCTCCAGTGGTCACCAAGTCAAGTTCAATCATCTGCTTACTACTGTCACAATAATATCATTTTCAAAGACCAAAATAAGAAAAATTCTAGATAGTTGGTGCCAAGTAAAATAATAGAAGCCATTCAGTCAAGAACTTAAGATATATACTCTTTCTACAATGCCAGAAGGTACAGGACCAATATTAGGTCTAAAATGGTTCAATATGTCTGTCAAATTAAAATGATTCAAGATGGAAACTCTAAAATCTAGTCTCCTGTCTGTGGATCCAGGAGGATTTACATCAGGTGTAGCTATGAGGTGTACCTGTTTTTTAATCTGCTAGTATTCTAGAATCATGAAAGCTGCTTCAGTTTTCAGATGGGAAAATATAGTATATTACCAATGCACATATTTCTAGTCTGTGCTAATCTAAGTTCCAAGACTGGGGTTTTTTTTGGCTACCAAAAGTAATGTTTGTGGTAGTGGGTAGTCTCAGAAATAAGGTCATATTAACATATCTAGATAATTGGCTCATAAAAGCAATAAACAGAGTCATCTCAAAAGGCAGCAGAAATCACTGTTTTCATCACATGGGAATGAGCTTGTATTAACACAAAGGATAATTTATTTGGGAAACGTTATGTTACCAAAGTAGGAAAAACACTTCTTTCAGAAAGGAGGATCCAGAAGAACTGACACAATTAATCTTTCTAAATATCATAATCCTTCATTGTGTCCTAGAAGACTGTTCATATCATGTGTGCAACTAGTATTGAGCTGTTTTCAATTATGCCTGTTTCAGAAAATGGCCATGCAAATTCAACACCAGGCATATCAGAACATAAGTTAGTTCTTTCTATCAGAGTGGCTAAACCAGAACACTATAATGAAAGATTAACTCAAAGGACATGGAAATGAGAGGTCTGGGTTCTTTTCCTGGGTCTGCTGCAGGCTTCCTGGGTAATTTGGGGGCAAATCTCTGTATTTCAACATACCTTCTGTAAAATGGAGATAAGAAATAGTTGATGACCTGTAATTCTGTTTCTTTGAAGATACCATACAATAGGATTCCCACTCTTGGGTTTTGCATCCCCAGTGCAAGATAGATAGTAATTGCTCTTAGTTTTTGGCAGTCTGTGGCATTGGGCATGAACTCCTCCCTCATCTTTCATTCTAACTGCTAGTGCCTCAACTCCCTCTAAACATTTCATAGCTAATCCCTAAATTTGTGGGAAGGAAAAGCTCCCGTAAAAATACAAACTGCATGTGATTGTAAATTAAAATATTTGCCACATGAAAACCATGCCAAAGATGGGAGAAAACCCAGCTTCACACTGCCTTAGAACAGAATCTCAAATCTACAGAAAGATGTGGGTGAGCAGGAATCCTATGTGGTGGTTGTCTCAAAGAAGCAGAGTTATCGCCTGGTGTGTGATTTCCTGCTGACGTTTTGTGGATGAAAATAGACAACTTATCATGGTTGCACATTGTTGATCTGATGTCATACTTCATGGCTCTATTTTTATTCCTAGACAAATTACTTGATAGCAGGATAAACTTCAACCTTTTTTATTTGTTGCAGCAAATTTCAGATGAAGGCATTGTAAAAATTTGTAGAGGATGCCACAGACTTCAGTCACTGTGTGTTTCTGGTTGTAGCAACCTTACAGATGCTTCTCTCACAGCACTTGGTCTAAACTGTCCGAGATTGAAGTGAGTATGTCACAGTTTTTATATTCATCATTGGCCTGATCCTGGGAGATTAAGTTTCTCCTATGAAATTCTGAGCACCTTCAACTTCCATTGATTTCAATTGGTGTTAAGGGTGTTCAGCATCAGGGCAAAAACCCAACCCCTGCATATTATGTGAAAAGAGGGAAAAGAATTTAAGTCACAGTTACTAACTGACTCTATATTACTTCATAGATACATACAAAGGATCCTCAGCTGCTGTGAGTTGTCATATGACAATTTCCACAAGCTGAGGATCTGTCCAATATATACTACATTTTATGGTTCGGTATCTTCTTCTTTTGCCTTACAAATAGTACTGTAAATCATACCTGAAATACTGACCTAGAACTACACATAGGTGACATTTTAGGTGTGTTTTGCCATTAGTATGCTATGCTGCCCAGCATTGTTAGACTTAAATGCATAATGGTCTAAATTGTCATCTACACCCAATATCTGATGGGCACAGCTGAGCTGGGGTGGCTCAAAATGAAGTTAGTTGCAGCTCCCTGATCCTCTCTCTTGTTCTTTCCCGGCACGGGTGTACTTAGAACAGCCTTTAGGTCCAATATGCCAGCCAAGAATAGCTACAGTATAGTAGCACTTTGGCTACATCTCTCCCTCCTTCAGATTGTAATGCCCTTATGCTGAGGGTTGCAGTGGGAATGGCATAGGTGTTGGCCGTGCCTGCTGTAAAGCCAGCTGGTGACTCTCCCACAATGGGGCAATGCTCAGCGCTAGAGATGTTTTTGCTTTTGGCCCCTTTACACAACCAGAGCAGCACAGAGGGTCTGGAACAAGGAAAAGAATCTGGTTAAGTATATCTGAATTTATCTTCATAATGTTATTACTATAAGTAAATTATCTGCCAATTCAGAAATAATATAAATTTGCTGTTAACTTTTTATATTATAGTGGTATTAGCTGCACCTTGCACCTATATGAACCAAAATAATTTCATTTAACTCTTAATACTAAGGAAACTTTCTCTAAAGGGTAAGTATTCACTATAGTTTCCCTTCCTTGGGCTACTTGACTTAAAGTGATATATGGTATCAAGAGTGATTTCAAGCCACAAACCTCTGTATCTATGTTTGATGCTGTAATTATGGGTAGTTCCTACACAGATTTTATTTCACCCACCACTAAAATGCAGCCATCTCAGGAGTGAAATATAGCTATTTGACAGTGTATGGTAACCCTGCACAGTTAATCCTCATTTCTCAATATTTTGAAGATTCTGTTTAATGCAGAAGTGGATATCTGCCTCCATCCTAGTCATGAAGAAGATTTCTATTATGGGGCAACTCTAATTAAAAGTATAAGACATTTTCCTTTTAAGGTTGATTTTTTTAATACAAAAATATTAAGCTTCTTAAAATGAAGTTAAAACCTTAATTATGACAGAAACAGATTCAAGAGTCATAACAGTTCTTAGGGAGGTTGACCAATTAAACTTTAATTATGAACCATTAAGGAAAATATATATCAGTAAACTTTGTATAAAAAAAAATTCTGACAAACTATATTTGGATGCCAGTATTGTATGTAATTACCAAGCACATTCTGCCATGTTCATTTTTAATCTGATTGGTAGAAAAAAAAGAGCTTTTGTTTAATTTAGAAATACTCTCTTCAAGTCAATGTCTGTATCTGATCCAAATTTGGCTGCTTATGCAAATAGCTATGAGTGCTTATGCATGCTCTTGCTTCAGTCACAAGAGTCTTTTCAAACTGGTTTGTCACACTCCTTAGAAGGCTAAACCCCTTGCCACTAGTTAGGACAAATCTTGAGTCTTTCTCTCTAACTGATGTCAGAAAAATATAGATACTTTGAAATTATTCCTGGTTCACTTTCTAAGGCAAAGAAAGAGGCCTAAAATACCAATCAGTCCCACACTCCTCCTTTCAAGTGAAAGACAACTCTCATGAGAAATCTCTCAAGAAAAATGTAAGAAAGCACCTAATGCGGGGCACCAGAAAATGTACTGCTAGCTAAGCAAGCCTGATTTGCTACCCTGTAGCTTGTTGTTAGTCTCCCTCAGTGCCACAAGGAGGCAGGCTTCAGCCATTTCTCATACAGTAACAAGATACCACCAAGGAAAATGAATCTGACAAAATGATCCCCATAGAGCCGTCTCTCATCCAAAGTAAGGGTAATGCAAATAGACTGAGCTTCAAGACTATGTACTAAAATATACTGTATTAAAAATTTCAATCAACGGGAGATACAACTCCCCACTTCTTTGTACCTTCTAAATAACACATCTTTTGAAGAACTAGAAAACCTGCAGAAACCTTCTAACTCCCTTCCCAAAATTGGATCAGCTGATCTACTCACTGGTCAATTTAGGTGCAGGCCTTATAAGAATATTTGCTATCCAGGGATCAGTCTTACAACTCCACATGCTGTTCTCAGGCTTTCTGCAGAATTACCATTACAAAAAGTACTATGGTGATTAAACTCAGATCAAGACTATCAGTGCCTTGCTTCTTCTTCACACTCTTATCATCTATTTCTCTCTATCTTTTAGGAAAGAGTGAGGAATCCAATGAATCAGAAAGGTGCTTTGGTAATGCATGCACCCTCTCTTGAGGAGAAAGGGAAGAAAATAGTTCAAGTATTGCCAACTCTGCAATACTTCTAGTAGAAAATATCCTGTGTACTTAATAGAGTAAAATCAACATTCAATGATCTACTATACTTCAGCTGAAAAGGGGGGAATAGGTTGTTTCCTGTTCAACTGCATATGACAATGGCAGGTGTAGCCATATAGTGCTCTCTCTTACACACTTAGATCTTTCATTAACAATTGTTAACCACCTATGATGAACTGCTCAAGATCACAGAACATGGGCTTAACAAGCCTATAAAGAGTTGCTCATAGATGTTCAATATAGCCCTATTGAGAGAAGATGGTTCCTGTATTACAGAGAGTATTTACTAACTGACCCTATACTGGGTAGACTTGGGAAGGAGATGAGATTTTGAGGCATTTCTGAGTAGTGCTTTATGGTTAGCACTTTGAAACACACGACTACTTAAACCTTACCTGAGTAAGGATTATTTAGAATGATCTCAGTCAAGAACTGTATTAATCATAAATGCATTCTAACACACAAATGACAATAGGCAGCCTTCAGTCTTAGCTCTAGTCTTACAAGGCAGTCATGGCTGCTTCCTATGTAGTGCTATTAGACAAGGTGTCATGAATGAATTAAAATGTAATCTATAATATCTCTTTCCAAGTTGAGTTACAACTCTTTCCTCCCTCTGGTTTGTCATACATAGCTTGGAATCTCTCGCTGTGTCTGTCTGTCCTGGTTTTTCTTCTTCGGTTTCCTTAGCAGAGATACCTCCCTTTTACCTTTGTAGTCTCCAAAGAGTATGACTATTCTGAGGATGCTTACCTTGGAAGAAAGAGAAAATCACTTAACTGTAATTGTAGTTTCCTAAAAACAGTGTCCTCAGATCTTCAGCAAGACCGCACCATAACTCAGATCCACTATGTATGTCAGGGGTCGGCAACCTTTGAGAAGTGGCGTGCCAAGTCTTCAGTAATTTAAAGTTTTGTGTGCCAAAATAAATTTTACATTTACAGGGGCCCCCGACAGAATCCCAGACTGCCGGTCCCTGCCAGCCGGGTCCCGGCTGCCGGCCCAGCTCAGCTGCTGCTGGCCTGGGGTTCCGTCCATCCAGGCCGGCAGCAGGATGAGCAGGGCCGGCAACCGGACCCCAGACCGACAGCGCAGGGTGTTCCATCTGCCGGCCCCTGCCAGCTGGGGTCCCGTCCGCCGGCCCTGCGCAGCCCGCTGCTGGCCTGGGTTTCTGTCCATACAGGCCGGCAGCAGGCTGAACGGGGCCGAGACCCCAGCTGGCAGCAGCGTGACAGTAAAAATCGGCTTGCCACCTTTGGCACACATGGTGTAGGTTGCCGACCCCTGATCTATGTATCTGTCACACACCAAAGCCAGTTAAGATGGCCAGTCACCTGCATCCCCCTCCAAAACTAGTTACAGTATAAAGAAATAGAGAAAATGCCAGCCAATGCATAGAAAGAATTTCTCTAGACAGCCACATCAAATCTGATGCAATCATCAAAACAGACCAACACCAGAACCTTACTCACCCTCATGCTTATCAGTGCAATATCTGTGATCAGTATGCCCCAATATTATGGCCCAACCTAATCTGCATCATGGCTCCCTAGCTGAATGACACAGTAGGACAGCTGTTAGGTCACCTCTCCTCACCCCCTGTCACTAGATCTAGGGACAACTAATCTGAAGGAGGAATTGCCATTCTTTTCCTTTCTCACCCACTGCTGCCCGTGCACCAGTGTTCAGTGCTTTTCAATCAGATGCGTAGCAAGTAAGTGTGTGATTGCTCTTTCTTTTTAAAGCATATCCCATCACTATGCATGTTTGTATGTTATGGAGCATTAGAGAAGAAGTTTGCAGAATTGATGAGAGGCAGAGGTCACACACATAATTAGAACTGAAAAAAGATTAGTGGTGTGCAAACAAAGAAAGGGTTAACACATGGATGGTTCTAAAACATGTTTTCCCTTATGCTTGACATTCTACATAATTTTCGCACCAGTTATGTGTTTGCTCTATCCAGGCTTTCATTAAGGGTTGCTAACCACCTATGATGAGCTGCTCAAAACTACAAAAGAGGAGGTTATTTACTGTAACTGGAGCTTTCTTTGAGATGTGTGGTCCCTACTTGGATTCCAAACATGGGTGTGCATGTGTACCCTATGTTGGAGCCGGAACACTTTTTGTAGTAGTGTCCATTGAACCCAAACACATCGTCTGCAAGCTCACACCCGAGTCTATAAGAGGTCATTCGGGTCGCTGCTGCTCCAATATCCCTCTAACCGGTAAGTAGTCCATAGCAGAGGCGATGGAGGGTGGGTATTAGAAGGCAAATAGGCCCATCTCAAGTTGGAGAAGGTAGTCCAGGAGGATAGGAATGGAGATGGAGTCTAGTGGGTGATGTTGTCAGCATGCCCAGGCGGTGAAACACTTCCATTTCGCCTGATAGCAGGCCCTAGTGGGCGGCCTCCTGCTGTGCTTGAGGATGTCATGCACTGACGTGGAACATGCTCTGCTTCCTTGCGAGCTCCATCTAAATACCAGGCCGTGGGATGGAGCGGGCACAGGTTGGGATGTCAGAGTCGGCCCTGCGCCTGTGTGAGGAGATCTGGGTGAGGGCAGAGGTGGATCCGGGGATGAGCAGAGAGGTGGAGGAGGTCCATGAACCAATATTGAAGAGGCCAGAAGGGGACTGTCAGTATGAACTTTCGTGGGTGAATGCCCACTTCATCGGACGCAGGCATTCGCCCACAAAAGCTTATGCTCCAATACATCTGTTAGCCTTAAAAATGCCACAGGCCCCTCTGTTGCTTTTTACAGATCCAGACTAACACAGCTACCCCTCTGATATTTGACATAGTATGAACGTCGCTCAATCCCATCAAATCTTGCACAGGAGGGGAATGGGCAGAAGGCATAGTGGACTTTGTTGGTCCAGGGCAGGAGAAAGTCAGCGCCCTGTGAGTCCATCCCAAGTGCTGCTCTGGAACAAAAAAGGGGGAGTTTTTGGTTCTTCTTGGTTGCGAACAGGTCCCGACGCCAGGGGCCCCAGCAGTAGAATTCTGAGCGTAGTGTGGGATCATGTAGTTCCCACTCATGGTTAGCATAGAAGGACCTGCTAAGCATGACCTGCTGAGCATGTACGTGAGGGAGTTGCTGGCATCTGAAGGTACATGGCCTGTATCGTGACATCGTATCTGATACACCAGTTCCAGAGTTGGATGGCCTCCACATACAGAGGGGGCAACTTGGCAGTGCCTTGCTTGTTGATATATAAAATTGCCACCATGTTGTCGGATAGCAGTTAAATGTGACGTGATCATATGAGGGGAAGGCCCTGGGCCATGTGAGCATCCAGGTGGGTGCCCCAACCCCTTATGGGGAGGTATCCATAGTTAGAGTGGTGCAGGAGGTGGGAAGTGTAACAGGGTGCCTATCAGTACCGTGGACACGTCAGTCTACCAGGTGAGGGAGGCCAGGACGAAACGGGAGAGGGACAGACTTGCAAGCTGTCTGTCTCCGGTTTGTAGATTGATTTGATCCATAGTTGAAGGCAGCGCATATAGAGGTGGGCATGGAGCATTACAGATGTGCAGGCTGCCATGTGGCCAAGGAAGGAAAGGCATTTGCAGATGCAGGTGTGTGGTTTGTGGCGTAAAGAGATGAGAGAAGTAAAGATGGTAAACCGATCTGCCAGGAGGAAAGCCTGACCCACGAGAGTGTCCAGGCATGCCCCAATAAATGTGATCTGTTGGGTAGGAACAAGGATGGACGTCTCCCCATTGATACAAATGCCCAGATTGGTGAGGATATCGCAAAGAATCTGGATAGCTCAGAGGAGGTGGTTGCGTGAAGTTGCCAGTAGGAGCCAGTCGTCTAGGTAGGGAAACACGGAGTGGCAGAGGCATAGCATGTGGGCTGCGACAATGGTGAAGACTTTTGTGAATACATGTGGCTTGGGGACGATACCAAAGGGGAGGACATGGAACTGATAGTGGGAGTGACCAACCATAAAGCAGAGAAACTTCCAATGAGCCAGGTGAATATCAATGTGGAAATATGCATCTTTCACATTGAGAGCCATGAACCAGGCTCCGTGGGAGACAGAAGGGATAATGAGGGGAAACATGACCATCTGGAACTTGAATTTTCATACAAACCTGTTGAGTATGGGGTGGCAGCCGCCTCCCTTCTTCAGAATAAGGAAATATGGGGAGTAAAAGCTGCAGCCCTGGAATGGAGGGGGATGGTAATGGTACCTTTCTGGAGAAGGGCATCTGCTTCCCCTCGGAGAAGATCTCCACAGCTAGTGTGGGGCAGGCAATGGGGGGAGGGGGAATGTGAGGAATTCTATAGAGTGCCCCTGGTGAATGATGTCCAGTACACAGTGGTCTGTGGTGATCTTGCCCCAATTGTGGGCAAAGAGGGCAAGATGGAGGGGTAGGGAGACGTTTACGAGTCTTGGTGAGAGTGTCAAAATTGTTGCTTAGACTGACATAGCAGGAGGGTTGAGGGTGCGGAGGTTATAGTAGCAGAATAATGGGGCTACTGAGCATGCTGATGATGTCATGATGGCTCTTGTTGTCTTTGGAAGTAGAGTGGGAAGAGGCTGGGGTGTAAATGCCAAGCAACTGCAGAGTGGCGCGAGAGTCTTTGAGTGAATGCAGGGACTCGTCCGTCCTGTCACTAAAAAGTTTCTGATTATTGAAGGGGGGGTCCTCAAGAGAAGTCTGGATGATTGGAGCAAGGAGTCACGTCAGGGTACGACTCCGGTCGCCAGTGAGCGTGAGGAGGTGTCAGTGGCATCAACCACTGCCTGGAGGCTCACCTTAGTAACCAGTTTGCCCTCATCAAGTGTCTGGAACTAATGTTGTCTGTCTGGCAGAAGAAAACCCTGAAACTCGGAAAGTTTGCAGTACATGAGAAAGTTGTACTTTGCCAACATGGCCTTGTAATTGGTGATGCAGAATTGGTCCAGCTTCTTTGCCACTCTGGCCGGGGTGCGGGGTGTTTGTGAGGGTGGACTTCAGGTGTTGTTGGCAAGTGCATTCCATCGCCATGTGAACCACCAGTAAGTTGGGAATGGGGAGGTGAAAAGGAAGTCTGTTCCTTTCAATGGGATGAAGTATCGCCACTCTGCCGCTTAGGAGTAGGGTGTATACCAGTGTATGCCAGACCAACTGTGCTGGTTGCAGCATGGCCCCATGGATGTGGAGGGCAGTGCGAGAGGGTCCCGGCAGTTTCAGGGTATTCTGGAGCTGGTTTCATGTGTCCTGGTCTTCCTCCACTGGGAGGCCAAGAGCTGCTGCTGAAGCAGGTTGTGGTATTGTTTATGGTCTTCCAGAGGGAAGGCGGAATTAGAGCCTCGTCTGGTGACAACAAGGCTACAGTGGGGACTGGCAGTACTGATAGTACCGGCTGTACTGTAGCGTCCTCTGGTTCGTCGTCAACCGAGAAAGGTCTGGTATGTGGCCAGTTTGGTAAGAGGCTACCAGTAGTAGTCCACAGTCCTGGAGGCGGTCCCAAGAAGGCCAGTGAGGCCAACTGTACAGGTTGCCAGGTATTGGCAGACCTCAGGGATAGTGGAGCCTGGGGTCGGAAGTAAAGTCATATACCAGTAGATAGGATGGTCGGCGCCTGGGATATGGGCTGTGAGATTGGCCGGGTGAGAATGAATGAGGGAATCCAACTCTGAAAAGTCTTCTGAGATGGAGGACGGGTCTAATGGGGTGGAGCCGCTGGTGCAAGATGGGTGGAAGATATGCATCGTGCTGGGAAAAGACAGAAAGGTTCATCCACCAGAGAAGGGAGTTCAGTGGTGGATGGGGGACCAGGCAGTAGTGGGGAACCTGGGAACATATGGGAGCAACAGCTCCGCAGTAGGCATCAGTGGTTCCAGGTGTGCAGGGAACCATGCGTGGTGGCCTGGAGGAGCCCGGCATCATCACTGGTGCCAGAAGTGATAAGGGTGCTGGACCAGTGACCGGGGCCGGAGGTGACACCAGCGGATCACATCGGTACTTCAAGTTATGCTCCGTCTGGGGTTTCTTGGGAGCTGGAGCAGTCGGGTTGGTGCATGACTTTTCACCCGACTTGGCATGGCTCAGGAAGGCAACACTGTGTTTAGGGGCAGTCCCTGTTGGGGAGCCAACCTTATGCCCATGTCCATGTTTCTTATGCTCACAGTGGGCTTCTGCGGCTGCGGCAGTACCCCTGGGTTTGGCGCCTTGGAGGAAGATGGAGGATGGATGGTGGTGATTGGAGGTGATCTGCTGGTCTGGATCTGACTGCGCATGTGGGTGCATAAGCTCCTCCATTAGAAACCTATGGAGGCGAAATTCTCTCACTTCTCTCATTCTGAGCATTAATGAGCGGCAGATGGAGCAGCAGGTGATGATGTGAGCTTTGCTGAGGCAGTAGAGGCACCGTTGGTGCTTGTCGCTCACAGAGAAGGAATGCAGGCATGAAGCACAGTTTTTGAAGCCGGCTTGCCGGGGCATAATCCCCGGAGGGGGGAATCTCCCTGATGGGGGAAGGGTCCAGTGAGGATCAACTAGGAATCTACACGGTAAACATCTGTATACAACTATATATACTGGAAAAACAGACAAGCATCTCTTTTAGCAAGGCTAGGAGCACTGAGGAACAGGGATTCTGACTCTGGCCATGTGGTGATAAGAGAGAACTGGAGCGGTGTCAACCCTCACGGCCTCTGATAGCTTCAGATGTGAGCATACGGATGACCCACGTGGATGTGCAGGTCAACGCAAACTACTACAAAAACTGCGCACCCATGTTTGGAATCCATATACGGACCATCACTTGAAGAAGAATGTGGGCCTGAGAAACCTATGAAGGACATATGGATGTTCAGTATAGCCCTATTGATAGAAAAGGGTTCCTGTACTAAGAGAATATTTACTCAGCAACCCTGCTGGGAGAGAGATGAGATTTTGAGGCATTTCTGAATAGTGCTTTATGGTTAGTACTTTGAAAACTTATACTAGATGTGTAATGCATTATGGTAGAAACGCAAATTTTGATAGCCTACCTCTAAGCTTTGATACCTATGCTAGTTTCTCCTGAGCATGTTGCTAGACTAGTCTAACCAAGCCCTCTACACATTCTCAGGACCTTCCCAGAGAAGGTATGAATCCTGTAAGATCACATTTATCCAATGGATATGGGATGATATCCCTTTCCTCTTTGTCCATGAAGAGAGACACTTGAGTTCTAGCTACCTCTTAAACGCTATCTGTGGCTACATTTAGACAGAGAAATCTAAATCAGCAGTCTCTTAGTCTATTTCCTTTATCTCTCCTTTATGAATTTTTCTGTCAAACATAAAGGAAGTGGCTGTTGTGTTGAATGGGGGACTTTGTGCTCGTGGTTACTCTGTGACATTCTCTCCTTGTTAGTCTCACTGCTCACTACTATCTGCTTAGTGTAAACCTGAACAAGGAAAGAGCAGAAGTACTACAATGAAAACCATACGTACTGGTATTATTTGTCAAAGTTTCCTTTTTTCTCTTATCTTGCTTCACTCACACCTCTCCTAAGGGACTGCTTCTCAGGTGATGAGTTTTTTCCTAATATATTTCTATATTTGTTTCTGGAAGATGGAATCAGATAGGTTTGGCTTTACGTTTTGGCTTTGACAGCTATTTGTCTCCTTGCTTTCTGACACCTGAAGCCAAAATGCTTAATGTAAGAACCTGACAACAAATAGAATATTGGAGGCACATTGTGATGGCTTGACCTGCACTTTCCTAAATTCCTCCCTGTATACTCTTTCTGTACTCTTCCCCAACATAGAAACTCCACTTCTGTCTAATTAATTTATTTCTTTGTGTATCGCGAATAAGATGTGCAGTGAAAATGGTATTTTTCAAAATACAGTTTTGAGTATTACAATAAGTATATACATAGCCTTACAAGTACAAGAATTCACTGTAAATTTTTTTCTTTACAAATGTCCATAGGTATAATTCTTAATTGTACATAATTTAATTCTGCTATGTAGTCTGAACATCTTTCTGATTAGCTGAATCAAAAATCAGTCCTGCCTTTTTTAAAATTGCAAAATGGACTTATGAGTTTGGTTCAAATCAGTTTTATGTTACAACATATTGACAATAGATTTAAATAAAAAGAAGTAATTGCTTTTCATTACTGTATCACTAATATTGTTATGTTGAAAACAATTATTTTTTCAGGATTTTGGAAGCTGCAAGGTGTTCCCATCTGACAGATGCAGGTTTTACACTTTTAGCACGGGTAAGGATTATTTTAAAAATGTACAGTTTACCTAATTTTCACTGCTACCGTACATATCTGAATTTATCCAGTCATGTTGGGGATGATGAAAAGAAAGTAGAGTAGACGAGAGGCCCCTTAGAGGAGGTGGCCAGGAAAGAACCAAAATAATTGATTTTATTTCTGGAACGTATTTACAAATAACTGGAGCTTGGAATATTTTTTACAGTGGCTTTCTTCCTTCCCCGCCCCTGCTCTTTTTATTTTTTCTAAAAAGTATTTAAATTTAGTCACCTGTATTTTTCATATATAGAAAAATAATTTTAAAGCCTATAACTATAAAATATAATGCAAGCAGGCTTCCTAAGTACAGAAAGTCTCCTTATAGCAGATTGTTCTGTGTATCAATTATTGCTGCAAAATATATCTAGATAATATTTTCAGTTAAGCCTTAACTCATGCCTGTTGACTTCAGTGAGACTTCTGTAGCGTTTAAAGTTAGAAGCAGACTTACTGTGTTGATTAAGGGCCTGGATGGAACTGAATATTTAAAGGGAAAAGGTTTCTGTTTCAATGGATCTAATTTTTGTTTCACTCTTTTATAAAATTGTGTAAGGTTTATTTTAAATAAAACGAAGCACAAAAATGTTTTTATTTAAATAGGAGTCGTGTAACAAACATTTGATATGAACAAGAGCTATTTTAGTTCCATGGGCATAGCGGGCAGTTGGCGGGTATTCTCTAGACCTTTGGAACATGCTTCCTTATCAGGGCTGTAACATCCCAAATTTGTTAGCATGTGCAGCAAGATGCACCTTTTCCCCTGGCTTGTGAGGAGATGAGGGTTCGGCAGGCTGGATAATAGTTCTGTGCGAACTATATGGGGAGGTCAGTTAGTTCTTCTTGTATTTATATTTTCTCTGGGTTATTTGATTTTATTGCAGTAATTTGGGGGCCTGTTAAGTATTTCTTTCCCACATTATGGCTTGCTCCATACAAGTACTCAGACAACACTGCTGCTATGTTCCGCCTTAACAAGCATGGAGGTACCAGGTCAGACCTCTTTTGCCAAGAAGCAATGAACCTCTGGTCTTTTTGCATCAAGAACAAAATTATGCTCAAAGCATCTCACCTTCCCCAGTGTCAGAACTGTCTAGTGTACCATTTCAGGAGATTGTTCAGAAGAGATTACAAATGGTCCCCTCAGACCTGACATAGCAAAGTCCATTTTTCAGATGTGGGAAATGCCAGAAATGGACGTGGTTATTACCTGACAGCACAGGAAATGTCACTAGTTCTGTTTCAGGATGAGTGTCGGTTCAGGGTCCGTATCAGATGCCTTTCTACTATCCTGAAAGGGGAAACTTTTTAACGCTTCCCTCCCACCACCCAAGTCCCTGTGGTGCTGAGAGTGGTGGGTAAACTCAGGCAAGATCATGCTGTTTAATTTTGATAGCAGAAGCCTGGCCTGGACAGCACTGGTTTTCAGACCTGTTGAACCTTTCAATTCGAGATCCCATAATCCAGGGATGGCCAACCTGAGCCTGAGAAGGAGCCAATGTACTTTGCCAAAGAGCCACAGTAATATGTCAGCAGCCCCCCATCAGCTCCCACTCCCAGCACCTCCCACCCACCGGCAGTCCCGCCGTCTCCCCGCACCTCCCAATCAGCTGTTTTGTGGCAGGCAGGAGGCTTTGGGGGTGGAGGGGAGGAGCGAGGGCACTGCAAGCTCAGGCGAGGGAGGACTGGGGCAGGGCCTGTGGCAGAGCCAGGGGTTGAGTAGTGAGCACCCCCCAGCACATTGGAAAGTTGGCACCTGTAGCTCCAGCTCCGGAGTCGGTGCTTATACAAGGAACCATATATTAACTTCTGAAGAGCCGCATGAGGCTTCAGAGCCACAGGTTGGCCACCCCTGCCATAATCCTTCCTCAGGTTCCAGACATAGTTTCCCAGAACCAGGGCCAAACTGCATTCCAGCCCTCTGAGCCTGCACCTGATTGGTTATGTTTAGTGGTTAACTACTCACAAGTCTACTTGTTCTATTGCAATGTGAAACATTCTTTTGAATAGCAGAAAGCCCTCCACCAGGTATACTTCATAAAATGGAAGATGTGTGTGGTCCCAGCAGAAAGTTACCTTTCATTTATGGGTTCCCATTCAGTTTATTCTTCATTACCTGCTTCACCTAAAGGAGAAATGTCTTTCTGTCAGTGCCTTGAGGATTAATCTGGCTGCTATCTTAGCCCTTTCATCTATAGGATAGTGGAATCCTGTTTTCTTCAACCCTATGATTATAAAGTTCTTGAAAGGTTTGGGTAGGCTTTTCCCACATATTTGAGACCCAACTCCATCCTGGGATCTAAATTTGGTTCTCTCAGTTTTAATGGGGCCTCCTTTGAACCTATTGCTACGTGCTCATTGTTTCACCTCTTGATGAATGTAGCATGCCAAGTAGCTATTACTTTGGCCAGGAACACTTCAGGCTTTGATGGCTGACCTTCCTTAGATGGTATTTTACAAGGACAAAGTTGGTTTGCATTCACACCCTAAATTTCTCTCAGAAGCGCTTTTGGATTTTCATATTCATCAGACTGTACTTACCAACTTTTTCCCTCCAAACCTCACTCATGCAAAGTTGAGGAAAAGCTCCATACTTTAGATGTTTGCAGAGCTGTGGCTTCCTGTCTGGACAGGACTAAAGAGTTTAGGATACTGCAGTTATTAGCCTCCTTTGCTGATAGGGTGAAAGGGAAGCCCGTTACATTACAGAAGATCTCTTCCTGGATCTCCTCCCTCCCACATCCGTGTTATGATATTGTCAATGTTCCATGACCTCAGGTGTTTTAGCATGCTCTGCAAGAGCTCAAGCAGTTTTGGCTGCTTTCCTGGGTCATGTTCCCATCAGTGACATTTGCAAGACTGTCTCTTGGTCATCTGCTCATATGCTCGTTGCTCATTATGCTCTCTCCCAGGCCTCTAGTTACAATGCTAGGTTTGGGAGAGTGGTGCTGCAGTCCTTGTTTAAGTAGACTCTGATACTCTCCTTCATCAGACTCCTATGAGCCACTGAAATGGACATGTGCAATCACTCAAAGAAGAAAACACAGTTCCGTACTTGTTCAGTAATTATTGTTCTTTGAAAACTATTGTTCCCGTGTTCATTCCATGACCTTCCCTCCTTCCCTTCTACATTGGAGGCACAGCAAATACTGGCTTCCAGTGTCAAGGAACTGAGGGAGGAGTCAGGGCAGCTCTATATTTTTATACTTTCATCTAGCAGCACAAGCATGCAGAGATCACATGTGCTGCCCCGACAGGTCATACCTAAAGTGGTATGGACATGTGCAACGCATCTTAAAGAACAACAATTACCGAACAGGTATGTAACCATTTTTATAATGGCAAAAGCCAGCATGGATGCCTGAAACACTGTAATAATCAAATATTCTTTCTCCCTTTGTCTGTGACCCAGTATTAATGGTGATGCGGTTAGGACCACCCATTGGAATTCAAGATCAAACTACCACCCTTCCTCTTACTTGTGGTATTTTTTTTGTTCTTATTATTTTAATTTTTTAGAATTGCCACGAACTGGAAAAGATGGACTTAGAAGAGTGCATTCTGGTGAGAATCAGTTTTACAAGGCGTATTCATCATAAGTCCATTATAAGAACCTGTAAAGCCATTCAAAACATCGGTGCTTTGTGTTGTTTTTTTTTTTTTTTTTACCAATAGGGGGAATTCCAAATTCTAATGTTTCTGATAGTAAATGCAGATAATTATTGGGAGGTCTGTATAAAGGGGAATTCAAAGAAAGGTGATTACAAACATTTATCCATTTCCCAGAGAAGTCTCTAATAGACCAGTTGATATCAGAACCGTCATCTGGCAGAGAGCAATACCTAACTTTGATGTAGAGATTGGGTTACAAACCTGTTGTTTATGGTATCAAATGATAAAAATGAGCAAAGGAACAAAACATGGCAGAATTTACTGGACCATTAAGAAAGTCTATAAAACCCTCTCTGCTGGAAAAAAAGGTGGTGGGTTTTTTTTCATCTCACGTCCTCTCTGACAATTGGCAAGATGACAAATCTATCCAAATAGCTTGGTGATAGACTAAGTTCAATTCAGCATGTAGTGACTGTTTTCCTACATTTTAAGCTCTTCATCCATCTGTTCAGATAAAATTTGGGAAAAGGGGACAACTTTATTTTTTTATCCTCTTTATGGGTTTATAGATCAGAAGGGTATGAATGGAATAAAATTAAACCCAAGTGTACATGTTCAGCTACTTGAACAAAGTGGATTTTTTTTCAGCTAGTCAGCTCTATTATTATGTATAAGCCAGTCTATAACTTTGCATTTATGTAGCCAATTGTTTGGTTTCTTCTCTTCCTAGATAACAGATAACACATTGATACAACTTTCTGTTCACTGTCCTAAACTGCAAGCATTGGTGAGTTTAACTCTTATAATATATCTATTAATAATAAGGATTGGCTCTCAGCCTGTAGCTACTAGTTTTTTGTTGTGTTACAACACTACAATTTATACTTTTTTATAAAATATGTTTTAAATTAAGCTTATTTCTAAGACTATTTTAAATATGGCATCAAGTACTGTAAGTAGATCGTCTAAAAGCAATCCATGAATCCCAATATAATCAGAAAAACGGCTTAAATGTTATAATGACCCTGTAACCATCCTTTACTCGTGAGCAATTAGTCAGAATAAAAAGCTACATGAGACAGTTTAAAAATATTTAAAGATGCTCTTACATATTTTATCTCTAAAGATTTTTCTAGGAAATCATGACATTTTAATATACAGTATATTTTGAAACAGATCAAATTATTAATTAGAAAAAGGATAATTGCTTAGCAGAAGTGTATACAGATATGGCCCAAGCCTGTAAACAGTCGTGTGTGATTTTTGCAGCAGTGGGTTTATAGTATCTGTCAGTTTTTGTTGCCTACCATTTTCAAAAGTGACTAGGTATTTTGGGTTCCTCATTTTTAAAGAATCCAACTTGAGATAGTTAAATGGATCTGATTTTCATAGGGTGTGTGCTCATTTTCTGAAAATCAGGCCACTTAAAGTGACTCAGATTGGCCACTTTGAAATTGAGGTACCCCAAATCACTAGTGGGTTTTGAAATTTAGGCTTAGGCATTTGGAGCCAACTGTCACACTACCATTTGGCATAAGGAAGGGTGTTGTATTTCATGTGTGGCAGGTCACTGTTCATTATGATATACTGCCTTAAATCTACCTGAAGAAAATAGATATACTTTCTAATCTATGCTTAGGAGGGATTAAGGAAATGTTTACTTCTTTGTTAATTGCGTAGCCATGTCATTGACTTCCTCCACACCCTCAGCTCAAGGAAGTGTGTTACTAAGGCAGCAGCAGGCTCAGGAAGAGATTTGACTTTAAAAAGGAACTGTATCCACTGCTATCTGCAGATTAATCATCCCATCCCATCCTATTCCTAGGTCATAATTCCATACATTGTATGTTTTAGTTCAGTGAATGAAGTAGTCTACCAATCAGACAAGGAACTGTTTACATGTCAGTCTTTATAAGAATATGTTTGCCTATATGTGCCACGGTACTGAAAATGGCTTCAGTCCCATCTCTGAATCTTCATAGGATCGTTTATATCCAAAGATATTTTAAACTGCACAAATCTAGGTCAGTCAATCCAAAATGTTTATTGGTTTCCTATTAAATAGTGAACTTGAACATACATTGTAATTTAGCAATCCCATTCAGCAGAAGGAATCTACTTTATAAAGAATTACGATTCCATTTGATAGTCTCATTGTAGCCTTACTTAGATTAATAATTTGACAGTCTATTTGGTATGACTAGAGATGGCTTTATCAAGAGTTCTTTATAAAATGCTATCTGTCCTTGTGGCTGGGAACGATATGCTAGAGCATCACTTACTTGAAATAGAAAGGAAAGTTTAGAAATAAAACTCAGTTTAGGGATCAAAATGAATGGAGAGGAGTAATTACTATAGAAATTACAGTATTGTATTCTTTTTGATATCGTAATCCCATTTATAACCAGTCCTCCTCAGGTACATACAAGAATTTTTTGTGCCTCTCCCAGTACTTCAAAGGAGACATCATAGAAATCAGCAATCATGGTTTATGGATGTTATTCCTTCTTTAACAATCTACTTCACAGGTATTAGGATTGTGATAGCCTGTGCCTCAGACAACCTGCTGACCTACTTGAAGGTTACAGTCTATCGGCTGAGAACTGGTACAATGTTAATATATATTATGGCACCTTTATAGTACAGAAACCATGTATCCTGTGATTGTTTAGAAATAAAAATTCAATTTCCTGCCTAATGCTATCCTGTGTGTAGCAGAGAACATTACAAAATGTTCAGGCAGATTGTGTGGAGAACACCATCAGGTGAATTGGAAAAAAACTGTTTTTTTTTTTTTTTTTAAGTTTTAAATTAATTCACTTGAGCTGTGCTGTGAACTCTTTGTGATTGATTTCTGTGAACATTTATCCAATTGAGTGTTAGTGACACAAATATTTACAAAGTGCATTTCAAAGTTGCAGAAATCAAATTTTAAATTCACCAGTGTTTCCTTACAGAACAAATCAGGGAACAGAGACACAAACTTACTTGGCAGAATTCAAATACTCCAATACTTTATATAATCAATTTGTAGACGTTCAGAAGCATTTGACAGTTTTATGTGATTTTTTTTAAACAAACAAATACACCAGAGAAATTGGAATTGGTCTATGGATATTCCATCAGCAGAAAAAGAAGCTTATCTCATCAATTATTTTGTTTGCTAATAATTTGTTGTTCAGCTAGCTCAACAAACTTTGTCTTAATTTGATTTGTACCTAACATTTATTTCTAAATAGCAAACCAAAAAGTTGACCAGCCCTCTGTATTCGAAGATTTTAAACTGTAAACCTGACGCTTTCTATCTTGTTAACTATTTCAACCAGATTATCAAGTCTGAAGTATCTTGTGCTTTAATACAGAATATTACATTAGGTATGTTTGCTTCATAAAGTCTATGAATTTAGCTGTACATTCTGTATTGTCTTACTCAGTTTCAAGTCACTGGAGTACAATCTCTTAGGAAAGCTGAATTTATAAGCTGCTTATTTCCCAGGATGTGAAACTCTCTTAATTAGCCAGTAGACTGATACAATAGCCAAAAGTTCACATTTGTCTTTGTATAAACTTCCTTCCTTCCTTCCTTGAAACCACAGGTTTGTTATAAATAGACTTTGCGGTGGGGGACACAAACCCCCATGCTTTTAACCTTTAGACTCCTGATAATTTCAAGGTTGCCAGCCAAATAAGTGCTCAGGAGGATATGTATACAAGTATATACAGAGAGAAGGCAAACAAGAGATCTAAAACATCCAAAGACTGAACAGGAGCTAAGAACGTAAACACAGACCTTAAGATAAGAGAGAGTTCACAGGAGTAAGCACTTTCATTAAGTGACTTTTAAAAAATAATATATTCATACATTACATGATGTTCTAATACAAAACACACTGCACCCTGTTGGGTGAAGAAAATGAAAATACAACATGAAGCAGCTGGAATTGAAGGGGAAATGCTGAGATGGTTCCTCTGGAGAAGTGGATGAAATCCCCCTTCTCTCCATCAGACTGATTCAGTGAAAGTTCTAGAGCTGGAGAGTTCTGAGTCCTCCCTCTCTTTCTAGTCTCTGTTCTTCCTTTGCAACTTTGAGTAAGGGGAAAAACAGATGAGGAGGAAGCTAATCTTAAGGATATACAGGCTAGTGTATGCCTGTTAATGGCCAAGAATTCTTCGTAAACCAAAGCAAGTAAGCGAAAGGGTTTGCCACAGCAGGATGGATTGATTTAAATCAGAGGTGGTCAAACTGGGGGTCAGGGAGCAAGAGGCAAGAAGCTTTAGGGGGAGAAAAAAAACATGTTGTGCACATTTTACTCACAGCAATGAATAACTAGCAAAGCTGATTCCTCCAGAAATATCAGGTCATCATTTGCTACGATACGGTGTGTACATTTAATTGTAAGCATTGACCACAATCAGTTTTGCATTTGCTCTTATTACAGTGGATCATTGGCTCTGTTTGAATCAATGCTTTACTGTTTTTAATATGTAGTGAGCTGCATGTTGATTTTTTTTAAAACAGTCTATGTACTTGTGTGGCAGGGGGAGCGTAAACTACTACAGACACAAAGGGGGGCACAATCAAATAAGTTTCAGAACCACTGATTTAAATCAAAAAGTTTCAAATTATCAATGTAAATCATGATTTAAATAAGCAACTTTAATTTATTTCAGTTGTGATTTGTAGTTCTAATTTTTTTAAATTATTTTGCTAAACAAAGGTTCATTACCAATAAAGGTTGATAACTATTAAAATATGTTGTTTGCAACTATAAACTTCACGCTAAATTAGGTGCTTCTTTTTGTTAATCAGGAGGATGCAATTTATCTATACGCCTTTATTTAAGCAATTTTATAGCTTAATTTACCTTTATTCAGATTCTTAATTTTTACATTTTTAATAGAAAATGATGATTGGTGCATTTCTTATTTACTAGATGGCTAATTTTTAACTTATTGTATACAGTGTAGTTGTAGCCGTGTTGGTCCAAGGACACTAGAGACACAAGGTATGGTTGAGGTAATATCTTTCAGTGGACTAACTTCTGTTGGTGAGAGAGACAAGTTTTCAAGCCACAATGAAAGAAAGATATTACTTAATCTATCTTGTCTCTCTAATTTTTAACTTGTCAACCTCTATTTGGATGGAAATTCAAATTCAATTAAAATACACAATCTAATTTTTTTAATAAATAAAACTATCTTAAAAGTGCTGAATACATAAGAAAAACAGTTTATCAAAACATGTTTTCTATTTAAAAGTGATTTATTAAACAAAGGAAATATCTGTAGTTAATTGAACTGCTTCTTTCTAGTTACTGTGTCCTTCAGATTTTAGAACTGATAGGTCTCATTCTTTCACATCTAATTTTTATTCATTGATAGAAGAGGAAAATAAGTTTTTCTGTTTTTTTTAGCTCTCATTTGGTTTCTTAACTTTGAATGAACTAGCCATTGAACTGAACTTGTTGAATAAATGGAAATGAAGCAAATATACTCTCTGTAGCCGCAGAAGAGACTATTGCTGTCAAAAGTTGACTAGCACTTTAACAAACTCTGGTTCCAGGTGCTTAGCCAGTGATTTCCCCCAGTTCAGTGGTTTGACTTTCTTTAACTCTTGGCAGAAAACATACAAATAATATTAAGCACTATTTAATGATTTTAAAATTATAGTAAATTTAGTGTTATTAACATAGGTTGTCATTTCAAATTGAATTTTAAGAGGTTTATTTTAAATAACCTTGTATTTAATTTAAATTAATAAAATCCTATTTTTATTTTTAAATAAATTTTTATCCACCCCATGCCACAGTAGTAGTCCTCAGAATTTGTTGTTCTGCTGGAGCAAAAGGTCTAATGTGCTACAGGCTGAGGAAAGGATAAAGGTGCCCCATAGCTTTCCCAATTGTTGGATCTAAAGGACTGTTGAGAGCTGCTATTTGCCTCTGGTGAGGAGTTAGAAAGTGTACCCACTTTCCATTCGTGACCAAGGTTCTCCGCACCAGAGGTGCTCCATCAGAAGCGCTCTCCAGACAAGGAAAAAGGCACACAGAGCAGATAGCTGGTGGTCTATGGACAATTCATGGTTCTGAGCTGCGTCAGAGTGAAAGATGGAATCAACTCAACACATCAAGCCCTTCTGCAGAGGTGATGATAGTGCAGAGCATTTATTTTATAGGTAGCTGACAAGGGTCTCAAAGTATCTGCAATGAAAATTCAAGGGTATCTTGTTATCCTGACAATGCTTCTGTGAAGGCCATGAATCCTCTGAAGGAGGCAGGAACCAGCTCAGCTTGAAATGGTTTTCTGGAGTGGGGGATATGAGGCTTTTTCCATTCTCTTCAGACATGAGAGGTAAACAGGTGCATGCTGATGTCTTTTAAGGGAATGGCAGTGCTTTGAATGCTTGAAATACAATTCTTAAACCTACTCTTGCCACCTTCAGTATAAGGCCTGTGTCAATAAGCCCTTGGTGAAAAAACATTAGTTTTATAAGTAAATAAAGGCTAAAACACTCTCCCAGAAAAGCAGTTAATTCAGCATAGTACCTGGGTCTTTGAGGTGATTGCTTGAATGGATCCAGAGTAGGCACTATTACATGCCTGCAGTGTTCATGTGGCATATATCAGACACCCAATGGTATAGGTAACTTATTCTGCAAGAAATCTAGCAGTTTTGAATGTAAGCTCTGATTTTTCAGAGGTATTGAGGTACCCGTAACTCCTGCTGAAGTGAGTTTAGCACTGCAGAAAAATCAAGCCATTATTGTTCATACATAGATTGTATAATTGCAGGTCTGTAAGAGTAATGAATGTTCTGGAAGAATATCATATCTCTCCTCTTAGTTTTCTAAAGTCAGCATCTGGCATTGCAAATGTGTAATTTTGCCCCTTATTTTCAGTAAATTGAGCTGTGTAACAACAGAATTGGATGTCTACATCTCTAGAGAGCAGTGCTGAGTTTGGCCATTGCTACAAAAGTGCCTGTCCTGGGGCTGTAGTGATGAAGTCAGATTATGATTTAAGTGCGTCATTCAAGTGCTGCAACCCTAAGCTGCTCCTTTTGGCAGCTGCTTCTCCTGCTCTTCAGGTTTAAGGAGATAGCACTTTAAATATGGCTCTTTGCTTCTGCAAAAGGATTAGTAATGAACCGGCACTAACAATACAAGTATTTTGAACATGGTAATCCAAATACAAAGTCGCTTGAGGTTGTTCTTATTCCTGATCTTTTGCACGGGACATAATTTAAAAAAAAAAAAAAAACAAAAAAAAAAGTGGAATGAAACATTTCATTGTCCTTTTGTCTTGTAGAGCTTATCTCACTGTGAACTGATCACAGATGATGGGATTCTGCATCTGAGCAACAGTACCTGTGGTCATGAAAGGCTCCAGGTCCTAGAGTTAGACAATTGTCTTCTTATCACCGATGTGACCCTGGAGCACCTAGAGAACTGCCACAGTTTGGAGAGAATTGAGTTATATGACTGTCAGCAAGTCACACGAGCAGGAATCAAAAGAATAAGAGTATGTGTTTTGTGTTTTTAAAGATTCAGCTTTGGGAAAGACCGTCATTTGTGCAATCAAGGGAGACTTATTGGATACACTTACAGTAGCTTAACAGATAGTCCAAAGCAAGGCAAGGTAGGATGAAAACTAAGGATGTTGGTTAACATACTTTAGAAGACCCCCAACTTTAGGCATCAGACCTACCATGGGTATATGATCAAAAATCACCACCCAGTGCCTAATTCCATTTATAGTCCAAGCTACAGTTGGCATCAGAATAATTGTCCATGCTGATTTTTTCTCCCACTGATGTGGATTCCAGCTGGAGCTTTTTGTTTAGTTCCTAATGTTTGTTTCCCGTTCCCTCAGCATTTTTTAAAGTATGGGTTGTGTTTTTATAGGACTGTAGAATTTAAAGAATTCTACCAACCATTCATCCTCATTACAATGCAGATATAATAAAGTATAGGACACTTGGGTAGTAGGGGCAGTTAGGCCTGTGGATCTACCTAGCAACAGCAGACCTAACATCCCCTGCCCTTGCAGGATCAGTCTCCCCTCCTCTACGTAACTCCCTGTGTTTTAAGCACAGAACTTTTCTGCTGAGCACCTGGCAGCATTTAGGGCATAGTACTGATCCACGGACACAGTAATGCTGTGCTAGTTCACTTTCAAATTAATCACTTTGCACTGATGAAGTCTGCCTCTCTCCCTTGCAGGAACTGCTGAAGGTACCACCACTCCCTCCCCTGCTGATTTCAGGGCTGAGGCAAGCCTGGGGAAAGAATGGTTGTACAGGAGACTATAACTCTTGCTTCTGTTTCTTCACTGGCAAGAAATCCACCCTCTAGTGATTAAGAGCAGAATGAAAGTTAGCCAGCCCACATCAGCAGTGTAAATACCAGTTCAACAGAAAGGAGTCAGTCACTGAGATTTAAGGTGGTAGCTGTTGGATGAGTGAATGGCCAGGTTCTAGATTATTACTCCTATGCCATAACTTTTCCAGTTTTGCTGGACATAAGCACTGGGACTTGGCCTTTAGGTAACGCAGGTTAAGCCATGGCTTACCTGGATGCCCTATATATAGATAATGAGCACGAAGAAAAGCTTTGACAGTAGTGTGATGTCAGCAATAGTTTGGTTTTGCTCTTTATACTTCTGGGTTACATTTTTCATTTGAATTTTCATCTACAGGCTCATTTACCTGATGTGAAAGTTCATGCCTACTTTGCTCCAGTCACCCCTCCTCCTTCTGTAGGAGGTAGTCGACAGCGACTCTGCAGGTGCTGCATTATTCTTTGACAGTAGGAGCATCAGCAGAAGAAGAAAAAGATTCCTTTAATTATGGAAACAAAATCAGACTGCAAGTGGCTTGCAGAGTGTCAGTTTCTTAACAGCCCTAGGAGTGATGTCACAGTCATCCAATTTTGTGCTGGTACTGACTCAAGAAAGGTGTTTTTGCAGGTAAAAAGTCTTAATGTTACATGTGGATGTGGAGTAACTGATGCTTTTTTGTTTTTTTGATTACATCTACTCCACCATCCCTGCTGTTGATATGACAATCATAGTACCATTTGCTAATGTGGACTGGGGTATTCCAGAGTTGTAGATGCTCAGTGACAGCCCCAACACTATAAGCCTCACTAAACCTGAATATTCCTATTTGTAAGCATTCTTTAGTGTAAAAAAAATTCAGGGTCTCAAGCATGTGAGTCCAAACTGCTGTTGTACAATACACATAACCAATTACATCATCAGGTTTAAGGACAAATCAGCTTTAGCAGAAGTTGACCAAAAAAGGGAAAGTAATAATGAAAAATAGCTTCCTATTTTGGTACAGCTTTATTTAATTTCTACAAAAACTCCCAACATGTTAAATAGTTTTCTAGAGGTGTACTACCTCTTAATTTGAACTAATCATATACAAACGAGCACTCCTCACATTGTTGAATGGTCTGTATAGAATATTTCTCTAAAGTATGACCCAGTAGGTTAGGATAAGAAAGATATGACAGTTTGTGCCCTGTACACAAAAGGTCTTTTTTATATGCTCTAGCTGAGTAGGTAGAGCTGTTTACTATAGTGGCTGAAAGAATATCTATGTATGGTTCTTATACTTCCCTCATTGTCATGGTATTTAATATATTTAGCCCTAAACAGAAGCTCTGGGGGATTACTGCTTTTTTTTTTTTTTTAAACAGAGCTTACTTAATTTGCCCTAGGCCAGATCCTAAATCTGTGAGACAGAGCAAGGAATTGAATGCTGGGCTCCTGCATCCTAGGCCAGTACTCTAACCAATGAGCCCCACACTATTCAGATCTCCAAAGGGGTCTGCAAATGAAAAAAGGTTGAAAACCCCTGGACTAAGTAATTTAACATAGTTGACATGGTTGAGACCCTGAACAAGCAGTGGTTTCTGTTCCTTTAAAAACTGAAGCCAAACTTTTCAGAAACTGAGCATTCAACATGACAATTACATTAATACCTGTAATTTTTTTTTTTTTTTTTTTTTAAATATGGTAGGGCAACATCCTGGCCTCATTGACAGCAGTAGGGACAGAATTTCAGCTGTAGATTTAAGCCTTCTACAAAGGAGAGTGAAATCTGAATGTAAAACCACAAGTCTAAGGGGGAAGCTACATTTTTATATTAAGCCATCTAAATAAATGGTTGGTGTGCACAACCTCTGTATACTCACTTAGGTACCGAGGCTCAACAGTAACCCTTTAAAGGAAAATATCTTGGGCTTAAACAAGACTGGTCAACTGATATAGTGTTTAAATTCTGAAAATGATGTAATGTCATTTGACAAAAGCTCTAATAAGCCAGACATACTGGAAATATTGCTTTACCATTATGGGGAATGTCTAAGTTGTTGGCAAAACATAACTGGATGCAGATGGCAGTGTGAACATTTACACTGCACACTGAATCTGGAATGTTTAGAACTACATGTTTTAAAAAGTTAATGTGAAAATGTAAGGCAGCTTTTTACAGCTGCAGATCCGCAAACGTTATGAATACGGTATAAAGACTTAGTATTAAACTTTGGTGGTTCAGCTTTGTAGCAACAGCAAAAATTTCTGGATTAATTTTCATATTATTAATACACTTCTATTACCAAGATTCCCACTTAGAAATTTGGATTTATACAATTTTCTTAGCAGAACATTGGGGGAAGACCAAAATTAAATGTGAACTCAGTGCAACTTGTCAGAATGAGTAGTTGTGTGTTGCCTTAGGTTTGGCTCATTTTTATGGATCTTATTGTGAGGTTTTTATGGCATTAAAGTTGTACAAAAAAACAAAATTTAACATATGCTTACACTAAGAAAAATGATAGAGGAAACAAATAAACAATCAGCTAATATTTACTCGAACTTCTGTTTCACTGATTTCAAAAATTAAGGAGCACTGCAAGCCATTAATATTTTTCACTCTTAAAAAAAAAGTATCGTTTTTGTCAAGCTGAAATTGAGTTTTTTTTCAATTTGTTTTCTAAAATATTGCTGGGGGAGCTGACTTATCTGCTCTGAAATGCATTACTCCTACTAACAATGTTAATTCTATTTTAGTAGAAAAATAAGCAGTACCTTTACAAAATTATTGAAAAACATTTATTATACTTAAATTGAAATGTGTACATCTTAAAACAAAAGCAATTTGCTGGTGCCATAATTTAATTCCAATTTCAAGTGAGCTGGACAAACTACTATACAATTCCTTTAAAATTAGATGGAAAAATCCTTGATTGGAAAGTATCCACTTTTATAAAAAAAACATTTGAGATTTGAAAATGGTGCTGAGGTGAAATGACAATTGTCAGTTCAATAAACTATGAAGACCCAACCAATACTTAACGATGAACCATTTATAGGCAGAAGAAATTTGAACTTAAGTCTACAAAATTCCATTTGATCTGGGTAGAAAAACAGGAAAGAAAAATATTTAAGTTTGCAGAATTGCTAGAGCTTTAGAAAGGCTTTCTTGGTAAGAACTTAACCCAGCTAAAGAAGGAATTAAATAATATCAAAGTAGCATTTTGCATGCTGTAGTAGTTTGTTCTCTATGAATGATTTTGCACTTAGCACTACAGCATTCAAAACTTTCAAACTGATTTAAAGGGAGAGGGGATATTGTGAGTTAAAAGGGGTTTTTCTGCCTTTGAAAAATCTTCCCCAGAGTATCTAATTAATAAACTCATAAGTGGACATTAATATTAAATATTTGAATTGCTGTGCCATACATTTGACAATTTCAAGGAAAAACTCAATTTTGAAAAGCACATTGCTTATTTCAAAGATAAGTATTAGGTCATATGGAAGAGGCACTGTAAAAAAAAATTTACAGAATCAATAAAGAAATCACAGAAAAGGTCAAGATACCTGCCCATAAAGAGTGATTAGAGAAAGACATACCTGCTACTAAAGAGACTAAGTGGTGTATATTTAGTGTTTCTTGAGCAATGTAATTGACAGTACTTAAAGCTATGTTGTAGCCCCTTGGTGCCAGTGGGTCAAATTTCCTTGTTCACACAATTTCCCCCTTTTTCTCCCCCCCCCCCCCAAAAAAAACACCACCACCTCAGGAAAACCCTCATTATTACTGGCAATTTGTTGTTTTTAAACCCACCATTTTAAAAAGCAAAAAAACAAACAAACAAACCCTGCAGCAGTGCTTCTTAGAGAAACTGGAAACTAAAAATTAAGGATGCATAGGCAATTCTTTTCCATTAAATTTGTTAAAAGCAAAACAAATACTTCGTACCCCACAGGATTTATGTTAATCCTTTCAATAAGGTACTGTCAATAATGCAGTTTGCTGCATGCATATATTGCATCTGGCTAGGACTTATTAAAATCCTATTCTGGCATTTACATTTCTTACATACACTCTTATACACAATTTACACAAGGAAGCTGTTTTGACAGCTTTACTCTCAAAAGACCCAAACAACCTGATCACTATCATCTTAACTACTCGTCTCCACACAGATTACTATGTGCTCTGCTAACATCAAAAAATAAAATCAGCATAAGGTACAAGCAAGTAATAGACAAACTGGCACAGAAAGGTAAATGCCCCAGAATAAGTTTACATTCATCTCCAAACTGGACACAGTATAATAGGAAAGCAATACTGCTTCTAGAAACTGTATCTACTGGCCATAATTTGCCTTATTTCAATAAAGGGCAAGCACCTTTGCTTATATTGTCTTCCATGCCTGTACATAGGCTGTCATGGCATTATACCTCTTATGAGGACACTTAGCTATGGCAGTGATAAGAAAGTTCACCTATCAAACAGCTCATTAGAAAGGTCTCGTGTTTTCAATATGAAACATTTTATATGGTGAAGTCCAATCCTAAGAGTTTTTGGATATTCTTCATCGTCATTAAGCATGACTTCATTCTGCATTGGAATATCAGTCCAGTATATATACACACACCTCTCTCTATGCCATCACTTCAGAATTATATGGAAACCTTCACCATTTTCAGCTGCAGAGAAGAAAAAGGACAGGTTTATATGAAAGACTGGCATCCTTTACCCAAGACCCCAGCCACTGAAGATACATGAATTTGTTTTAAGTTCTTGAAGCTCATATTGAAAAGCAAAACTTTTAACTACTAATTTGATACTGTGTTATCATATGACCTCCTGATCTTTTTTGGAATAAAAAGAGCGAACTTTCCCAGCATAACACATTCTGCACCACTTTCCAACAACACTGACTCGCTAATAAATTAAGCTCAAAATTATCTTGAATGTAATTTTAAATATCTAGACACTTGCTTTGCTACTTTTATTTCTAGAACTTCCTTGTTCGCATTTCAATTCATGCAGTCCCTCCTACTTTCCTGTTTTTGATCTTTCATCAGTTCTGACACAGAACCAAAGGGTCCCCTGCAACTCCAGTTGCTGAAGCTTTTTTTTTTTTAGTGCTTTATCCTTAAATCTCATCTGTTCTATAATGCTGTGCTTCACAAAACTGATGAACAATAGAATCTGCATGAAACGATTTGGGGTTATTTTAAATTGTCAAGTTTTTTCAAGTAAATTCAGTAGATTGTATAGTGTTATTCTTTGGTGGTCTATAGCAACATTAGCAAATGGGTTAGTTATCCGAGAATAAAGCAAGTAAATCAGCAAAACAAGTGTGTGAATATACAGAATAGGAAAGCCATCTGCCCTGTAGCCCAGAACATCAGGATGCAGATAAAGCCGTGGGCCTTCTGAAACAACTGCAGTAAATAGCTGCTGAAGCCAAACTGAACTGCTAAAAAACAACATTTTTCAAAACAATTTTTATATCTGTAGAAAAAGTGCAGATTCACTAGGAGTAGAAATTAGTGACTATTTACGGAAACTCAACATCACAAAATTTTTTGGGAAAAAGCTGGATTTATGGCAGATGCCTGCTACTATTTTTTATTTTTATCCATAAGATCTAAATGTAACAAAGATTTGATTAATGACAAGCCAAAGACACAAACCTCCTGGTATGAAGTTAAGAGACCCCCTCCAAATAAAATTTAACATGAGAACAGCCATACTGGGTCAGACCAAGGGTCCGTCCTGTCTGCCGACAGTGGCCAATGCCAAGTGCCCCAGAGGGAGTGAACCTAACAGGCAATGCTAGGGCTACCATTCCTTACCCATCCTGGCTAATAGCCATTAATGGACTTAACTAGATAAATCAATGAAGGTTCTCTTTTAAACCCTGTTATAATCCTAGCCTTCACTCCTCAGGCAAGGAGGAGGTTGCCACAGGTTGACTGTGCGCTGTGTGAAGCGTATATAATACTCTTACTATATAACACAAGGTGTTATATAGTAAGAGTGATGAATCCAAGGCATTTGGATTTGTTATGTATTGGCTGTAAGGCATTGTCTATCATGCGCAAATATGGAAGGAATACGAGCTAGAAAACACATCTGGAGGGATGTAAGCAACAACCCAGGACGTGTGAGGAGACTAGGTTAAAAGCTAGGATTAGTGAAGCAGCAAGCTGGAAAGCAGGAAGAAGTACACATGTAATGCCAGCCTGAGCATGTGCAGCCACTAAATGATTTTTGTGTTTTGTTTTATTCAAATGTAAATTGGAACAGCCAACTAGCATAGCGTATACACCAAGATCGCAAGAGGGATTCGTGCCAACCTAAAATAATGCTCTCTAACCTTTGGAAATTTGTCCTGCATCAAGCTGCACACAAATTCTTTCTAAAAAGTTAAATTTTATAGAAAGCCACAACCTTCAATTTTTATCACCCACTGTAGTATATTTCTCTTTGAAACTTTAATTCATCCCTATATAACTTAAAAGTACTATTGGAGTATCTCGAACACTAGTGAGCACGGATACAAACAGTGCTATAGAATCACACTTAAATCCTGTGAACTGTTAGTTTTAAACTGACATTTTGGGGATAGATGTGGATCAGGTTACTTCACTCAAATTTGCAAGACAGCTGTCCTGGCATGGATTTATATCTAACAAGTAACAATCTCTAGCTAAAGGTTTATCTAAAAGAAAAAGCGTTAGACCTTTCACATTATAAAATCTCTTAATTTGGGGTTGAAAGCAATAGTTTCCACCTCTTTCCCTCAAGTTACTTTACTTGGCTGCACTGTTACTTGTTTGTAGAAGCAACACTGCTGGCATGTCTAGGTGCAAAACTCTGCTTCTTAGTTAAAAATCTAGACGCTACTTAGGTCAGTTATCTTTATTATTACAAAAAATAATATACCTTTTATTGTGGTGACTAAGAAGCAACTCTCATCTTGAAAGTTCTGAACCATCTAGAAAGAAAAAGGAGATATTAAAATCCCAACTTCGTACCATCTAGGAGGCCAGCAAGCCAGTTAAGCAATTTGAATGCCAAAGTGATTCATAAATATTTCTAAATGGGCACTCTATGCAACTATTTTCATAATATTTTTCTCAGTGGCAAGTTTAACATGTAGTTATATACAAAATACACTAATACAATGTACTAGATTTCTCCAAAAGGAGCTACTAAAATGTCAATATATAAGTACAAGCATAATTTATTGATACTTCATTTACAACATCATTACTTAAAGGGCTCCAGAATTATGTGGCTAGAATCTGTGTCTGCATAAACTGCGTAAGTAATTCACAGCTAACAATGGTATTTAAACCTTGCTACTTACATACTATGTTTCTTCAATATGTATCTAGTCAAGAAAACAAATTGCATCTCATAATTAACTGCCTACATAGTAAATCACATTCCCATAATCTTTCAATTCCTAAATTACTAATTGTGAGGAAGAGATAAATTAAACAAACCAAAGTGTCAGTTAACTCTTAGATGGTTTGTTTACTGTTGCAAGGTAAAGACTTCATAGTATTACAATCGATGTACATGCATCATGAAAATATTAATGTTCAAATATTATATACTACTGGGATCTTCTCTCAGATCCCTGGTGCCCTAGTCATTACTATACTGCCAGTAATGAATTTTGTACTACAATAACCACTCTCACCAGAATCTGGTTAAGCCACATTCTACTCTGAGTTTTACGGAATGTCTTTTTGACCTTTGGGAGAACCTTAATCTAATGTATTTATTTAAAATGGCTTTGGTTCCAGTCACACTGTTGCTGTGGAAAAACACAAGTTCTAACTATCAGAAGACATTAAGTATATGCTACATACTATGCAAGAGAAAAAAGCAGTGCTGCTCAGAGAAAACTGCCTAAAGAAAGTGTGGATACAAACAGGATTTAAAATAAACCACAACTCTTAAAACTTACCAACTTTAATTTGTAAACTTGTGAGTTTTGAGATCACAATTTATTTAAAAAAAGCAAATGAAACAATGGAAATATTTTTAAACAAAAAAACGTTGTTACCTGATCACTAACGAGGATGTGGATACCAGTAGGACCCTGTCTGTAAACCTGATTAATCTGATGCAAAGGAATATTAAACACCAAAGCAAGCTTGCGAGTGACTTCTGAGGCTGCCATTTCTTCTAAGTAGATTGCATGATAAACTATAAGAAAAAAAGCTTTTTACTTTGAATAAGAATTATACGGTCATTGATAACTATTTAGATTAAAACACATCCCTGTAGGGTTGTAAAATTTACATTCCCCCACTTTAAAGTCCCCCTTTTTTGTTTGTTTGTTTTAGATTGTCCTTGGTCTGCAATACCTTCTTAGAAACTTGAATACCTTTTTCTACAGTGTTGTTCTTTATTTGGCAAACACTGATTCTTCCCATTCTTTATTTCATTCATGTGCACAAACGACCATGACTTTTCCTTCAATCTGATTTCTCATCAGAATGATCAATTTTCAGCACAGTTCTATGAATAGGGCTAGTGTGCATTTGTTTTGATACTGAAACAACCTTCAAAGCATCCGTAGGACAAATTTTACAGTATCATGTATAAAATTACCTTTTAAAAACCCATTTTAGTTCTGCTACAAAAATGACTGGAAAACTTTTAATCCACGACATTATCTACCATATTCTATTTTTAAGGCAGATAATATTTTTGGCCTGAGCTACTAGACTATAATCACTTTGCTTCATGAGTTTTCTTGCAAAGAAAGCTCTCTACAGAGTCCACCCAAATGATTTCCGCCTTAATCTCTCCCTTCCATTTTATATAACTTGATACGATAGTAAAAATGAGACTGTACAGCAAAATAAAACATGGTCTAAGTTTCTTCTTTTCCAAACAGCAGCATGGCTGTGGGCAGCTTAATGCTTGGTTTTGAATTTTACAGATTTATACAATTGTGGGTTCCCAGAGATGAAAATTAAAAAGCTTTATACCAATATCACTTAAACAACTGTGATCAATATTTGGTCAGATTTGTTGTACATGTTGCTGGGAATGCTCTAATAAATGAAAAGAGGCAGAAGTGTCTAGCAGTTACATATTTGCATATGCCCCTCCCTCTCCTTTCACAGCAATATTGAATCTTGGATGCGTTAGCCATTATCAAATTTAATGAGAAACTACAATTATCCAAGAGGAATTTCTCTCTTATTTAACATAGGACATACAGTAGAACCTCTGTTACAAACACCTTGGGAATGGAGGTTGTTTGTAACTTTGAACAAAACGTTGTGGTAGTTCTTTCAAAAGTTTACAACTGAACAGTGGCTTAATACAGCTTTAAAACTTTAATATGCAAAAAAATGCTGTTTTTTTTTTTTAGTAATTTACATTTAACTGTACTGCACTGTATTTGCTGCTTGGGGGAAAGAGGGGAGGAGCTCTGCTGGGTGTCTCTGGTTCCAAAAGAGGGGTGTGGTTGATTGGGTAGTTCGTAACTCTGAGGTTCTACTGTACTCCATACAGATACTCCCCCTCTGCCCCAGTTTCCTGGCTGGAAAGCATTTAAGTGCTGGTATACGATCCTCAGTCATTCCCCAGGAAATCTGATGGGAGGGTGAATCTCCACTCCCTCCAGAAAGTTGACATAAGTGAAAGAGCAAGATAAGTTTAGCTTCAAGTAGTTCCAATGGCTCTAATAATAGGAGCAATGTGGATTTACTTGTTCTTTAATGTGATTGCTCTGTAATGTACTCAGTTACGTTCTCAGTAGTGGTGGAAATAGAGCAGTTCCCTGACAAACAAACACTAGTAAGATCATATCCTTTAATACACTCCTCAGCTATTTTTCCTTATCCAAACCACACTAGTTTCATTTCAAGTATATGAAGTCCTATCAGTAAAAAGTAATTGAAATGGATATGAACATAAGTTCCTTCAATTACAGTTGTACATTCACCTAAAGTGAATTTCTTGGCAGACCACTATGGATCATGTGAATGCTCATTAACTACATTATCCATGCAACAAAAACAAAACCTTAAATTTTTTTCAAGCCACTTAACAGCCTACTTTTTATTAAATTTTCTATTCTTGAAGGTGATGTATGTTCCACCATAGAAGCACATATACCACTTCTGGCTTAAAGTCTTAGGAGTGCACTCATCTCTGCAATGCTAAAACTGCTGTGTCACCATTAATCCACTTTCCTCTGCATATTCACTTTCTGGATACAATTTTATTGATGCTATGCTATGTGTAAAGCCACAATTCTAGCAGTTTATAAATTAGTCTAAACTATTATATTTTATTGAAAATCTATTCTCAGCTCATCTTTTTCCTCCTCACGTGTTTATTTCAAACCGGTCATTGCTTAGTAAATCATAAAAAGAGCACTGTATGATCATACCATATATTGCACCATTGCTGTTATCACCATTGGTTGCATCTTGCTGCCTTTCCAGTTGTATGCTCCTCAATGGTTCTTGGCAGACATAGATTGTTAAACGGGGCCTAACAGACCTGCAATTTACAAAGGATACATATAATTTTAAAAATAAACACACTTGCCCAAAAACGGTATGAAGGATTTAGATCAATCTTATTTCAGTTGCCTTGCATTAACAATACACTTAAAATTTTGCTGCTTTACAAGTTATTTAAAAAAAAAAAAAAAAAAACCCATGTGTCTCCCCCCCCCCCCCACACACACACACACCCCTCATACAAATTATCACCAGTGGCTTAATCTCATGATCTAGTCTCAGAACCATTGAGATGGTCTGCCAGATGCTGGTAAAATTTAAATTTAAAAATTAATTCAACAATTTTAAAATCACTGACAAGACTTGCTTACAATGGAATCCTGGAACACAGCTACTGAATAGCAATAATTACATCTCTTATAAAGACAGTATGTTACTAAATATGTATTATCAGTTTCATTTGTAATTAGAATTCTGTATTTATTATTTATCAGCCATGACCTCAAAAAATTTAGGTTCTTTATAGCTCACCTAAATGAGAAGTTTTGTCTCTTGGCAACAAACCCATCCGTCTTCAAGAAATCAGTACTGCCCAACTGCATTGCTACCAGTCTTACAGTCTACCTTTGAACTCATCAGTGCCTGCATCATATCTGTAGCCTGCCCTGAAGGTGTACACAAAACAGTCTTCTTTTGAGCACATTACTGCCAACTCCTGAGACAGCTAAACAGGCATATGCCAACCTAATTCTCAATTCATATCTCCCAAATCCCCTATTCTAAGAAAGGCACATTACTGTGATTGAACAAAAACACTTAAATGTAAACTTGGCATTTTACCTGGATTTCAGTGCATTATATAGCCGAATGCCATCGGCCGGACCACAGATTTGTACCAGGTCCTCTCTTGTCAGCTTTAATAAATCAGCACCTGGAGAAATTCAGAAGAGCAAGATTTAGCTAGTTTCTTTTAGGACAAGGAAGTTCAAAAGAATCCAATATTCATTAAAAACAAGTTACAAAATTGGCCCTTGAAAAACAATGCAACTCTGCAAGATAAACACCGACAGCAAACAAAGACTAAAAGATGATTTTGATAACACTCCTGCAAAACACACAAGTACTTGCTAACACTAAGAAATAATTACCTGATTTTCAGAGAAAGTAGCACCCCTACCTCCAGCTTAATTCAACACCTTTGAAAATCAGGTAATGTGACTGCAAAGGGTCACTTGTTTTAGTAAAAATGGTTTAAAAATATTAGACTGCTCTATAGATAAATCATAGTTTAACTGGCTTAAGACAAGATTAAGAGATTTACACCTGGGCTAATGTGTTTCAGTCAGATGCAAAATGGAGGAAAAAAATACACCCATAGAAGTGTTGGTTTATCACAGCCTGCTGATCCTTATATTACAGTATAGCTTTTGGGACACTTTATCCTAGACTGTGTGCACTGAAAACGCTCTGGTTACATTGCTGTTCCTTAGATTGTGCATATCAGAAAATTTGGATGAAAAAGAAGTTCCTCTGACACCCATCACAGTTGCTCTATGTTAGCTGCAACAAGAACCTCAGAGAGTAGGGCTTCAGCATATATTTACCAAGTTCTGGCAACATGTACTGCTGTGCCACAAGATCAGCTGATGTCCACTTCACCTCCAGCCTTCTCTAATTTGAGTCAGTTACCAAAGCACAGTCTCACAAATGGTATCAACAGCCACATTTACAGAGGAATAACTAACTATTTCTACCATACGCTAACCAATAAAAAGGACCACAATATTAAGTGCAGTTCTACTCTGAAAAGTGATTATGCAAAAATGGCACGTTTCTAATAGACACATCTGCATCCTACGGTGTATTCAGTCAGATCAGCTTACGTGACGAATTTTTTGATCCTTGTAGAGCCAACACAGCAGTAACATAACATGTTCAATTCCATTTCTTTCTTGTGCAACAGAATAGTGCATTGAATTCTGATTTTAAGGCCTATGCCCCTCTGCCAATCTATTGAAGACAGTGAGGTTATACAGATGTCACTGAGGGCATATTCTGAAAATTCAGCTCCATCTTGGCAGAGGAACTTCAGGGTCTTGATGTGTAGTGGAGAAGATGGTGCAGAAAGGTCTACATTTATTAGACACCGGGGATCTTTTTAGGAAAGGGAGACTATACAGAAGGAGTGGCTCCATCTTAATAAAAATGGAACCAGACAGATGGCACAAAATAAATTAGGTTTTGATTTGAGTTTTTAAACTAGGAGCTTGGGGGAAGAAGACAGGAGACTAGCAGTACAGAGACATCTTCCAAAGATAGCAGTAATTATAAGGAATAGTACTATGTAGCCAATACAGGGTAGCACAAATAGCCAATACAGGGTAGCACAAAATGCAACTGATCTAGACAAGGGACAGGAAAACCAGAGGAAACTTCAGAGAAATCATAGAATAAGGTGTTAAATAAAAAACACAGACATCTGTCCAAAAAAAAAAAAAAAAAAAAAGCCACCTTACAAATGTTTATGTACAATTGAGAAGCTTAAAAAGTAAATGAACTAGCAAAAGTAAATGAACTAGAATTCCTCAGAACAAAAGATGATTCTGATATAATAGACAGAGATGTGGTGGAATGACAAAAGTTAGTAGAATACTGTAATACCTGGCTATAAACTATATAAAACAGACTAGGCCAATTAGGAGAGTAGTTGTCTTGCATCTTAAGGATTCCATAGAGTCTAGTGAGAATCACTCTCAGTGGAGAGGACCATGCAGCCGAATTTGTATCGATATGAATCCTAAGCTTTAAGAATGTAAATCCGTAAGTACAGTTATGTTATTGGCCTCATGATCAAGAAAGGAAACCTAATGCAGAATGTTGAGAGAACACAGAGGCAGCAAAGCCAAAGAAAGAAAGAAAGAAGTTCAACTATGCACATATAAACTAAATGGCACAGTGGGGCAAAGTTTAGAGAAACACTTGCTCGACGTTTTAAGCGATTGCTTATTTCTAGAACGCAAGAGGAGAGGCTATTCTCAACTTATTCTCAAGTAACACAAGAGTTAGTTTGAAAGTGTCATTAGCTGAGCTGCTAAGTAATAGTGTGATCACACTATAATTAGGGTCAAAATTCTAGGGGGATATAGGATACCAAAAAGTGACACAGTGACAGTTTCAGAAAGACAGATTTTAATAAAACGATAAGAGTAGTCAAAAAGTCCCTAAAGGCAAAATGTAAAGAAAGTAAAACCCTTAGAAGTGGCATGCATACTACCTAAGAAAACAATAGACTCAGAAGACCTGCATGCCACTGAATAAAAGGAGAACCAGGCAGCAAAGTGGTGAAATGACAAGGTTCATTAAGTTACTGGAACCAAAACCGCTATCCTTCAAAATTTGGAAATTTGACACTAGAGAAGTCAGACAGCAGCATAAATTATAGCAGGCAATAAAGAAGGGCCAAAATGGATTTCAAAGAGCAAATAGCTAAATATATAGTGATGGCACTGCTTCTAGAGCCTGATGGTTTCCTGGTACAGATGGGATTATCACATTCCTCCCTGTTTTTATATAGTGCATAGCAGACATGTCAGGATTGGTACCATGGAATTCCAAAGAAGGACAGGAACACTATACTATGCAGGCTAGTCTGATGCCCTCAGCTTCAAGATGGTCAAATGTAATCACAGATCCTGGACCCAGGTGTCTTGCACCTGGTGGTGGTTCATGAGGGCATCCCACCTTGTCCCTGAATTGTTTGTGATAAATGTCAGTCAGGTAGGGGACAGCCAGTTCCCTTTCTGTATGTTCACTGGATCCAGCCACATCAGCTCTTGTAGGATGTGGGACAGGACTGAGACTTTTTTCGTTCACGTGGTGTCCGGACAGTTGTAAGGGCTGAAGATTAATTCTGGCAAGCAGTGTCGCATATGTACATGGCAACATGTGGCCTAAGAGCTCCAGACATGCACACACTATCATAATTGGGTTTGACTGCAGGTAGTTTAACATCAACTGGAGACACTGGACTCTGCTCTATGGCAGGTAGACTGGCTGATATAGGAGCTGTGTGATCAACTCCCTAAAATCTCTCGTCTGAGATGTTGTTAGGGATTATTTCTCATTGCTCATGTGGAGTTCTAGTTGGGGGAACAGAGAGAAAAACTTAATCCAAGGCTGGGATCTGTATCTGATCAGCCTGTCATCCAAGTAAGGATAGACATGAATTCCCTCAAATGTGCTCCTACTACTTCTTGGCACTTAATGAATACTCTAGGTGCCATGAAAAGGCTGAAAGGCCATGGTGTCTGTATTTGTTGAGTCTCCTCAGGTCTAAGAGGAGAAGGGGGAGGACTTCATCCTCTTTGGAATTAGGAAACACAGAGTAGAAGCCTTTTCCCTTGCATTTCTTTGGAACTTCCTCTGTGGTTTCCAAAAGCAAGGTGGCCACCTCTGATTGCATGAGAGGGGCAGGGGTGAAGAATGGAAGTAGATGGGGTAGCCATGGAAAGGACCTCTAACACCCACCTGTCCGATATAATGGCAGACCATGCCCAGTAGAACAGGCAAGGTGGCTTTGGAAGGTAATGCTCATTTGACCAGCTCTGATGTGGTTCCCAACTATGTAATCAAATTTGCTGGCATGTGGCATGTCATAGGAGCAGTGTGCATCGCCAAAGAGGAAGAAGGTTGGCACCCTATCATACCATGGTATTTTCTGTGCCTGATATTCAGGATGCTTGTGCTGGTATGCGGGCATCCAAGGCCTCATCTGCGGGTGAGGACCGTATGGCTTGTGATATGGTGCTGGGGTGTGATTCCCTGGGGAATTTAAGGTGGCCTTTGAGACTTACTGAGTACAGAGCACAAAGGTTAAGTCTTCAATTGTGACCTTTATCTCTCTTGGGATACCCAATACTTAGAGCCACAAAGTTCTGCACATCACCACAGATCTCACCACAGTGCTGGAGATGTTAATTGTGACTTGGTGTGTCATCCAGGCTACCAGTTGACACAACTTCAACCCTTGATTATGTTTCTTACCACCTCTCTGGCATCTTGTGGAGCACTGCAAGAAAGGGGGTGGGGGGAATTACCTTGTCCTAGGTTAAGAAGTTATATTAGGCCAGTAAGACCTGGCAGTTGGCTGCATGCAATTGTACAGAGAGGCAGAAAAATGTGACTCTCTCCCAAAGAGGTCAAGCCTTTTCAAGACCATGTCAGAGTCAGGCTTTAAGGTCAGAAGGGACCATTATGATCATCTAGTCGCACAATGCAGGCCACAAAATCTCACCCACCCATGTCTTTGATGGTACTCTTGCTCAACTTAGATTTCTCCTGTACCACGAACACAACTAAGGAGCCTAGGTTGGGTGAATACAGAAACATTCAAACCTTGTTAAAAGCTATTTGGTACCTCTTCTCAACCACTTCTCATGGTGGGCATTATTGTGGCTGGCACCTGCCACAGGGCCTAGTTGGGTCAAGCAGCCCCTTCTTTCTCAGAATGGTAATATTATCCAGGCCAAGAACTAATAGACGAGAAATACCAAATTATATGACATCCTACCACTGCTGTCTCTACCTCCATATTTCCAGTAACCTGCAGAGGGAGTTCCTGGAATATTTTAAAGTCATCAGGCATTGGTACCAATGCCAAGCATACTGCCTTTTCAGGAGATGAAGCTAAGAGGTTCCTTAAGTGGCAATATGGGGTGCTGGTGTTGCTCTACCCTAGGATCTGGTTGCTCCCAATATTCCAGCATACATGTCTGGCTAGAGATGCTGAAAGGGAGCGTGACCTCTCTATTACAGAAAAGACCCGTTCCCCACTGCCTGAGATGGTGGCATTACTGTTGACTCTTGCCAGTCTTGCGGTGGTGGCTGATCCCTGTAGGGGATCTGGCAAGACGCTGCATGGTACTGACTCTCCAAACCTCTCAGCTTGAAGATGAGAAGAATGTATGCCCAAGTCATAGTGAGGAGGAGACAACTCCTCTAGGAGCAACAACGACTTACATGGCACTCTCAGTACCACGGTTTGTACCAGTACCAGCAAGTCCTTTACCACTCGTGGTTTTTCCAAGTCTACCTTGAGCTTATTCACCTTGGTTGGTGTTGATGCTGAGGGGGTAGGTCCTGGAGCCAGGGTCAGTGCTGGTATGGTCATGGGTGCCACAAGCTTCTCCATTTCCCTAGCCCTCAATGCTATGCAAGGCCTGGTGGATTTCTCTGCAGAGGCTTTGCATTACCTGTCTTTATGGGAGGACACCGAAAGTTCTGTCTGGAGTCTCTACCACTATGCTTTAAGCAACCTGTTGGTGCTGGACTTTGACACTGTAGTTGGTGGTCCCGGTTTTGATGATGATGATATCTGCTTTGGAGCCATGGCAGCTGTGCCCTGTTTCTTTCTTGGTGCTGTTTTGCCCACACTGCTATCTTGTCTGCTGTGCAGGGTGCTGAATGAGCCTGGCTTGTCCTCTAGCAAGATTTTGGAGCTCGTCTCCTTAGACCCTAAGACAGACCTTTATGGATTGTTCTGGAAAGTGGAGTTTGACCCTTGTGTCTTATGACTTAACATATCCTAGCAGGAAATGTCAGGCACATTGAACATCTGCCTTGGAGAATCACACGTACCAAGCAGAAGAGGCACCTACTGCATCCATCTTTTAGGGGGACTAGTCCAGCGCGGCACGAACAGGGCTTGAAGCCTACAGGTTTCAAGGCTGCCATGTTAAGGAGCAATTTTAAAGGGGCGGGGGTTTAACCTCCAATACCCTGTCCAGTCAAGTGAACAGGATCCCAGCAGTTGAAGCAGAAGGTAATCAAAGGAGTTCTGAAGAAGTTCACAAGATTTGAAGAAGGTTGAGCCAAATCTATGGTCAGACATTCGCCACGTTCCATTGTGCTGCCACAGGCCATTCCACTCTTTATGCCCTCACATGGGAGCACTGAACTAGACAGACCACGAGTCTAATCCAGTGTGTCGATTCATTCTCTTCCTAAATAAGGAGTGAATTGGCATTTGAGTCTGTGAACCATCATTACTGGTGGTGATGCAGAAGAAAGAAAGAAAGCCCAGTTTCACTTTTAGGTGTCAGGTTGAGTTTGTAGAGCTGGCAGTTAAAGGCAGCTTTTTCCCTGAAAACTGAACATTTGGCCTAGAAATCAGAAAGACACTAAATATTCAACCCCATGATGCTATTTTTACAGAGTATAATTTTTCAGAGAAGACACTCACTCAAAACTTGAGGGAAAACTCTAAATAGACATTAAAAAAAAATACCTGAGAAATTTGAAAAAAGCCTTGTATAGGTAGAGAACCTATGTTTGAGTAACCACTGCTGAGTTTCCTGGATTGTGGCTGAAGGCTGAAGTTGCTGTGAGAAACAGGGTTGAAGAAGACAATTTTGATGTTAAATTGTTTTTATAAAACAAATAAAAGTCAACTAATTTTGTTACATTATTAAAAACAAATAAGTATCTCATTTCCTTTCATCAGAACACACCAATAATGAAATCAGTATGAATCACCTCCACTTCACTGATTATTCAGCAATTAGGTACAAGGTTTGCATTGTGTAATGAAGACTAAACAGCAATATAGATACTCACATCTCCAGACCCTTGAGAAGTTCCATCTCCTTGATGATTTGGGGAGGAAGAATTGCTACGGTGGAGAGGTGGAACAAAAATAATGATATTACTGGATTTTTAAAAGTTAAGAGAATAAAACCATTCAAGCATTACTGATAAAGGTAACTTTCAATTTCCAAAATGATAAAAAAAAAAGTCCCTATTTTATGGCAGCAGCATGATTCCTAGGTTAAAGACCACTCAGGGAATAAACTGGTCTGGTAGAGATATGCTGTAAGAAAGAGGAATATCATCACTTAGACTGTGCAAATCACTTGGTTCCTAATCTAATCACTGCTAGTCAACTGAAAAAGCAGCACCCATAATAAACTCACACATCCAACCATCTATCTTAAAAGGAAGAAATGAATAGTGGTCACAGGATTGAAGAGGTAAGAGAGGTGCTGTCCATCCTCTGATGCACAGGGTCAGTCACAAAAAAGGTAGAGATGCCAGGATCAGCTTTCTGAACACCCTGAAAAAAATTAGTGGTTCTCCTGAATGTTGCATTAGTGACAGTAAATTACACCAATACTTCACATTTATATAGCACCTTTCACCCCAGTTTCTTATAATTTTATACATATGGCACCACTGCAGAGGCGTCTGACATGGAGGGCATCAGTCAACCAGAGCAAAACATGAGATACAATAGTAGGCTAACCTCTACTCTTACATAACATTCAGATCAGATAGTCTTTCAGATTAGACTTTAAAAACTGAACCTGATATAGATTCTGGCATGGAGCTCTATTTTGAGGCTTAAACTAAAGGATGTGCCAACCATACCAAAATGGTAAACACATTTCTACAAGACAAATGAAATATTTAAAACCTGATACTTAGATTACTAAGCAATCCTTTCCAGCAGAGCCTAAAGTTTCAGAGTTACTGTGTGTACTTTAAGCTTTTCTCTGCAGAAAACGCTTCTGTCAAACATTCTTCCCCCCCCCTCCCCCTCACACCATTAGGCCAAGTCTGAAGGGAAAAATCTGTAATCTGCCACTGTCACGGCATCTCCTTCCCAAACACCATCATAAACAAAGAGATGAATATTAATGTTTTCTGTAAGTGGTTCAACTACAGGACCTACTGCAAGTAAGCCACCACACTTGAAGATGAAAAAGTAGAAAGACAAAAGAAAGGCGGGGAGAGAAAGACAACACTCTTGATCATAAATCTTCCCCTAGGTCCCTCATTTTTAGTTGTGCTATCTCACCTGACTCTCCCTCCTCCTCCCCCCCCCCCCCCTTTAAATGAAGGAAGGAAGATAAGTAATTGATTTAGCAGCTATTACTGGTATTTCACTGTGAATTTCACGGATTAGATTTACTGTAGTATCCCCCTTCCCTTACAGGAATAAAGCTATAGTGGTACAAGCACTTATACCAATATTACTGTCCACACGAGGGGTTGTACTGCTGTAACTTCGCTGATACAGTTTAAGTGATCCAACTTTTGTGTAGATAAGGCCTTAGTAAGTACCCCAGTTAAAAGGAAAAGAACTTGCTATGGATTGTGCTACAGTCAATAAGTTAAGTTTCCAGCAATGGACACTGAGCAGGGAAAATATGATTCCTGGGGCTGGAGGAATAATTTTACAATTGAAAAAAATAATGCCAAAAGTTTCAGAGTTCTGAAAAATGTTGGCCAAAGTTCTACATTTCCCCCCACTCAAATTAATTTTGGGGATCGGTAGTCAAGCTTTCATATTTATACATATCTACATTCAGATTAAAGGAAAATGCTTTAAGCATAAGATTGATTTTTTTAAAAAATACTTCAAATTAAACTACAGAAAAGTAACTTACCTGTCTGGGACACTGTAGGTACTATGTTGAGCAGAGGTAAAAGTTGGTGTTGGGGTAGGGCTATTGTTTACAAATGCCGTAGGAGTATCAGGCCATGGTGAGCACTGAAGATAGAGAAAAGAATTAAACAATAAGTTTATCGTAAAACCTTGTCACTTTGGCATGTAGTCCTACACTGAAAAGCCCTGAGTTCACTCTTGTTGAATTTTAATCTGAGTTTTCAAATTAAGTTTCCCGCACCCCACTTGTTCCATGCATGTATCTGATCCTGACCAGGAATTTTAATTAAACCAAGGCTGTTTTATTTATTTTTTCTGTTCCACGAAGGAGATTCCTATTTATTATTAACTTGATTATTGCTTTCTAATGACACAATGAAGTTGGTGGGGATGGAGCTGATGGAAGGACTGCAGAGATTATTAAAACAAACAAACCAAACAAAAAAAACGGACATCTGAAATCTGCACAAATCAACCCCAATAGGCAGCAAATGGCTACAAGAAGGTTCAGGGATAATGAGTATAAGCAAAGCTGAGAAACCAGATTTCAGTACTCAGTCCATAAGCTTAAAAAGGTGCCTACCCTGACAGTGCTCACATTAGCTGTTACTCTGAGATGTCTAGCAGTATTTCTTTTTCAAACGATTGTTATTTCGTTGAAGACTAAATTGATGCCCACATGCAGTTTTGCTTTCTCTTTCATGCTAAGCTGGGAGTTTTATTCATGAAGTAGTAATTCATCAGAAGCATTTACTGATAAACCCACTATCAAGTTAGGTCAATTTTTTTAAAGTCTACCAGCCAGGATAAAGGCCCTTTAAAATGACACTGGCGTTTAGTGCTCCAAATGCTTTATTATAATCTATTAAAAATAAAATTATTTTTTAAAAAAGATTTAGCTTTTAATAAGGAAAAGTGCAAGGACACATGGATAAACTGTAAAACAAGCAGCCAAACAAAGATTAAATGAACAGAAGGCCAAGACCATGCTAGACATGCCAACACAGGTTTCTGATACATTCCTCACGATTGTCCGTTAACCCAAATATAAGCGAAAGTTTCTTTAAGGCAGTTTTTAAAGCTATTTCTTGTCCCTGAAAAGCAAGAGCTAAACAGTAAGTCCCAGAATTTAACAGGTGCCTACACTTCTAACATGGAAGATTCAGTGAACTTGAAATCCCTCATATGTTTGAGTACTGAAAGGCCCTTTTTATCAACAAAAACATGAGAAAAATCTTATGCTGCCTGCACGTTTTTTTGACATGCTTATTAATCTTTTTGTGCTGGAAGTCTGTCTTTCACTTGCCAGCAATGAGTACACCAAAAATCCTAAAACTGGTTAATGTTCCTAGAGACACTGCTTGGGGCCTCAAAAGCTGGAAAACTTGGAAATCACATATACAGTGGACTCACGCTAGAGGGGGATTTGTGATCTTATAACTTATTAATACAAAGAATGTCACATTGTTACCATGTACAGATATAGCCGACACTGGCATACTAGACTGCGACTTCACTCATACTAAACATGATCGTTCACTGTTGTCTGGTACTCCCCCACCCATTCTGCCATATCTACCTGACGTCTCTCATCATAAACTAAGACTCTAAGCTCTCAGGGACAAGGACTCTATTATGTGTGTACACAGCAACACACACAATGAGGCTTTGATCCCTAATTGTGAGCTTTAGGCACAACCACAATACAAATAATAAAACTAACGAGCCTTCTATTTCTCTAGCACGAAGAGGAAAGTTTAGAGGGTAAAAGATTTCTGACATCCCTAAAACAGGACATGGCCAGGATACTACCTCCTGTCTGTGCTCTAGTGAGGCAATTTTCTGTATGTACTTACCACTAGGACATTGTGTTTTGAGCGGTTTTGATTTTAATACAACTTATAGTAGATTTCTTTAGTTAAAGCTGCCAAAGATTTTTTAATTTTAATTTTTTAGTATTTACACCAAATCAGAATAACCTGAGACTCTGGAGTTCTGGAAGTAACATTGCACAGTGGGCTTTTGACTAGCCATAAAGAGAAATAAAAAAAAAAAAAACATTCAGTTCAGTTGGGACAGTGGGGTAATTTCCTTTGAAGATTCTCAAATTCTCAATCCCCAAAGTCCAGGAGACTTCACTATAAACAAGACAAGAATTACATCTGTCTTACTCTTTTGGCTGCTTTCCTGAAGTGTTACTGTTCAAAAAACTTGAATTTTCTGATACCATAATTTGTGATAAAATACTATGCAATAGGGCCCTACCAAATTCACGGTCCATTTTAGTCAATTTCACAGCCATAGGATTTTTAAAACCTTAAATTTCATGATTTCAGCGATTTAAATCTGAAATTTCAGTGTTGTAATTGTAGGGCTCCTAACCAAAAACGAGTTATGGGGGCGGGGGAGGCAGGGTTGCAAGGTTATTGTAGAAAGGGTTGCAGTATTGCTATCCTTACTTCTGTGCTGCTGCTGATGGCGGCGCTGCCTTCAGAGCTGGGAAGCTGGAGAGCAGCGGTTGCTGGCCGGGAGCCCAGCTCTGAAGGCAGAGTTACCACCACTAGCAGCGCAGAAGTAAGGCATGATATGGTATTGCCATCCTTCTGCACTGCTGCCTGCAGAGCTTGGCCCTCCGTCAGCAGCTGCCACTCTCAAGCCACTCAGCTTTGAAGCACAGAAGTAAAGATGATATGGTATGGTATTACCACACTTACTTTTGCGCTGCCCCATAAAATAACCTTGTGACCCCCTGCAACTCGCTTTTGGGTCAGGACCCCCAAATTTCAGAAGTGCTGGTCTCCCAGGTGAAATCTGTAGAATACAGGGTGAAAGTGCACAAAACACCAGATTTCACAGTCCGTGACACATTTTTCGTGGCCGTGAATTTGGTAGGGCCGTAATGATAATGCTTACTCGGTCCTTTTCCAGTACTCTAAAACATAAACATAGTTATAACATACTTGTTTTGCTTAAATTTTCAAGGTTCCCCCCCCAAAATGAGGAATATTTACTAGGGCAGTCAAGCAATTAAAAATAATGAATCGCTCGATTAATTGCACTGTTAAATAATAGAATACCATTTATTTAAATATTTTTGGGTGTTTTCTACATTTTCAAAAATATTGATTTCTATTACAACACAATACAAAATGTACAATGCTCACTTTATATTTTATTACAAATATTTGCACTGTAAAAATAAAATAGTATTTTTCAATTCACCTCATACAAGTACTGTAGTGCAATCTCTATTGTGAAAACGCAACTTACAAAAGTAGATTTTTTTTGTGTTACATAATTGCACTCAAAAACAAAACAATGTAAAACTTTAGAACCTGTAGGTCCATTCAGTCCTATTTCTTGTTCAGCCAATCGCTTAGAGAACAAGTTTGTTTACATTTATGGGAGATACCGCTGACTGCTTCTTATTTACAATGTCACCTGAAAGTAAGAACAGGCGTTCGCATGGCAGTTTCGTAGCCAGCATTGCAAGGACTGTGCCAGATATGCTAAACATACATATGCCCCTTCATGCTTTGGCCATTATTCCAGAGGACATGCTTCCATACGTATGATGCTCCTTAAAAAACAACAACGTGTTAATTAAATTTGTGACTGAATTCCTTTGGGAAGAATTGTATGTCTCCTACTCTGTTTTACACACATTCTGCCATATATTCCATGTTATAGTTGTCTCGGATGATGACCCAGCATATTCGTTTTAAGAACACTGTCACAGCAGATTTGACAAAATGCAAAGAAGGTACCAATATGAGATTTCTAAGGATAGATACAGCACTCAACCCAAGGTTTCAGAATCTGAAGTGCCTTCCAAATACTGAGAGGGATGAGGTGTGGCGCATGCTTTCAGAAGTCTTAAAAGAGCAACACTCAGATACGGAAACTACAGAACTTGAACCATCAAAAAAGAAAATCAACCTTCTGCTGGTGGCATCTGACTCAGATGATGAAAATGAACATGCGTTGGTCCGCTCTGCTTTGGATCGTTATCAAGCAGAACCCGTCATCCGCATGGACGCATGTCTTCTGGAATGGTGGTTGTAGCATGAAGGGACATATGAATTTTTAGCGCATCTGGCACGTAAATATCTTGCAACACCGGCTACGACAGTTCCATGCTGTTCTCATTTTCAGGTGACACTGTAAACAAGACGTGGGCAGCATTATCTCCTGCCACTTGTAACCAAACTTGATTGTCTGAGCAATTTGCTGATGTAGGACTGAGTGGACTTGTAGGCGCTAATGTTTTACATTGCATTCAAAAATAAAGGTTTTTTTGTACCTAATTCTACATTTGTAAATTCAACTTTCATGATAAAGAGATTGCACTACAGTACCTGTATTCGGTGAATTGAAAAATACTATTTCTTTTATTTTTACAGTGCAAATATTTGTAATAAAAAATAATATAAAGTGAGCACTGTACACTTTGCATTCTGTTGTAATAGAAATCAATATATTTGAAAATGTAGAAAAACATACAAAAATATTTAATAAATTTCAATTAGTATTCTATTGTTTAACAATGCGATTAATTGAGATTAATTTTTTTATCTGAGTTAATTTTTTTGAGTTAATCACGTGAGTTAACTGCAATTGGCAGCCCTAATAGTTACACAATTTGCACATTAAAAGCTGTATGTTGCTCTCACTGTGCCACTTTACATTAAGCCATGCTGCCATTACTGTTGACAATATATTAAAATGATCAAGAAAATGAATATACAAGACAGCCAGTCAGAGGCAAGACAATGATGTGTGTCCACAACTGCACAGTAAAGTGGTTCCTACTCAAACATCTTCTGTTTGACATCAAAATAGTAAAACAAATGAATATCCCTAATTTCAGTGTAATGACTTTCAAAAACGAACATTCTCAACCTTTCAATGACCTAATATTTGTTCACCCTTACTTTCTTTTAAGCCACTGACTTCAGATCCTAAAGTCTCACATGAACTTCATTTCTCTTTAAATAGCCTTGTTTTATAGAAAGTTTGTTTATTTAAGAATTGATTAAATAAAATATCACATGACAACAGCAAGATAGATGTCAGCATTATTATATACATCTATGATGTCTTGCAGAAGAACCAGAAATACTTTCCAACAAGCCACAGTTGCTTTAATCACATCTGCAATAACTAAAACTTGTATCCATGGAACAATCCTCCATTATTCTGTCTTGTAATATACCAGGGTTGATAAAAATCATTAAAAAAGAAGTTTTTGATAAAATACTTTGAGAGGGAAAAAACACCTATCTAAAGATACATTGTAGCTCAAAGATATCACATCATGGAATGGGGATTATAAATTCTAATTCTATAGTATGAGACAATATATTCATGTAACGTTTAAGAAAAGTTTTGTAAATGAGTTCCAATAGTTCATGGATTAGGGACCTTTGGAGCCACTTCCCAGAGCTGTTTTCTCCCTACTCTCAGAACACTGAAATTCACTCTGAATTCATGCTTTGAGAAGGTACCTAAAAAGTCAAAGATTGTGGGTCCTGTGAGAAGTTCACTCCCTATCCAAAGTATCATAACCACAGCAGTTAACAAAAAGAATTAGAGGCCTTTTTATGACTACCCAAAATAAGATCCTTATTCTCAGGAACAGAGTCACTTTTCAGATTTAGAGTGTGCTGCTTGATCAGCATGACTATTTATAGAGCCCCCCATAATGGCATGTCAAAGAACATATAAAAATATAGGGTTCGTATCCCAAATAGCTTTTAGTCTAACATGACCATATACAATTAAAAATTCTGTTCATGTAATAAATTACTTTAAACACAGAGTCAGAAAATGAGGATATTACTGTCCCCAGAATGCTAAATCAGCCATACTGCACATCTTGTACTTTTGGCATGTAAATTGAATATATTAAAAGATGCATTTAAGAAGAAACAAGCATAAAAGTACTAGGTACATGCTATAGGGCCAAGCAAAGTTTACTAGGATAACCTTAAAATTAAGTATAACCCACCCATATACTTTATACTGCATCATTTGGCTTTGTTTCTCCAGAGGAGTGGAAGAGAATGCAGCAGTGTGGAGGAAGGAGATACGGTCACATGGAGGATCTTACTTGAATACTGAGTGTCTGCACATGTGCAGAGAGTAGGGCATGGTAACTCAAAGACCCAGAAACTTCCAGAACAGAGTGGTAGTTACCAGACATTCTCAGTTGCTGTTCTGAGGCTGTATAGGAAGTTTTCACTGTGGGCTACTCACTTAGCAGTCATATTCTAGTCACCCTCAGAGAGCTGAGCCAACCAGAGAGCAGTGGATGGAGTGGTTATAAATAGAAGTGTTAAAAGTAGCCCCATAGACTCAACAGGTGATTATCTCATGGTTCTGTGTCAATCTGCTGTGAGGGCTGGGTCCCAATCCCTGTACCACCTTGGACACAGGCTGCAGATTTCTGTTTCCCCACAACTGAGAGCACCTGTCAGCTATTAACCCAAGGTTTAGAATGCTGCTAGCTGTGGAGGCCCACATTGTTTGCTGACAGGGTTCTAAAGTGTTTGAAAGGACTGAAATGCTGCCATTTCTCAGGCTCTGAAGAGTCCAGATGACATACTGTGGTCACACTACAAAGAGCGAGAAAGCACCTGTTTGAAGATCAGAGGGGAATGCGTTTTGATAGGTGCACTAATGTACAGAAAACGTCGTATTAAAACCTTGTATTTGAATGTTTCTAACAGAAATAAAAGGGGGAAGTCTGTATAAGGAACACCAGCAGATTTACTGTTTAATAGCTTTTATTTAAAAGTTATTCACAGCATTCCAAATACTATTTACCATGTTTTATGCTGTTTACAAGTGTTTTGTGTGCATTAAATGTTTGTTTTACTAAGAAAATGTATGGTACTCACTCTCTGAAGCTGACTGGGAACTATTAGCATCCATTTATCAAGGTTTACATATAATAGCCCTGAAGTTTAACTGTCATGTGTTTCTGAAAAGTCCTTACAAGACAGAACTCTAGTCTGTGCTTCAGCAAAGAGTTAAGCTGAGGTTCAGTATAGTTAGACACAATATTGCATGAGCAGCCCATGTACCCCATTACATAAACAAGTCAAAAACTGAAGTGTACTATGAACTGAAAATTATTCTAATTTTGTATTTCAATTAACTTTTGTTTAAAAGAATTAAGCTCTGTACAGTACAAGCCTTACACTTGCAAAACTTAACATTCAGCATATTATAAACTCCACATTTGCAAAGATTAGGAAGTTTGAGAAGTATGGCTCATAACAGAGCCCTTTAATCACTGAAAGCCTTCAGCCTGTAGTTCTACAGGTCCTCCCTTGAGACAGAGAAGACATGAAATGCAGGATTAAAAACAACAACAAGTCTCCTGGGCTTAAAGAGTCTTGACTACAAGAGAAGAAAGAGTAGTGAAGACCTAATGAAATCATTATGAAAAGGGCTAGGTCCATTTTTGCCAAATGTAAGGGAAGTTCTATCTTTCTCTAGAGACTAAGCTCTGGCTTTCCAGCACTTAAGAGGGATGCAAACTGGAGATCTCCTTCCCACAGGACGACACCTGCCTGACAACTAGCAGCAGCAATATGCACTTAGCAGGAGGCCACATCCAAAGAGAGATTCACTGAGCACGGGGAGAAGAACTCCCTGGGCATTACCATACTCTAAAATACCTAATTTAGTCAGAAAGGAAAAAGAGGTTCAAAAACGTAAACACTGGAAGTCGAGCCTTGCCATCTGAAAGAGCTGCCTCCACCTAATTAGAAATGTTAACATGCTTTATAGGGAGAGACACATGTTGAGCACTGATTTTTTTTTTGTTTCCCCTGTATACATCTGCTGATGGACATCCTGCCCAGCAGCAGAAGAATGTCTGAGTTGACAATGGATACTGCAGAAGAAATGCAACAGCTTCAACTAAGGAACTAGGTATTCTGGATTGCCAATATTTTACTATAAACTTTAGGTAATTCCAGACAACCCAGTGTTTACTACAGCATCAGGTAAAACAAAATTCTCCAAAGAATTCATCCCACTGTTTACAGTGCTCGATTATAGCGCCTCAGTTGTGTGGGGCATTTCATAAACAAAGAATGAACAGGTCCCTTGCCTTGAGAAATGTACAAGCAGAATTTTGAATAGCACACAAAGGGATGACAAAGTGGGGAGGGAAATACTGATGGACAAGAGTCAGCTAATTGTCACTTAAGTGCT